>NC_054485.1:80574081-80903466 GCF_017639515.1 Carcharodon carcharias
GGGAGGGGGAGGGGGAAGGGAAGGGGGAGGGGGAAGGGAAGGGGGAGGGGGAAGGGGGAGGGGGAAGGGGAAGGGGGAAGGGGAAGGGGAAGGGGAAGGGGAGGGGGAAGGGGAAGGGGAGGGGGAAGGGGAAGGGAAGGGGGAGGGGGAAGGGGGGAGGGGTAAGGGGGAAGGGGGGAGGGGGAAGGGGGAAGGGGGAGGGGGAAGGGGGAGGGGGAAGGGGGAAGTGGGGAGGGAAGGAGGGAGGCGAAAGGGGAGGGGGAAGGGGAAAGGGGAGGGGGAAGGGGACAGGGGGAGGGGAAGGGGAAAGGGGGAGGGGAAGGGGAAAGGGGGAGGGGAAGGGGAAAGGGGGAGGGGATGGGAAAGGGGTGGGGGAGGGGAAGTGGGAGGGGAGAGGGGAGAGGGGGGAGGGGAGGGAGAGGGGAGAGGGGGGAGGGGAGGGAGAGGGGAGAGGGGGGAGGGGAGGGGGAGGGGAGGGGGAGGGGAGGGGGAGGGGGAGGGGAGGGGGAGGGGAGGGGGAGGGGAGGGGAAGGGGGAGGGGGAGGGGAAGGGGGAGGGGGAGGGGAAGGGGGAGGGGGAGGGGAAGGGGGAGGGGAAGGGGGAGGGGAAGGGGAAGGGGGAGGGGGAGGGGAAAGGGGAGGGGGAGGGGAAGGGGGAGGGGGAGGGGGAGGGGGAGGGGGAGGGGTGAGCGGGAGGGGGAGGGGGAGGGGAAAGCGGGGGGAGGGGAGGGGAAAGGGGAGGGGGAGGGGAAAGGGGAGGGGAGGGGGAGGGGAGGGGGAGGGGGAGGCTAAGGGAGGGGAAGGCGAGGGGAGGGCGAGTGGGGTGAGGGGAGGGCGAGGGGAGGGCGAGGGGAGGGTGAGGGGAGGGCGAGGGGGGTGAGGGGAGGGCGAGGGGGGGTGAGGGGAGGGTGAGGGGAGGGGAGGGTGAGGGGGGAAGGGGAGGGCGAGGGGGGGAAGGGGAGGGCGAGGGGGGGAAGGGGAGGGCGAGGGGGGTAAGGGGAGAGGAGGGGGAGGGGCGGGGAGAGGAGGGGAGGGGCAGGGAGAGGAGGGGGAGGGGCAGGGAGAGGAGGGGGAGGGGCAGGGAGAGGAGGGGGAGGGGCGGGGAGAGGAGGGGAGGGGCGGGGAGAGGAGGGGGAGGGGCGGTGAGAGGAGGGGGAGGGGCAGGGAGAGGAGGGGGAGGGGCAGGGAGAGGAGGGGGAGGGGCAGGGAGAGGAGGGAGAGGGGCAGGGAGGGGAGGGGGAGGGGCAGGGAGAGGAGGGGGAGGGGCAGGGAGAGGAGGGGGAGGGGCAGGGAGAGGAGGGGGAGGGGCAGGGAGAGGAGGGGGAGGGGCGGGGAGAGGAGGGGGAGGGGCGGGGAGAGGAGGGGGAGGGGCGGGGAGAGGAGGGGGAGGGGCGGGGAGAGGAGGGGGAGGGGCGGGGAGAGGAGGGCGAGGGGCGGGGAGAGGAGGGGAGGGGCAGGGAGAGGAGGGGAGGGGCAGGGAGAGGAGGGGAGGGGCAGGGAGAGGAGGGGAGGGGCAGGGAGAGGAGGGGAGGGGCAGGGAGAGGAGGGGGAGGGGCAGGGAGAGGAGGGGGAGGGGCGGGGAGAGGAGGGGGAGGGGCAGGGAGAGGAGAGGAGGGGAGGGGAGGGAAGGGAAGGGGGAGGGGGCGGGAAGGGGAAGGGGAGGGGGTGGGGGAGGGGGTGCGGAAGGGGAGGGGGTGGGGGAGGGGGTGCGGAAGGGGAGGGGGTGGGGGAGGGGGTGCGGAAGGGGAGGGGGTGGGGGAGGGGGTGGGGGAGGGGGTGGGGGAGGGGGTGGGGGAGGGGGTGGGGGAGGGGGTGGGAGAGGGGGTGGGGGAGGGGGAGGGGGAGGGGAGGGGGAGGGGGAAGGTGCGAGGTGGGGAGGGGAGAGGGGCTGGGGGATGGGGGATGGCATCATGGAGGAGACGGGGATGGGGAGGGGACGGCGTGGGGGATGCGAAGGGTGAGGGGGAGGGGGGAGGGGGGAGGGGGGAGGGGGGAGGGGGAGGGGGGAGGGGGAAGGGGGGAGGGGGGAGGGGGAGGGGGAGGGGGAGGGGGGAGGGGGAAGGGGGGGAGGGGGGGAGGGGGAGGGGGAGGGGGGAGGGGGGGAGGGGGGGGAGGGGGAGGGGGCGGCGGCAGGGCGGGGAAAAGTGGGGGACAGGGGCGGAAGTTCTCTGGGATGGTGGGAGACAATCATTGGCATTGGGACGCAGAAGAATCTCTAGGATTGAGAAGGCAATCTTTGGGATTGAAAAATCTGCGGGATTGGGAGGGGTGGGGGAATCTGCGGGATTGGGAGGGGTGGGGGAATCTGCGGGATTGGGAGGGGTGGGGGAATCTGCAGGATTGGGAGGGGAGGGGGAATCTCCGGGGTTGGGAGGAGAGAGGGAATCTGCAGGGTTGGGAGCGGAGGCGGAATCTTCGGGGTTGACAGGGGAGGGGGAATCTCCGGGGTTGGCAGGGGAGGGGGAATCTCCGGGGTTGGCAGGGGAGGGGGAATCTCCGTGGTTGGCAGGGGAGGGGGAATCTCCGTGGTTGGCAGGGGAGGGGGAATCGCCGGGGTTGGCAGGGGAGGGGGAATCTCTGGGGTTGGCAGGGGAGGGGGAATCTCCGGGGTTGGCAGGGGGAATCCTCGGCGTTGGGAGGGGGAATCCGCGGGGTTGGGAGGGGAAGGGGAATCTCTGGGATTTGGAGGGGAGGGGGAATCTCTGGGATTGGGAGGGGAGGGGGAATCTCCAGGATTGGGTGGGGAGGGGGAATCTCCAAGATTGGGAGGTGGAATCTCCGGAGTTGGGAGGGGAATCTCCAGGGTTGGGATGGGAGGGGGAATCCGTGGGATTGGGAGTGGAGGAGGAATCTGCAGGATTGGGAGGGGGAATCTACGGGGTTGGGAGAGGGAATCTGTGGGGTTGGGATGGGAGGGGGAATCTGTGGGGTTGGGATGGGAGGGGGAATCTGTGGGGTTGGGATGGGAGGGGGAATCTCCAGGGTTGGGATGGGAGGTGGAATCTGCGGGGTTGGGATGGGAGGGGGAATCTCCGGGGTTGGGATGGGAGGGGGAATCTGCGGGGTTGGGATGGGAGGGGGAATCTGTGGGGTTGGGAGACGGAATCTGCTGGGTTGGGATGGGAGGGGGAATCTGCGGGATTGGGAGAGGGAATCTGCGGGGTTGGGATGGGAGGGGGAATCCGCGGGTTGGGAGGGGGAATCTCCGGGGTTGGGATGGGAGAGCGAATCTCCAGGGTTGGGAGGGGAAATCTCCGGGGTTGGTATGGGAGGGGGAATCTCCGGGGTGGAGACGGGAGGGGAAATCTGCGGGGTTGGGACGGGAGGGGGAATCTGCGGGGTTGGGATGGGAGGGGGGAATCTCCGGGATTGGGAGGGGGAATCTGCGGGGTTGGGATGGGAGGGGGAATCTGCGGGGTTGGGATGGGAGGGGGGAATCTCCGGGATTGGGAGGGGGAATCTGCGGGGTTGGGATGGGAGGGGGAATCTCCGGGGTGGAGACGGGAGGGGAAATCTGCGGGGTTGGGACGGGAGGGGGAATCTGCGGGGTTGGGATGGGAGGGGGGAATCTCCGGGATTGGGAGGGGGAATCTGCGGGGTTGGGATGGGAGGGGGAATCTCCGGGATTGGGGGGAGCGGGAATCTCCGGGGTTGGGATGGGATGGGAGGGGGGAATCTCCAAGATTGGAGGGAGGGGGGGAGCGGGAATCTCCGGGGTTGGAACGAAGGGGAATCTCTGGGATTGGGATCGGGGAGATCTTTGGTGTCGGGGAGATCGGGCATTTTAGGGATTGGGATGGTGGGGAATCAGCGTGTCTGGGGTGATGTGCCCGGTTCCGTGCAGCCTCCTGCCGCTCTGCGCCTGAGGGCCGGGCCCGGGAGCTGAGCCGCCGCAGCCTCTTTGTCCGGGCCCGGGAGCTGGCGGCCGCTCCGTCAGCGCCGGCCCCCAGGGACTCCCAGGCCGAGGCCTGCCTACCTACCGTCCTCCCGCTCTCTCTCCTCCATCTGCGGCCGGGCTCGTCGCGGGGGGGGGAATAGAAGGGGCCGCGGCCTCGGGCTTTCCAGTGACAGCTCCACCCGCCCAGCTCCACATCCGCCGGCACTGCCGACCGCCGGCAACATGCGCATGCGCGCCGGGCCCGGATAGAGCGGTTTCCCGGGCGCGGGGCGTTGTGGGAAATCCGGCCGCCATTACTGTCTCTGCACCTCAACATCATTAACACCACCATTACAGAAGTAAAAGAAACTGCGGATGCTGGAAAGAAACCAAAATGACTGGAAATAATGACCTGGAGCCCTGCTGCTTACGATTTCAAAAATGAAAGTGAATGTGAACTTGAAAGACACAAAGTTGCTTGGCTACGGGAACAGAGTGGGGTAATGGGACTGACTGCATTGCTGTACAGAAAGCTGTCAGGGACTCGATGGGCTGAATGGCTGCTTCTCTACACTGTGGGCTGGATTTCCAATGCGGGGTCAGGAACCTGACACTCGGATGAATCTAGGGTCCGAACCACGCATCTCAAAAACATCGATCTGGCAATGCAATGTTTAAATTTTTTAGCTTAATTGGCCCAAGTAGAGTTGACGAGCACCTCCAGGAGGCAGGATCTGCCTGCCTTCCCACGCCAAGGGCAAAAGCGGGAGGCAACCATGTTGGGGCTGATGCTGCCTTGCCAAAGAGGACAGGCAACTTCTCAAAGGGCTAGCAGCAGCGACGGGGCCGGAAAGGATGTGAAGCAAAAATGAAGATACGGTGTTCACAATGGCACGTGTTCACCGAAACAAAGTTTGACTTCTGCACTGGCTGGCCCCTTAACAAGGACCTCAAAGACTTGTAATTGGAGGCAAATGGATTTTCTGTTTCATCTACTCTGCTGGCGCTTTGAAAATTGCAAACTATCTTGGGGCATCAGGCTCCCAACATGACCTCTGGATTGCAATTTTCAATGGCTGAATAAAATCCAAAGAAAGCATATTAAAGGAGATAAGAGAGACAGAAGGAATTCAAAAACTTCCAGCCCAAGAAGCTGAAGAAACTGGCAGCCAATGGTGTCATGATGGAAACTAAGCATGCGCAAGAGGCAAGAATCAATGGCGTGAAGCTATCTTGGAGTGTTGTAAGACTGGGGGAAGTTACCGAAATAGGAAGACACAAGGCCATGACGAGATTGAAAACAAGAGTGAGACTTAAAAACGGAGACTTTGCCAGGCAAAGAACCAATGTAGCTCAGTGAGCACAGGGGTGATGGTTGAATGGGACTTGCATACGAACATATGGATTAGGAGCAGGAGTAGGCCTTTCAGCCCATTGAGCCTGCTCTTCCATTCAGCAAGATAATGGCTGATCAAATGGTAGTCTCAACCCCACATTCTGACTACCCCGATAACCTTTAACTTCCTTGTTGATCAATAATCTATCTATCTCTGTCTTAAAGATATTCATTGACCCTGCCTCCATCAGTCTCTGCAGAAGAGAGTTCCAAAGACTCATGGCCCTCTGAGAGAAAACATTGCTTCTCATCTCCATCTTAAATGGGGGGAGCCCTTTATTTTTAAACAGTGTTCCCTACTTCTAGTCTTTCCCACAAAGGGGAAACCCCTTCTCAGCATCCACTCTGTCAAGTCCCCTCAGGATCTTACATATTTCAATAAGATCACCTCTCAATCTTCTAAACTCCAATGGATACATGCCCAGCCTGTCCAATCTTGCCTCGTAATCAAATACTGGTTTTGCTTCCAATATGCTGCCTTGACCCTGTACCCACCGTCCACTACCCCCACCACCCAAGTGATCTGTAATGTGTCCCCTTTGGTTACTGACTCACCTCCTGCTGGAAACAGATTTTCCAAAGTACCCTACTAAAATGGGTCCCACGTCCAGCGGTGTTTAAAAGGGATGGGACGTGATGGGTCAGATAGCACATGTGCTGTTGAGGTGCTGTTTGGGGGAGGATCAAAAGACATATCAACAAAAACCGATATAAAAGGGATATAATAAGGAAAGGGTAATGGTTTGGAAAGGAAAGTATGGGAACTGAGGAGGGCAGGATGAAGTGAGGGGTCAATGAGCACAATGAGACATCAGAGGTAAGTGAAGTGACCAGGGTGGTACTGTACCCCAAGAGTGAATGATTGATGTTCAGAGCTGGAGATGGTACAACCAAGGACAGGGAGGCTGAGAAACAGGAGCAAGTGTTCAGGGAAACCAAGAAAGTTGGGATGTGAATGGAACCCATTTGGAAAAAGTAGATAAAAAGGTGAGGAATTTTGCTCTTACACAGACAGTTTCAAAGACAAGAGTGCCAAGGTCCAAGTTCCCTTCTAGAGTGAAATTGCCAGTTTCTTGCAAGGGGAATGGAATATAAATATAGGTACATTTTGGTACAATTGCACAGGGCATTGGTGATGTCACATCTGGAGAATTCTGTAAAGTTTTAGCCTCCTTAATAAGAAAGGGTATAATTGCATTAGCAGTTCATAGACGGTTCGTTCAACTGATTCCTGGGATGAAGGGGTTAACTTATGAAGAAAGGTTGGCGGGTCGCCTCACGTCCTTTAAAAAGTACCTGAATGAGCACTTGGCATGTCATAACATTCAAGGCTATGGGCCAAGTGCTGGTAAATGGGATTAGGTAGGTACATCATGTGTTTTTCACGTGTCAGTGCAGACTCGATTGGCCGAAGGGCCTCTTCTGCAGAGTGATTCTGTGACAGTTTGGGCATAGAATCATTGGAATTTAGAAGAATGAGAGGTGATCTTATTGAAACATATAAGATCCTGAGGAACTTGACAGGGAGCATGCTGAGAGTATGTTTTCCTCTTATAAGAGACACTGGAACAAGGGGGGCACATTTAAAAATTAATAAATAAATGGTCTCCCATTTAAGATGGAACTGGGAGGTTGTTAGTCAGAGTGGCAGAGGCAGGGACATTGAATATTTTTCAAGACTAAGTCAAATGGATTCTTGGTTGACAAAGGAGTCAAAGGTTATAGGGGATAGACAGCAAAGTAGAGTTGAGGTCACAGTCAGATCAACTATGATCTTATCAAATGATGCAGCAGACTCAAGGGACCAAATAGACTACTCCTGCTCCTAATTTATGTCTTTACTATCAACTTGGACCACCTGGGTTCAGTCCTTCAAACCAGGAGTAGCCTCTATCCTCTTAAAGGAATCGAGGGGATGGGCAAGGGGGTGAAGGTGGGGCAGGGGGTGAAGGTGGGAGATGGGGTGAAGGGGAGGAAGTGGGGGAGAAGGGGGGAAAGTAGGAGGGAAGGGGAAGTAGGGGGAAGTGGGGGGAAGGGGACGGGAAGTAGGGGAAGGGGGAGGGGGAAGAGGGGAGAAGTAGGGGGAAGGGGGAAGTGGGGGAAGGGGAGAAGTAGGGGGAAGGGGAAGAAGGGGGAAGGGGGGAAATAGGGGGAGAATGGGGGAAGGGGAAGTAGCAGTAGGGGGAGTAGGGGGAAGGGGGGAAATAGTGGGGAAGGGGAGAAGTGGGGGGAAGGGCAAGTAGGGGGGAAGGGGGGAAATAGGGGGAGAATGGGGGAAGGGGAAGTAGCAGTAGGGGGAGTAGGGGGAAGGGGGGAAATAGTGGGGAAGGGGAGAAGTGGGGGAAGGGGGGAAGTAGGGGGAAGTGGGGGGAAGGGGGCGGGAAGTAGGGGAAGGGGGAGGGGGAAGAGGGGAGAAGTAGGGGGAAGGGGGGAAGTAGTGGGGAAGGGGAGAAGTGGGGGAAGGGGGGAAGTAGGGGGAGTGGGGGAAGTAGGGGGAGTGGGGAAAGTGGGGGGAGTGGGGAAAGTGGGGGGGGAAGTGGGCAAGTAGTGGGGGGAGGGGGGAAGTAGGGGAGAAGTTGTGGAAGGGGAAGTAGGAGAAGGCGGAAGTAGGGAGTTAGGGGGAAGGGGGGAAGTAGGAGGAAGGGGGGAAGTGGGGGGAGGTACGGGGGAAGTAGAAAGGTAAGTGGGAAGAGGGGGAAGTAGGGGGGAAGAAAGGGGAAGAAAGGGGGAAGTGGGGGGAAGAAGAGGGAAGGGGGAAGTAGGGGTGGGGGGGAAGTAGGGGTTGGGGGGTGAGGGGGTAGGGTAGAAGTAGGGGTGGGGGGTGTTGGGGGGAAGTGGGTGTGGGAGGGGAGTGGTGGTGGTGGGTGGTAGGGGTGGGGAGGAGGTAGAGGTGGGAGGATGGGGGTGGGGGGAAGTAGGGGTGGGTGGGTGGGGGGGAAGTAGGGATGGGGGGTGGGGAGTGGGGGGAAGTAGGGGTGGGGGGGAAGTAGGGGTTGGGGGGGAAGTAGAGGTGGGGGGGAAATAGGGATGGCAGTTGTGGGGGAAGTAGGTGTTGGGGTAGGGGGAAATAAGAATGGGGGTGTAGGGGGAAGTAGGGGTGAGGGTGGTGGGGGGAAGTAGGGGTGGGGAGATGGGGAGAAGTAGGGGTGAGGGGAAGTAGGGGTGGGGGGTGGGGGGAAGTAATGGTGAGGGGTGTGGGTGGGGGGGAATTGGGGTGGGCGTGGGGGGAAGTAGGGGTGGAGTGGGAGTAGGGGTGGGGGGGTGGGGGGGAAGTAGGGGTGGTGGATGGCGGGGTACGGGGGAAGTAGGGGTGGGAGGGTGGTGGGAGTAGGGGTGGGGTGGGTGTGTGGGGGGAGTAGGGGTGGGGTGGGTGTGTGGGGGGAGTAGGCGTGGGGTGGGTGGGTGGGGGGAGCAGGGGTGGGGTGGGGGTGGGGGGAAGGGGGATGGGCGGGTGGGGGGAAGTAGAGGTGGAGGAGGGGGAAGTAGGGGAGTGGGGGGGGGGGGAAGTAGGGGTGGGGAAGGGGAAGTGGGGGTGGTGCAGGGGGAAGTAGGGGTGGGGAAGGGGAAGTAGTGGTGGGGGAGGGGAAGTAGGGGTGGGGGAGGGGAAGTAGTGGTGGGGGAGGGGGAAGTAGGGGTGGGGAAGGGGAAGTGGGGGTGGTGCAGGGGGAAGTAGGGGTGGGGAAGGGGAAGTAGTGGTGGGGGAGGGGAAGTAGGGGTGGGGGAGGGGAAGTAGTGGTGGGGGGAGGGGGAAGTAGGGGTGGGGAAGGGGAAGTAGGGGTGGGGAAGGGGAAGTGGGGGTGGTGCAGGGGGAAGTAGGGGTGGGGAAGGGGAAGTAGTGGTGGGGGGAGGAGGAAGTAGGGGTGGGGAAGGGGAAATAGGGGTGGGGAAGGGGAAGTAGTGGTGGGGGGAGGGGGAAGTAGGGGTGGGGAAGGGGAAGTAGGGGTGGGGAAGGGGAAGTGGGGGTGGTGCAGGGGGAAGTAGGGGTGGGGAAGGGGAAGAGGGGGTGGGGAAGCGGAAGTAGGGGTGGGGAAGGGGAAGTGGGGGTGGGGAAGGGGAAGTGGGGGTGGGGAAGGGGAAGTAGGGGTGGGGAAGGGGAAGTGGGGGTGGGGAAGGGGAAGTAGGGGTGGGGAAGGGGAAGTGGGGGTGGTGCAGGGGGAAGTAGGGGTGGGGAAGGGGAAGTGGGGGTGCGGAAGGGGAAGTGGTGGTGGTGCAGGGGGAAGTAGGGGTGGGGAAGGGGAAGTGGGGGTGGGGAAGGGGAAGTGGGGGTGGGGAAGGGGAAGTGGGGGTGGTGCAGGGGGAAGTAGGGGTGGGGAAGGGGAAGTGGGGGTGGGGAAGGGGAAGTGGGGGTGGGGAAGGGGAAGTGGGGGTGGTGCAGGGGGAAGTAGGGGTGGGGAAGGGGAAGTGGGGGTGGTGCAGGGGGAAGTAGGGGTGGGGAAGGGGAAGTGGGGGTGGTGCAGGGGGAAGTAGGGGTGGGGAAGGGGAAGTGGGGGTGGTGCAGGGGGAAGTAGGGGTGGGGAAGGGGAAGTGGGGGTGGTGCAGGGGGAAGTAGGGGTGGGGAAGGGGAAGTGGGGGTGGGGAAGGGGAAGTAGGGGTGGGGAAGGGGAAGTGGGGGTGGTGGGAGGGGGAAGTAGGGGTGGGGGAGGGGAAGTAGTGGTGGGGGGAGGGGGAAGTAGTGGTGGGGAAGGGGAAGTAGGGGTGGGGAGGGGCAAGTAGGGATGTGGAGGGGGAAGTAGTGGTGTGGGAGGGGGAAGTAGTGGTGTGGGAGGGGGAAGTAGTGGTGTGGCAGGCGGAAGTAGGGGTGGGGGAGGGGAAGTAGTGGTGGGGGGAGGGGGAAGTAGTGGTGTGGGAGGGGGAAGTAGTGGTGGGGGGAGGGGGAAGTAGCGGTGTGGGAGGGGGAAGTAGCGGTGTGGGAGGGGGAAGTAGCGGTGTGGGAGGGGGAAGTAGTGGTGTGGGAGGGGGAAGTAGTGGTGTGGGAGGGGGAAGTACGGGTGGGGAAGGGGAAGTAGGGGTGGGGGAGGGGAAGTAGGGGTGGGGGGACGGTGAGGGGGAAGTAGGGGTGGTGAGGGGTAAGTAGGGATGGTGGAGGGGGAAGTAAGGGTGGGGTTAGGTTGGGGGAAGTTGGGGTGGGGTGAGGGGTAGGGGGAAGTTGTGGTGGGGTGAGGGGTAGTGGGAAGTAGAGCTGGGGGGGAGGAGAAGTAGGGGTGTGGGGAGGAGAAGTAGGATGGGGTGAGGGGGGAGGAGAAATAGGGTAGGGTGAGGGGGGAGTAGGGGTGGGGTGAGGTGAGGGTATAAATAGGGGTGTGGTGGGGGGAGTGGAAGTAGGGGTGGGGTGGGGGGCAATTGGGGGGTAGGGGAGAAGTGAGGGGGGTGTCGGGGAGAGTGGAGTGGGGAGTGGAGGGGGGAGTGGTGGTGGGGTGGAGTGGAGGGGGTAGAGTGGGGGTGGGGCATAGCAGAGGGGTTAGAGTTGGGGTGGGTGGGAGTGAATGGGGGAAGAGGGGGTTTTGGGGAAGGTGGGTGGGGGGGGAAGTGGGGGTGCGGGGTAAGGTGGGTGGGGGGAATTGGGTGGGGTGGGGTGGTGGGAAGGTGGATGCAGGTGGATGGGGGGAGGTGGGAGGGAGGTGTAGGTGGGAGGGAGGTGGGGGTGGGGCGGGTAGTGGGGGAGGTGGGTGGGGGAGAAGTGGGGACAGGGGGGAAGTGGGTGGGGGGAAGTGGGTGGGGGGAAGTTGATGGGGGGAAAATGGTTAGGGGGGAAGTTGATGGGGAGAAGTGGATGGGGGGGAAAGTGTGGGGGAAGTGGGCAGGAGGGAACTGTGGAGGAAGTCGTGGTGGGTGGGGGAAGTGGGGGCGTGGGGTTTGGACTTTGTGCCTTGGTGGGAGAAGTATGGGCCGGATGGGAGGGGGCAGTGGGGGCAGGGTGGCGGGGGAGTGGGGGCTGTGGGGAGAAGTGGGGGTGGGGAAGTGGGTGGGGGCGGAGAAGTGGTTGGGGGGGAAGTGGGTTGGGAGGAAGTGGAAGTTGATGGGGGGAAAGTGGGTGGGGGGGGGCAATTATGGGGGGTAGTGGGTGGGGGGGGAAGTGGACATGAGGGAACTGGGGGGGAAGTGGGGGTGGGGTGGATGTGGGGGCCGGGGGGGGGGGTGGAGAAGTGGGGGGTGGGGGTGGGGGGGTGGGGGGTGTGGTGGAGTGGGCGGGGAGAGGGGACCAATGGAGGGAGGAAGGGGGTGGGGTGAGGGGAAGGTGGATTGGAGAGGGAAAAGAGGGGGAGTGGGGAAGGGGGCGAGTGGTGGGGAGAGAAGGGGAGGGTGGTGGTGGGGGGGAGGGGGAGTGGTGGGGTGGGCGGGAAGACGGGGGCCAGTGGGGGGGAGGGGTGAGGTGAAGGGGGAGGGGTGGGGGGATAGGGGGAGTGGGGAAGGGGGGGAGTGGTGGTGAGAGAAGGGGAGGGGGTAGTGGTGGGGTGGGCGGGGAGAAGGGGGCAGTGGTGGGGGAGGGGGACGGGTGGGGGGAATGGGGAGGGGTGGGCTGGAAAAGGGAAGGGTTGGGGGGAAGAGGGAGCGGAATGGGGGAAAGGGGGGAGTGGGGAAGGGGGAGAATGGGGGGGAGAGAAGGGGCGGGGAGTTGTGGGGCGGTGGTGTCAAGGAGGACAAACGCATTTTGATGCTGAGAACTGAGTTTGAGCTGTTAGTGACTTGAGGAAGTTCAATTAGAAAATCCTCCTCAAAGAGATATAACCAGCAATAACACACCAGATTCATTATTTCCATTGGGGCTGGAATTGAGTGGAAATGATTTTTACACCAGGGTTAAAGTTACATCAAGGGTGAGCAGAGTTGAGACAATTGTTTGTGCTGGTTCAGCTGATTTCACCTCAGCTGCATTGATAAATGAGTGGAAAGTCAACCCCGTTATATTTAACTTTGGCTCATTTTTCAAATAAATTTCAGGGATAAACTGTGTCTATGCACAAAGAAGAAATGTATTATTTAGTAGAAAAATCCCACCTCAGACTTAAACAATATTTACAATTGATGCAATATTTTGAATTGTTCTAGCAACAATAAGAAAAGCTTCTGACTCCTAAAATCCATTCCCTTATCTGAAAACAAATGCCCATCCCAGAGTAATGCCGTAACAAGCAAACAGAAACATTATGCCTATTTATGGTTGGCTTAGACTTGCTGAGGCCCTCAAAAAATCTCATTGCTCCCAGGTTGGGGTGTAGCACCTTGTCTGGAGTCAGCTTATGTGGATATTTGGCTGCTCCTGATCATATGTATTTTCACTAATACTAGCCCCTGCAGTGTGAGGCTCCTGGATGCCTTTACTCCATTTTCCTGACAGCGAATGGCACTGCTGGAAGTTGTAACATGGTTCCACCCAGATTCAGAAAGAGTAGCAGAGCCTTTCGTGGTGGAATGACCAGGAATGAAGAGTTCCAGATGGAACAGCCGGTGCAAGGGGTCAGAAGCTCACATTGGCTCCCTGTCAACCTGCACTGTAACACACGTCCAGATCCATGATAATTGTTACACTTTTCTTCTGTTCAACGTAAATGGATCAATCCTACACAAGGATTGGTGAAACAATAATGTGGATCCTTTATTTGAAGATAAGACTATATACTAACAGATTTTACTAGTCTAAGAATAGTACATCTCATCCCTACTCTGCTGCTTGCTGACTGACTAACAAGTCATGGGACTAATACATCACATCCAGTTGAGGTGCAATGATTGACAGTAGTTTAAGATATGCACCCTTAAAGGTATGTGCACATCATATCACAGCGTCTCCTTTTTTTCCAAACCAAAGGTTTACCTTTAAGGAATCAAACTATTTACATGACAGCAAAAGAAAATAACATTGCATCTGTATGCACTTGAACACATAGCAGTGAGTATACAAGACTCAGAAATTGGTTGTTTGCTTATCTGTTCAGCTTTCGTTAAGGTGATTTTTGCCGGAGGCTGCAGTACCTTTTCAGAATTATGGTTTGCATTGCTTTGTGTTATGTACTAGACTGTGTTCTAGTCACAATAGGACTGCTCGGTATCTCTGGTTGCTGTGTTGTTCAGATTTGGCATCTGTTTCGTCGCCATTTGGTGTCGATATTTGATATGATCATGGATATGGGCATTTTCTGATGCATCACATACGTGGTCCTGGGACTATCGATGAGTGACGGCTGGGGAGTGTGAAGCACTGCTGAGAAGTAATTCTGCATTGCTTCCACAGTGCAATGAAGTGTGCCCGTTCGGAACGGGTATATGTATTCAGTTCATATAGTGTCAAGTAGCCTGTTGGCTGTTGAGCTGCATTCTAGAGTTAGGTGAACTTCTTCCAGTCTAAGCACAGGGTTTCCAATAGTGCTCCTTGTGGTCTCTGGTCCTCATCTTGGTCCTGACGTTGCCATGGACTGTGATCCAAGACAGATTCTTGCATGCAGATAGGCCTATGATCACTGGGCCTGTGGTGTCCACAGTATAAAACATCTGGGGTGACCAGGGTGAATTTTTGTAGCGGCCCTTGAGTGTAATGGATCCCAGGGATGGAATCACCAAGTCATTTTACATGGTGAGTTTGGCATTGATTAGTTGGTTCGCTGCTTGCCACTTCTGAGAGTACATATATTTCAGTGTACGAAATGGAAGGATGTTTGCACGTGCACCAGTATCTAGTTTTACGAACATACGAAATAGGAGCAGAAGTAGGCCATTCAGCCCCTCAAGCCTGCTCTGCCATTCGTTAAGATCATGGCTGATCTGTTTGTGTTTCGAATTCCACATTCCCTTCTATCCGCGATAACCTTTGATTCCCTTGCCTAACAAAAATCTATCTCTGCCGTAAAAATATTCAATGACCCCACCCCCACCGCCTTCTGAGCCAGTGTTCCAAAGTCGCACAACCCTCAGAGAAAAAACGTCTCCTCATCTCTGTCCTAAAAAGGCGACCTCTAATTTTAAAACAGTGCTCCCTGGTTCTGGACTCACCCACAAGAGGAAACGTCTTTCCACGTCCACCTTGTCAATAACGTTCAGGATCTTATATACTTCAATCAAGTCACCCCTCAGAGTGGAAACAAGCCTAGTTTATCTAAACTGTAAACCTCCTCTGAACTGCATCCAAAAACATTTACATCCTTCCTTAAATAAGGAGACCAAGACTGCATACAGTATTCGAGATGTGCCCTGTATAACTGAAGCACAACATCCTTACTTTTATATTGCATGGTCAGTATGATTTATATGCATCTGTGGGTTTATAATCTGGACAGTGGTAATGGCTTCTGTGCCACTACATTTTTTGATGTTCACAGTGTTGAATGTGTGCTCACGTTTTGTATTGATGTGCTGGTCATCTTCATCATCTGATCGTATATTTTGGCTAAAACAAAAACAGAATTACCTGGAAAAACTCAGCAGGTCTGGCAGCATCGGCGGAGAAGAAAAGAGTTGACGTTCCGAGTCCTCATGACCCTTCGACAGAACTTGAGTTCGAGTCCAGGAAAGAGCTGAAATATAAGCTGGTTTAAGGTGTGTGTGTGGGGGGCGGAGAGATAGAGAGACAGAGAGGTGGAGGGGGTTGGTGTGGTTGTAGCGACAAACAAGCAGTGATAGAAGCAGATCATCAAAAGATGTCAACAACAATAGTACAATAGAACACATAGGTGTTAAAGTTAAAGTTGGTGATATTATCTAAACGAATGTGCTAATTAAGAATGGATGGTAGGGCACTCAAGGTATAGCTCTAGTGGGTTTTTTTTTTATATAATGGAAATAGGTGGGAAAAGGAAAATCTTTATAATTTATTGGGAAAAAAAAAGAAGGGGGAAACAGAAAGAGGGTGGGGATGGGGGAGGGGACTCACGACCTACGTGAGTCCCCTCCCCCATCCCCACCCCCTTTCTGTTTCCCCCTTCTTTTTTTTTCCCAATAAATTATAAAGATTTTCCTTTTCCCACCTATTTCCATTATATAAAAAAAAAACCCACTAGAGCTATACCTTGAGTGCCCTACCATCCATTCTTAATTAGCACATTCGTTTAGATAATATCACCAACTTTAACTTTAACACCTATGTGTTCTATTGTACTATTGTTGTTGACATCTTTTGATGATCTGCTTCTATCACTGCTTGTTTGTCGCTACAACCACACCAACCCCCTCCACCTCTGTCTCTCTATCTCTCCGACCCCCACACACACACCTTAAACCAGCTTATATTTCAGCTCTTTCCTGGACTCGAACTCAAGTTCTGTCGAAGGGTCATGAGGACTCGAAACGTCAACTCTTTTCTTCTCCGCCGATGCTGCCAGACCTGCTGAGTTTTTCCAGGTAATTCTGTTTTTGTTTTGGATTTCCAGCATCCGCAGTTTTTTTGTTTTTATCTCTGTATATTTTGGCTAAACGTTTGATGGATCTTGACTGGACACTGAGGTGCTCCTTCAGTTGTTTAGAATGCTGTTCCTGTCTGGCTTTTGCTCGTGACTTCTCATGGAATTAAACAGCATGTTCTGGCCTTTGATTTCTGCATTGGTGCTTCCAATGTCCTCTGCATACAGCATTAAAAGCTAGACATTTTCTTGGTACATGAATGAGACTGCGCTGCCCACATTACTTACCAGGCCTGCCTGTATTGGGTACTGAGCCAATGGTGAACGAATTAGGAATAGCCTGTAGACTTTGTCTACTCATCAGTATGGATTCGTACTTCCTTTTACTTTGTTGTAGTGCTTTCACGGCATAACCTTTGGGTTTGCCCAATATGTCTTTTTGGAAAACTTCCATTGGGGTAGATGATATCATGAGCTCAATTATTCTGTTGGCTAGTTCTGCTGTTGTGAAGTCGCAAACATGCCCCTTGTCTGTATATCTTTTATGAATTTGTCAATGGTTTCCATCGGTTGTTGCCTAAAGGACATGAATTCCAGACACTGTATTCTGAAGCTGAGCGTCACTCACAGTTGAGCTTCAAGTGTTGACCATATTTTTTCTGGTTTCTTAAGATAGTTTTCGGATAGACCTGACATGTTCAGTATGAGGAGGACTTCATTGCCTATGGCAATTTTAATGGCTTCCTTATCTGGTTCAGAAGTATTGCGGTCCAGCAAATACTGTTCAGCATGTGTTTGGAACAAAGTAAATTCGGATCGACCTGTTGCCTTCCAATTGAGTGTTGGAGATTTTGTGGTCATATTTTTAATGCTAACTGGAGTTTTTAAACAGCTATGCGAGTTTCTTCCAGCTCTTTTGGAGTTTATTGTGTTGAGTTGTGGCACTTTTCCTGGCCATTGCCTTAGCTGGTCATAGGTTGCTGCTTAAACTACATTGGTGTCACTGTTGAGCTCTGTCTGATTTTCCCCCATTTTAACTCTAAGCTCCACCCACAAAATGTGATTTGGGTAGGAAAACAGCTGCAGATTTCAAAGTGAAATCAAACAGTGAAAAAATCTTTTTCACAGGCTTCTTCCAGCTTTTAACAGAAATAGGAGTAGGCCTTTTGGCCCCTCAAGCTTGCCCCACCATTCAATAAGATCATGGCTGATCTGCCCCAGGCCTCAACTGCTCCTTTGTGCCAGCTCCTCATAGCCCACAACTCTCCGATATTTCAAACATCTATCTAACTCCTCTTTAAATACTTTCAATGACCTAGCCTCCACAACTCTCTGGGGTAGAGAATCCCAGACATTCATTACACTCAGAGAGGAAATTCCTTTGCATCTCAGTTATAAATGAGTGTCCCCTTATGCTGTAACTATGTCCCCTAGTTCAAGATTCCCCCACTAGTGGAAACATCTTCTCAACATCTACCCTGTCAAGCCCCCTCAGAAGGTTGCAAATTTCAATAAGATCACCCCTCATTCTTCTAAACTCTAATGAATAAGGGCCTAACCTGTTTAGCAGTTCTTGATAAGTCAACCCCTTCATCCGAGGTATCAGCCTAGAGAATCTCTTTTGAATTGTCTCCAATGCCGGTATATCCTTTCTTAAATACGGGACCATAACTGTATACAGTACTCCAGGTGCAGCCTCACCAACACCCTGTACAGTTGCAACAATACTTCCCTATTTTTAAACTCCAACCCCCTAGCAATACAGGCCAAAATTCCATTTGCCTTCTTAATTACTTGCTGCACCTGCATGCTAACTTTTTGTGTTTCATGCACAAGAACACCAATGTCTCTCTGTGCTGCACTTTTTTGGAGTCTCTTTCCAATTAAAGAGCCTGTCTTTTGCTTTTTCCTCCTAAAGTGCATGACTTCGCACTTTCCTACATTAAACTCCATCTGCCAAATTTTTGCCCTCTCACTCAACCTGTCTATGTCCCTTTGCAGATTCCTTATGCCCTCCCACCTAGATACTTCTTCCCAGACCAGTCCGCTGTATTTAGCTTCAGCAGTAATGAATTCTTCTGTCTGTGGAATGCTACTTAAAGTAAGACCACCGCAGTATGCTGTTTAATTTCTATTCCTGCTTAAACTTTGCAGCAGATGAACTTACATTAATTAAGCTCCCTCAGATTTCAACGTTACTGGATCCAATGCCTGCTGCTTGGAGCGAGGTTCAATCCCAGAATGAAGGTGTGGTGTACATAGAATCCCTATAAAGCTGCCAAATCCTTACATAGTGAGACTTACTGGTTGTTTCACTTTCACACCAGCTCTTTTCTTCAGCTGGATGTAAAGTGATTGAGGCTTGCGCTCTACTCAGTCAAATCTTCAAGACTGTGATGCTACTATGTGCCACCATGTTACATTCTGCTTGATGTAAAAGTACCAATCATACACAAAGATTGGTAAAACAATAATGTGGGTTCTTTATTTAAAGATAAGACTATATACAGATGGGTTTATTAGGAGTCTAAGAATAGTACATCTGGTTTCTCACCTGCTGCTTGCTGACTGACTAACAAGTCATGGGGCTAATACATCACATCCTGTTAAGGTATGTAACGATTGACAGTAGTTTAAGATATGTAACCTTAAAGGTGTATGGACGTCACATCACAATCATAGCCCAAGAGCTCAGAGCAAGGAACATTTACAATGCACTCGTCCGACACTCTCATCTCCACCATTTATTGCCAAGGCCCTTTCCCAATCCTGCTGTATCTTACAGTTCCTCACTCAGTAATGGACACATTCTCTGAAACAAAAATAGGAATCTATGGTTCAAAATGATGCAGTTTAAGAGGAGCACCATTTTTACCCTCATTGCATGATCCAGGATAGAAAAAAGGAAAGAGTTTCTCAGTGAATGTGTCAGTGAAAGTGTGGAGAATGGCCATATCATCAGCATTGTAACAGTTCACCTGTCCTCCCTCATAGTCCAAGTAAACTCCTATAGTCCTGGCTTTATACTCGGGGTCAGTTGGACTAATGGGTTTTCTGTAGCTCCATAGTTATTCCCATTGCTAAGCCACACAGTCCAGTAACCATGTTCAGGCCCCATTCTTATTAATCCTTTCCTGTTGACTGACTTTTTGGCCACACCCACAATCCACTTAGTTTTGTCCCCGACCTCCACCTCCCGTAAGTGTTTCCCTGATGTGAATCCCTGTGACCCCAGGACACAGACACTTGTATCGAATCTCTCTGCATTATCCAGAAGCAGTAATTCTGTGTCACTGTATCTCACACTGGTCAGGTCTTCAGATAGGATGAGCTTATGATGCGCTGTGTTTGGGTCCAGGGTCAGTGAGACTGGGACTGGGGAAAATAAAAAAGTCATCATGTTAAATATTTTAGACAGAGGAAGGCGGATGCATATAAGTTAATATCAGATGTCTGTATAACTGGACTCGACAACCATCTTTTTATTTTTCTCAAGGGATGTGAGCGTCAGTGGCAAGGCCAGCATTTGTTGCCCATTACTAATTGCCCTTGAGAAGGTGGTTGGTTGCCTTTTTGAACCGATGCAGTCTTTCTGTAGAATGTTGGTACCAGAGTGGCTTGCTAGTCCATTTAAGAGGGCAGTTAAGAGTCAACAAGATTGCTGTGGGTGTCACATGTAGGCCAGACCAGGTAAGGGTGGCAAAATTCCTTCCCAAAAGGACATTAGTAAACAAGATGGGCTTTTGTGACTTAAGTGAATGAGATCAACTTTTATCACAATCAGTGGTCACCATTAGCGAGACTAGCTTTAAATTGCCATTTTTTTAAGTTTAATGCTATGTAAATCAAAGTTCACAATATTTCTAACTTTTGAGTCATCTGCAAATTTTGAAATTGTGCCCTGTACACCAAAATGTAGGTCATTAATATATTTCAAGGACAGCAGGGTTCCTAACATCGTTCCCTGAGGAATGTAAGATTCCTGCTAGCCAGCTGGTGAAGGAAGAAACCAGAGCCAATCTTTACTTGTACTAGACTTATTGACAGATTGAAATGTTACAGGTACATATCTCCTGACTCTACGCCTGTGTCAGTAAATGTCTTTTTATATGTGCTCAAGTACCCTCTAATCAATGCAGTCCAGGTATACGTACTTAACCTCAATTGAAGCAATTAACAGATTTCCTTCTTTCTCCATAAATAGGACTTATCAGTTAATATGCACAAACAATACTTTAAAACAAATCAAAGAGAAAAAATTATTTTGTCCATATTCTGCATAAAACATTACATTATGAGATGCCCCTCTTCCAGGACATCCAACATTTTTTTAGTACAGGCACTTCTCTTTGTGAAACATAGGAAATAGGAGCAAAAGTAGGCCATTCAGCCCCTCACACCTGCTCCGCCATTCAGTTAGATCATGGCTAATCTTTACTCCAATGCCATTTTCCCACACTATCCCCATATCCCTTGATGCCTTCACTATCTAGAAATCTATCAAACTCTGTCTTAACATCCTCAATGACTGAGCCTCTGCAGCCCTCTGGAGTAGAGAATTCCACAAACCCCCATCATCCCCCCCAAATCTTCATCACTCCCCACAAGTCTCCAATGCACCCGACTCCCACAAACCCCCATCACCCCTCCAAGGATTTACCACCCTCTGAGTGAAGAAATTCCTCCTGATTTCAGGCCTACCTCTTATTCTGATACCGTGTCCCCTGGTTCTAGACCTCTCAGCTAGGCAAAACATCCTTCCTGCATCTAAGCTTGTCGAGCTCTGTAAGAATTTTGTATGCTTCAATGAGATAACCTGTCATTCTTCTATACTCTGGAGAATACAGGCCTAGTCTCTGCAATCTCTCCTTATAGAACAATCCCGCCATCCCAGAATCACTCGAACAAATGTTTGCTGCCCCTTGCTGTTTCTTAGCTCCACACAAGCTGATTCAACATCTTGATTTTCCGATCCAAGACCCTCTCTCACTAATGCACTGATATCATCCTTAATTAACAGTACTACCCCACCTCTCTTTCCTTTTTGGCTATCCTTCCTAAAAGTTGAATACCCTTGAATGTTCAGTTCCTAGAATTGATCAGCCTGCAGTCATGTCTCCATAATGGCAATTGGATCATACCCATTTACTTCTACCTGTGCCGTCAACTCATTTACCTTGTTGCGAATGCTGCAAGCATTCAGATAAAGTGCCTTTAATTTTGCCTTTTTGACATATTTATGCATTTTGACTCTATGATGCTGGCCCTTGTTTCTGCTTCCTTCCAATTTTGCTTACTATTTTTCTTCCTGCCATTTCCAGCTTTGTTTCTCTCCTATCTGATTTTCTTCTCTGGTACCTATTCTCATGCCAAGCTAGTTTAAACCCTCCCCAATGGCACTAGCAAAACTCATGGCAAAGATATTAGTCTGAGTCTTTCTCACTTGTACAGGCCTCACTTGCCCCAGAAATGATCCCAGTGCCTCAGAAATCTAAAGCTTTCCCACCAGCTACACATTTATTAGCTGTACCTTCCTATTTCTGTATTCATTCGCATATGGCACTTGGAGTAATCCTGAGATTACTGCCTTTGAAGTCCTGCTTCTCTTATCTCTTTCCTAATTCTCTAAAATCTGCTTTCAGGAGCTCATTCCTCTTCCTCCAGGACATTGGTATCCTTTTGATTGTCCTGATGAGTACAAGATGAAAAGCTTTGACAAAATGTCTTATTTCAGCAATACCCAAATCAGCTTTCTTGTAAATTTCATCAATGAACCCTGCTAAAGGATCCAAATCTTCATTAGTATCCAATTGAAGGGCATCCAGCTCACAAAATACATTGCTTCCTATTTTACTTCTGTTAGGAAGCAACAATGCCAAAGCCATAGCTTGTATCCTCCTTGGTAGGATGTAACCGCATCTACATTCCCACTTCATTATTCTATTGGTCATTGGTTCAGACTCTGAAAACATTGGAGGTAAATAACAATTGATAATTTACAGTCATGTTATGCCATTGCCGCAATGACCATGAGTGTTATAATCCATTTAGGTTCCAACTTTTAGTCAACCATTCTTTGCTACCATGTTATACTCCTGATAGTCAGTTGGTGAAAGAAGAAACCAGAACCAATCTTAACTTGGAGTAGATTTATTCACAGAGTGAAACATTACAGGTATATCTCTCCTGACTCCTCTCTACTCTTGTGTGTCTTTTTATATGTGCTCAAGTACCCATCCAATCAATGCCCTCCACTTAACCTCATCTGACACAATTAACAGGGAACCCCGCTATAAGCCTTCCTCAAGTCTGAAAACAACCGTTCGCCCCTCCTCTCTGTTTCTTGTACTCAGTCGATTTCACTCATTTTTACTCAGCCATGTTGCTACTAACCCTTTTATTCAACGAGCTCTAACTTTGCTTACAAGTCCATGTACACCATATCAAGCACATTATCCTAAGCTCCTTATCTGTTACCTCAACAGAAAACTCAAGCAACTTAAACCCATTTTTCCCTTAAATGCAATCTGGCTTTCCTCAATTGTCCCGCATTGCCCAAATGACTTAATTTTATACAAATAATGTTTCTAAAAGTTTCCCCGCCATCAAAGTTAAAATACTTGGCCTGTAGTTGCTGGGCTTATCCTTGCACCCCTCTTGAACAAGGGTGTAACATTTGAAATTCTTCTGTCCTCTGGTACCACCCCTGAATCTAGAGGTTGGAAAGTTATGGCCAGTGCCACTGCAATTTCCATCATTACTTCCCTTATCATTCTTTGATACATTTCATCTGTTCCTGGTAATTCATCAACTATAGCCAGCCTATCTAATATCTGCCGTTTATCAATTTTAAACACATCAAAGGTGTCAAATAGTTACTGTTTCACCATAACTTCGGCAGCATCTTTGTCCTTGGTAAAGACAACGCAAAATACTCATTTAGTACCATACCTGTACCCCTCACCTTAATGAATAAATTCCCTTTTAGGATCATAATCAACCCTACTCCTCTTTATACTGCCCTCTTACTACTCATATCCTTTTCGAAGGATTTTAGATTCCCTTTAATGTTAGTTCCCAGCGTCTCTTTCTTTGCTTTACTTATTATTTTTTCAGTTCCCCTCAGACCTTCTACATTAAGCCTGTTCTCAATTACATTAGCCACCTGAAAATTTCATATTTACCCTTTTACTGCTTCACCTTACTCTTTCTCTCTTTCATCATCCAGGGAGCTCTAGATTTGTTTGCCTTAGCTTGCCTTGTGGGAATTTATCTTGACTGTACCCAAACTATCTATTCTTTGGGGGCAACTGATTTTTCAGCAACAGTTTTGCCTGCCAATCTTTGCTGCAGTTTATCTAGGCCAGATCTGTTTTCACCTCATTGAAGTTGGTCTTCCCCCAAATAATTATTTATGCTCTGGACTGTTCCTTGTCCTTTTCATAGCCAACCTAAATCTTATGGTACAATGATCATTGTCCCCTTAAAGTTCCCCCTTGATCCAGCTGGCCCATCTCATTCTCAAAAACCAGGTCCAGAAATGCTTCCTTTCTCATTGGACGGAAACATAGAAAGTTCTCCTGGACACATTCTAGGAATTCTTGTCCCTTTCCGTCTTTACACGATTGCTATCTCAGTCCATATTTGGATAATTAAAGTCCTCCATTATAACTACTCTACAATTCTTGCACTTCTCTATAATTTCCTTACAAATTGGTTCCTCTACATCTTTCTCACTAGCTGGTGGGCCTATAGAATACACCAAGAAATGTAATGGTACCACTTTTGTTTCTTAGCTCAAATAGTATAAACAGAGAAACTATTTTGGCTGTTTGGAGAACCTAAGTTTCGAGGGGATAGTATAAAAATCATGCCAGAATTTACAGGAGTGAAGTTAGGAAACATTTTACACACAAGGGATAATCGAAGTTTGAAACTCATTTCTGCAAAATGGCAATTGATTGAAGTTCAATTGTTAATTCTAAAACTGAAATTGATATATTGTTAACTAAAGGTATGCAGGGATGGGGAGAGAGGCAAGTATATGCAGTTGGTTCGCAGGTCAGCCATGATCTCAATGAATTGGTAAAAGAGTCTCGAGGGGCTAAATGGCCTTCTCCTGTTCCTATGATCACTATTCAGTTTCCTGGGGCAGGAAGGAACACAATCAGTGAAGCACCCTAGTCTGATCACTGTCCAAGTGCTGGATGTCTAATAAGATGTTCTGATCCCCTCATTCCTGAATCTTTCAGGTCCCAAATAAAGAATGCCTCCTTGAGTAAGGTCCAAGATGCTGCTGCCCCAATGATCTGTACCCAGTAATAGGCAGCACCTTCAGGAGAGGGGGAAAGAGAGCAGGAAATGCTACAGAAAAGCGACACAAAGCTGTGGAGTTTCTTACCTGGAAAGATGACCTGTTTCATTTTCTTCCACATCGAGTAGAGTAATGGGACTCGAAATCCTGTGTATTTCCTTTTTGGAAACATCAGTATCTCCTCAACGTCACCTCTCTCTGCACCTTCCCCTTCCTCCTCTTCGTCCAGGTACCTGTTTAAGTAAGATTGATTCAATCAGTCATTGCTAGATACAAACTGTGGTCACAGTGTAAAGCCATGTGAAAGTTTGGTTTAGATACTCATCCTTCTCTCAATCTTTGCAGTTCCTGCATACGGGACAGAGAATCAGAAACATTTTAATAAATATACTGTGTTGTTTAGATTATACATCATTAAAAATTACCACCAGTGATTTTAGTAAAAAATGAAGGGATCTGGATGGAGTTTTCGCTGACAGGTTCCATTGATGTAATACCACATTAGTTACCCTCAAAATAATTCAGAGCCTGTCTCTGGTTTGTTTAGCCCTGAGTTGGTGATCATGATGCTACATCTAAACTCAGCATCCCCTCAATAAGGAGGCAGCAGCCAGTGTACCAGCTCCTGGGCATTTCCAGGCAGTTTTGGGACAATGTATACCTGTGTACACACCAGATGTGAACAGGGTTAAGCTCATTGTGATGTCCGTACAGTCAAATCACTTCTATTTTCATTGGCTGGGGAGTCTAGGACTGGGGAACATGGTTCAAAAATCAGAGGCAGAACTTACAGGATTGAAGCTAAGAAATTCTTTCACAGAAAAAGGTGGTCGAGGTTTGGAATGCTCTTTCACAAATCACAATTGATGGAGATCAACCATTAACAAGAAACTATCAACCTCAGATTTTAAAGTTAATGCTAGGGATTAAGGAATGTGGAGCGAATATATAGTTAGGTCACAGATCAGCCACAATCTGAATGACTGGTGGAACAGTCTTGAGGGACTAAGTAGCCTACTCTTTGTATTGTATCACTGTTTGGAAAGGACCTAGCTAGTACCTATGGGACTGAATTACCACATGTCACTGCTCTCAGGGTTCATACCCACAGACCAGTCAAGCAACAGCCTGACATAGTTATACCCACCAAATCATACCTTACAGACTCAAATGCCACTATCACCTGCTGTCGGTCAGCAGGACACATCCACCAGATGTAGTGGCACACAATCAACAGCGACTAGGAATCCCATGAAGACTCACGGCATTAGGTCAAACATGGGCAAGGACACTGCCTGCTGATTACCACCCACTGCCCTCCTTCAGCTGATGAATCAATACTCCTCCATGTTGAAAGCCAGTTGGAAGAAGCACTGAGGACAGCAAGGGCAGATAATGTACTCTTGCTAGTGGACTTCAATGTCCTACGACCAAAGCATCAGATCAAAGCTCTGCAGTCCTGTCACATCCAGTCATGAATGTGGTGGACAATTAAACAAATAGTGAGATGGGGAGGTTCCATGAATATTCCCATCCTCAAAGATTGCGGAGCGAAAACCATGAGCGCTGAAGGATTTGCAACCATCTTTAGCCAGAAGTGCCAAATGGAAGATCCACCTCTGGCTCCTGTTCAGGTCCCCAGCTTCACAGAAGCTACTACAAAAGCAAAATACTGGATGTGCTGGACACCTGAAATAAAAACAGAAAAATGCTGGAAATGCTCAGCAGTTCAGGAGCATCTGCAGAGAGTGAAATGTTTCAGATTTGTGACCCTTTCATCAGAGTTCTCATCATGTTCTTTCTTCTCCACGTAGCACCCTCAATTCAAGGGTCGCTGAACCATTGCTTTATGCCTTGATTTTACGATGGGTAGGCCAGCAAGGCAGGTCCCTGGCCTATGTCAGCCAGAATAGGGATTGAACTCCATGCTGTTGGCACTAATCCGATCCATACACTAGCCATCAAGCCAACTGAACTAACTGCACCTCCTCCCCCATTCCCCACCCCATCATGTTGCATGGGTGGGAATAGGCAATATCACCGACAGCAAGAATATGAGGTCGGAAGATCAACTCAGGCCAAGTATGGCACCAAGGTTATGAACAGTCTGATCCAGCCTCAGACAGTTTCTAGGGAGAGGGATGGTGGCTAGGGAGCGGAGATTTTGGCAGGGACTGAAGGCAATACCTTTGGTCTCCCCAATATTTAATTGGAGAAAAATTCTGCTCAACTAGTAGTGGAATTTAGACTAGCCACCTGGTAAGTTAACAACACTGGAGGGGTTGGGAAAGATGGTAGAGGTGGGTGTCATCGGTGTACACGTGAAAACTGACACTTTTGGGAATGAGATGGGGCAGCTGGGTTAAAGGGGACCATTAAGGGGCCAGCATATGGATGAGAAATAGGAGGTTGGGGGGGTAATGGTAGGGATATATCCTTGGCGAACAGCAGACGTGATGAACCAAGAGCTGGAAGAGAAGACATCGATCGTCACTCCCTGGCTATAATTATATAGGTAAGAATGGAACCAGGCGAGTGCAGTCCTACTCAGCTGGATGACTTTGGAGAGGCATTGGAGGAGCATGGTGTAGGCAGCCATGTCAAAGTTGAAAGGCTATTCAAGAAGGTCACAGCGGGGCAGTCTATCATTTTCACAGAACTATAGGATGGTATTTGTAATTGTGATAAGAGTTGTTTTGGTACTGTGGCAGGGACAGAAGCCTGATGAAGGGATTCAGACATTGAATCCAGGAAAGATGGGCGTGAATTTGGGAGCTGACAACATGTTCAAGGAATTTGGAGAAGAAAGGGAGGTTGGAGATAGTGTAATTTGCAAGGATGGAGGGCCAAGGATTTTATTTTGTAGGAGAGGGGTGAAGTCAGGTGGGAACAATATCTGTATTTAATATGATCAGCCAACATGGGGCCAAGAGGGGAAGGTGGGCAGTTAGCAGTCCAGTATTAATAGGGTCGAGGGCGCAGGAGGTGGGTCTCAGGGACAAAGTGCATTTGGAGAGGCCTAAGTGGAGTTTGGAGAGAAACTAGAGAAAGAAAAATGTTCAGGGCTTAGGGAAGTGGGGAGACTTATTGGAAATTTTGCCAGGTGGGCTAGGAGAAGGGAGAGAGATGGTAGAGGCAGCTGATCAGATGGCCTCAGTCTTGATGACAAATCCATGAGCTCCTTGTCGGAGGTGAGGGTGGAGGAGACAGAAGAGATCAGTTTAAGAAGATGGTTTAAGGTGCAATGCACTTTGGTTCCAGTTACACTGCAGCCGCTGTGAAGCGCTGACCATGTGGGTCTATATCCCTGACACTTCGAGCTCAATCATGATTGATACCTGTTTGTCCTCAGTCATACTGCGCATTGGGCATTGTTGTGATGGGGTTTAAGCCCTATAATAAAATTCTGTTTACACTTAGATCAACAGCTTGGGTATTAGGTTATAAAGGGTCACCTTGAGAAAGGAGATACTGTCCTGCTGCTCGATGTCTACACAAAGACTCAATGTCTTCTCAAGTGACGTCAGTTCCTCTTCAATTCTTTTCAAGTTCTCCTCCATTAGTCTCAGATCTTCCTCCTTTTGTCTCCTCAGCTCTTCAATTAAATGTTTTTCTTTGTCTTCAAGATATTGATGGATTTTAGCAAATTGTGTGGAGACGTCTTGCTCCAGGGAGTTCCTAAAGTTGGGAGAGATCATTTAAACAGTGGATTGTTAAAGGATCACAGTGTTTAAAGGGAACTGAAGTAATACTCACATCCAGTTCGGAAATCTTCCTCTCCTGCTGCTGTTTTAATTCACTTTTATTTTTCTTTTGATTCTCCATGGAATCCAAGGATAATTTCAGCTGGTCCTAAAAATGGAATCAGACCTCACCATGATCATTGTAATGTTTGCTGTTATATCACACACTGTGGGGACTGGTGTTCAGGGAATGTTCTATGTGGCACTAGTGTTTTTGTTTAATTCTTTCATAGGATGTGGGCTTCGCTGGCTGGGCCAGCATTTATTGCTCATCACTAATTGCCATTGAGAAGGCAGTGGTGAGCTGTCTTCTTGAACCACAGCAGTCCATGCAGTGTAGGTACAGCCACAGTGCTGTTAGGGAGGATTAGGATTTTGACCCAGTGACAGTGAAGGAACAGCGATTTATTTCCAAGTCAGGACAATGAGTGGCTTGGAAGGGATCTTCCAGGTGGTGGTGTTCCCATGTGTCTGCTGCCCTTGTCCTTCTAGATGGTAGCAGTTTGGGTTTAGAAGGTTTCGAAGGAGCCATTGTGGAGTTTCTGCAGTGCAACTAGTAGATGGTACACACTGCTGCCACTGTGTGTCGATGATGGAGGGAATGGATGGGGTGCCAATCAAGCGGGCTGCAAAGGAGCGTACTTTTATAAAAGGCAGAGTGAAAAGTATTGAATTAAACCAAGCATAGCTTGAAACCTACAAGAGGTTTCTGGTATATAAAAAATATGAATGGGTTTGATAAGGTAAATGTTGAGGGAAGATGTTTCAACTTGGGAGGCCACTATAACAAAAGTGACACCAGATTAAGATAGTCACTAAGACAACCAATAGCGCATTCAAGATGAACCTCTTTACTCCGTGAGTAAAATGTGGACTTTGCTACGTTAAGGGTAGTTAAGAGCCTAAGAACATAAGAAATAGGGGCAGGGGCAGTCTGTTGAACCCCTCAAGCCTGCTCCGCCATTCAATATGATTTCCAGTTTCCTGCCCGCTCTCCATTTCCCTTAATTCTCTGAGAAATCGAGAATTTATCGATCTCAGTCTTGAATATACTCAACGATGGGGAATCCACAACCCTCTGGATAGAGAATTCCAAAGATTCACAAGCCTTTGAGTGAAGAAATTTCTCATCTCAGTCCTAAATGATTGGTCCCTTATCCTGACACTGTGCCCCATCCAGATGAAATAACCTGTGTCTATTCTGTCAATGCCCTTCAGAATCTTGTATGTTTCATTGAGGTCACCTCTCATTCCTCTAAATTCCAGACAGTATAGGCCCAGTTTACTCAGACTCCAGAAGGAAAAAAACAGTTTGAAATTGTCAAAAACCAATAGTGTTAGCACCAGTAATACTACTGAAGTCCCATGGTCAGTTATACAGGACCAGTTTGGCCAGTTATTTCCAAGTTTTACTTTTTTTTTTCCTACTCAACCCATCTGAAGCCCCCATTCATCCCTTTTGTTACCGTTACGTTCACCTATTCTGACATGCTCCTGGTTGGTCTCTCACATTCTACCCCCTGTAAATTGGAGGTCATCCAAAACTCTGCTGCCTTTTTCACTCTCACAAAGTCCTGTTCACCTGTCACCTCTGTGCTCACTGTCCTACATTGGTTCCTTGTTGTTTAAAATTCTCATCCTTGTTTTTAAATTCCTCCATGACCTTGCCCCAGCCTATCTCTAAACTCCTCCACCACCAGCTCTACAACCCTCAAGAGATATCTGCGCTTCTCTAATTGTAATTTTTTGAGCATCCCTGATTTCAGCTGCTCTATGCTTTCATACTGTAGCCATGATTTCAGTTGCCTCAGCCCTAAACTCTGAAATTCTCCAGTCGGACCCTCCTTAAAACTTCTCTCTTTGGCGAAGCTTTTGGTCATCTGCCCTAGACTCCTTTATATGGGTCAGTGTCACACTTTGTTTTATAATGCCCCTGTGAAATGTCTTTGGACATTTTAGGGCAATAAAGGTGCTCTGTAAATACAAGTTATTGCTGCTGTTGTTTTTTATTGTTGTGGGGCCAGGGAAAATGGTTGATATATGGGAGGGGTGAGTGTATGAAGGGCTTTGAACATATGGATAAGAATATTAAATGCACAGTGTTGCTGAATCTGTCAATATGGCGAATGAACTGAGCACCTCCTAACTTCTTGTTATTGTGGAGTTGTAGCCTGTACCTCACTGAAAATGGATGCCTGAATTAAAGCTACATTGCACCACAGTAACACAGTAATACAAACACCAACAGCCTATATATCCTGGCAGGTATCGCTCCCCCTGATATAAGAAGAATGGTAGCCAGCAAGAAAGAGCGACTCCGTCAAACATCAGATGAGAGGCACCCTCTACATGGTCATACACCTACACCCAGCCGTCTAAAGTCAAGGAAGAGCTTCATGAACAGTGTTGTTCCATCACAATCAACCCCGATTACTGCCTCCATTAAAGTCTGTGGAAATACAATCGCATTTCCCCTGCCCAGCTCCCACTCGCTGCTCTCCCGGCACCCGGGAGCTTGCAGATAACCCCGCACGAGTTTGCTTGTCGTGCTCCGCATTAATTGCCCACTTTAGAGCCTCAGTTGGCGGCCTTCCCTTAACGTGCTTGATCAGGGCAAGGTGGCCGGATCCCCTCCTGTCCACCCCCTGCCCCAGGAGAAGGCATTAAATTCTGCCCAAAGTGTGTGATGAAGGAAAATTTCTTCAAGCTACATTATGCAGCAGCTAGAGTTACCAACTCCCCCATTATGTCCTGGAGTCTCCAGGAATTGAAGATTAATCTGCAGGACTCTGCTGAGAGCAACCTGAGAAAACATAATTTTTAAAAATTATGGGTTTTTCTTTTATTTTCTTTGAACACATATTTGTTTTTCTGGTTATCAATATATTGTTATTGGGGAAGGATACTGTATGACTGAGAGGCAATAGTCGTCCAATCAGACATTGAGTGTTTATTTTCCAATTGGTTGGGAAGTCTGTACTCATGAGGATGGACAGGTTGGGCAACCAAAGGGGGTAACCTGCTGGTGGGATGTTTACAAACAGAAGGTCATGCGATGAAATTTTGTCCACTAACTCGAAACAGCCCTAATAACACAATGAGCAATGGAGACGAGTAACTCACTGTGTCCCCATACCTTGTAGTTTTGAACTGCTGTTTGTAGAGGGAGGAACCTGTGGGCTGAATGTGGGGGAGAACCTACACAACTGGCACAGATCAGAATCTCATCCTCTTCGCAGAACAGCACCAGCTTCTCCCCGTGTTCCTCACAGTGAGGCAGACAATCCTCCAGCTTTTAGGTTCAGTTCCAGTTGTCGAGCTTTCTCAGAGATTGGCCAACACCCTGTTACTGGTGAAACATCCCCGGGGGAGAACCACTCGACTTTCTGGACAAGACCCAGCAAACCATTGGTTTTCCCAACACTTATACAGGATTTACAGAAGTTGTGCTAACAGTCCAGCCGCACAGGCTCCACAAACAGAGACAGGCAGATGGAGCAGGTTAAATCCTCAGTCAGGGATAAAATCGATTTACTGACAGCCATCTCAGTTGCTGCTCCTTATTCTGTCACTCACCTGAGTTTCAGTTTCATTTCTCCAGTTTATTGTGACACTCACTTCCAAATCCATCCTCTTAAAGGAACATTGTCATCAGACAAAATTGTCTGGCAAATCTCTATTTCCCTGAGTACCAATTCATGTAAAACACAATGGCACTAAGGTTTCTCCCCATAGCCCTGTATCAATCCCAAACTAACCCCACTCCCCCACGCACGCTCCATAACTCAGTATTAATTCCAAACTAATCCCACTGCCTCGCTTTCCCCCGCATAGCCCTGTATCAATCCCAAACTAACCCCACTCCCCCACAGGCTTTCCATAACTTGGTATCAATCCCAAACTAACCCCACTCCCCCACACACTCTCCATAACTCAGTATCAATTCCAAACTAATCCCATTGCTGTGCTTTCTCCCCATAGCCCTGTATCAATCCCAAAGTAATCCCACTCCCCCACACTGTAAATCTGTATCAATCCCAAACTAACCCTACTGCCCCACTGTCTCCCTGTAGCTGTGTATCGATCCCAAACTAATCCCATTGTCCCACTGTCTCTCTGATATCGAGTTCCAATCTGGTACCTGGCTGGCTGGTTGTTAATTGGCCAGTGACCATGAAATCTATTTCAGGTCCAATCGCAGTTGGCTTTGCGACCCTTGCCAGGCCTGTCCACCACGCCCGCCCAACGAAATAAAAATCCTGCTTTAGAGCTTGGGAAACAATTGCCTCTGGAAATGAATTAAGCCCAAGCTGATTGATGAATATCTGATGTGATGAGGCTGTGGTCCGTCATGAATGCATGGTTTCTCTGCTCTGCGGTGGTTGCTAATTGAGCTGTGATTTTTTAAACTCAGCAGCTTGGCTCTGAGAGGTTACAGGAGAGCTGGCGTGGGTAACGACACATTGACACTGTGTGGGCACCCCTGAATTTACCACCATGACCTTTCCTGCACCTGATATAGGAGAACCTGGCAAAAGATATTTTCAATATAAAAACAAAAAGCGCTGGTAAAGCTCAGCAGGTCTGGCAGCATTCTTGGAGAGAGAAACAGAGTTAAGGTTTTGTATCCAATCTGACTCTTCTGTGGAAAGATATTTTCAGCTTTGCTGGTGATAAATTAAACCTGGGCCTGACTCAGAGGGATTGAGGGGGTTGTTGCTGTGGGTGAGCCACAGAATTTTGTTCGGTTTTGATAGACAGAGCCTGCTTGGATACCCTGGGGCAAATGATCACCGTGGCAACACTGAAAAGCACTGCAGTGTTGACGAATGGTCAACCTGGATCATCTGAAACCCTGAGGCTGAGGAGTGATTTAATTGAGTTGTATAAGATTATGAGGGGCCTGGATTGAGTAAATAGGGGAAGTCAAAAACCAGGGGCCATAGATTTTAAATAATTAGAGGAAGGATTAGAGTGAAGAAACATATTTTTTGGATGAAACGGGAGGATGTTGGGACCTGGAACACTGCCTGAAAGGGCGGCAGAGGCAGAAATGCTCATCACTTTTAAAAAGCATTTGATGCCTATTTGAAGAGCAATGACCTGCAGGTTACGGATCTAGGGCAGGAAGGTGGGGTTAGGCTGGGTAACTCTTCATTAACAGGCGCAGAAATGATAGGTAGAATGGCCTCCTGTGTCATAAATGTTCCATGATTCTATGATCTGATTCTGCTGTTAGATATTCTCTTGAATACAGCGGTTGTTATCACTTCTGTAAGGAATCAGTGCCTTATGTTTCAGCGATTGCCCTAACTGCCTGATACCCTATCCTACAGTTGTGTCGCCTGCATGTGTAACATGAATAGCCCTTTGTGAGCTGAAGCAGATATCCCAGTCTTTTGCAAAATGCCTCTCCAGTCTTTCCAAATGAGTGCACAAAAACACTTGGGAAACTCGTTAAACAGCATTATTTACAGTAAGTGAACATACAAAGTAATAGTTCCAAAGGGGCTCACTTCAATCAGTACAATGCGCTCACATATTAATATAGAATAACAATCACACTATGCTGCCCTATTGCCCTGCTTGAGTTAAACCAAATAATTTAATTCCTAACCTACTGAATCTCAGTAAGAGCCATCATAGTTCACAGAATGACACAGTGGCCATTTGGCCCATCATGTCTGTGATCGCTCTGTGAAAGAGCGATCCAGTTAGTCCCCCTCCCCGGCTCTGCCCTTATACTCTTGTATTTTTTTTCCCTTCAGGTATTTATCCAATTTCCTTCTGAAATTTATGATTGAATCTGCTCCTAACACATTTTCAGGCAACGTTTTCCAGATCACAGCAACACACTGTGCAAATTTCTTTTTCCTTGTGTCACCTCTAGTTTTCTCTATTTAAAATACTGCCTGTTGACCTGTGGGTCTTTGTACTCTTGTCTCCTGTCCATCAGGAAGTTGGGCTTGGTTCCTGACTTATCCTTAAGTCTGGGGGTTAGTTTGAAAATTGGAACAACAAGTTAGCCAGCATCAATGGAGACAGCAGAACTGTTCTTGGATGTGCGGAAAGGTAGATTTCTGTTCTTGCCACCCTACTGGTGTGTGTGACCTTTTGTGTTTTCAGTATTTTCTGTCTCTTGTTTTAACCTGCTATTCAAGGCTATTTTTGCCTATCTCCCTCTCTCCCTCCCCATTTTGAAACAAGCTCCATGTAAAGCTGAATAAGAAGGGACATTCCAAAATGTCATGGTGGGAATGTTTCTCTGGAGCCCTAATTGAGATCATCATTCTCTTGTTCTGAATGATCATGGGGAAGAGATTTAATGTCTGAGTTTCCAATGCCTATTCCACAAATACCTACAGCCTCTTTTGCAATTGATGTGGCTTTACCTTATTCTTAAACCAGTCCTTAAAACACATTTTTTTTCTCCAAATCATACCTTTGGAAAGTGGTCAACAATTGCTAAACTGTGGCATAGGAATAGGCCCTTTATGCCTGTTCCACCATTTTATTAGATCATGACTGATCTATGTATTCCCGGTGGCATGTGATAATGAAGATAGAAATGGAAGGATAACGCAGATGAATGTATGGCTGGACAACTGGTGGAGGAGTGAAGGCTTTAGATTCCTGGGGCAGTGGAACCAGACCTGGGTGAATTGGAACCTGCGCAAACCAGACGGGTTGCAACCTGACAGGGCTGGAGCAACATATTGGCCGGCAGATTTGTTAGGGCAGCTAAGGAGGCTTTAAAACAGATTTGACAGGGGGATGGAAGACTGAGCATAGGTTCAGCAGGGAGATAAGCAAAGCTGGAAATAGAGGGCAGGAAATTGGTAAGCATGTATGGGAGGCCGAGGAAACAGAGGCCCGAAAGCAGACAACAAGAGGTATTCAGTGATTAGTAGTATATAGTTCAATGCAAGGAGTGTAGTTGATAAAGCTAACCAAGGGTCAGATAGACGCTTGGAAGAATGATATCATAGCTATTACTGAAATGTAGCTTAAAGGCAAGAATGGCAGCACAACGTTGCTGGTTACAGTGTATTCAGACAGGATAGAGAATGGGGTTTTGAAAAAGGAACTATATTGGTGAAAAAGCAGTCATAGCTCCTCCTGTAGCATAAATTTTCTATGGGCAGAATTTTTTGCTGAGTGGGTGGGCGCACGCCCGATCTGCTGGAGTGTAAAATAGCACATGATGATGTCATGCGAGTGTCCCGATGTCATTGCACACTCACGCGATATCTTGAGTTGGCGGGCGCGAGTGGGAGCTGGATCCGCACCCGCCATTAATTAAGAGGCCAGCTAAGGCCATTAAAAAGGCAATTGGCGCTGATTTTATGTTGCCCATGCGATTTCACGCTCATTGCACGGGAAAAATGGGCAGGCAGCCAGCTGACAATTTGCAAAACCTCATCCACGGGCAGGATAAAAAAGGTCAGCAGCATTGCCAGTGCAAGTAGTGAGGAGCTTGGTAGATAGTTTGCTGCTGGTGACCTATTGGCAGCTTCATCTCTGTTCGGGTCTTCATTCTTAGCATTCCAGACTTCATTTCAGGCCTCCTTGTTGTCTCCACGGACCCCAGAGGATTCAGACCAGGTGGACCCTTCCAGATATCAGGTAGCTTCTGTAACCCTGGTAATGGGGATTGTGGTCTCCACTAGAGGCACTTCCTCTGAGGAAGAAGAGAGGGACAGAAGGGAGAGGAGGCCCAGGTGTCCCAATGCAGCTTCCAGGGGAGGCACAGGCACAAGGGGTACAGGGCCAACATGTAGTCCAAGGTGTTAGGGGCTGCAGAAAACGCCACTACCCTGCTGCCAGGGTTTACAGGTGGCGATGCAATGCCGAAGGAGGCTCTGCCTCTCAGGCAGTTTGTGCACCAATGTGAGGTCGCTCTGGACATCCGAATCGTGGCCCTCAAGCCTCAAGGCACTCAGTCCAAGCACCCCTTGGCCAGCTCCGGCATCATTAATGGTGGGCATGCAGACTCTAACACCTCTGAGCTCCACGGGGGAGAACAGCCAGGCCTTAACACTTCAAAACGCTGATCCATACCAACACAGTACTCGCCTTTCTTGAGCGCAACAGGTCATTAAACCTTTTGCGGCACTGGATCCCAGTGTGCAGCACAACATCATGGCTGCTGACCAGCGCTGCCACCTACTCTCAAGCTTTTTTTGTAAAGTGCGATGGCCCCCTCCTGGCAGCCACCTCCTCCAGGAGGACTGTGAGGCACGCATCAGAAAACCGGGGGACCAAGTGCCCACCTGACCTGCCCCCTCCCCCCAGCCTGGCGTCTGCAGCCTCACTGGAAGCTATCATTTCCCGTAGACAGCACCAAAGATGTCTTCATTGCTGGGGCTGCCTGGGCTGTTTTTAAACTGGCTGCCGGGTCGCCATTGGACCCGGCGGTCGACAGGCCCCGTCCCCGCTCGGCCCTTCCCGACAAGTGAGGAGCCGTGTTTCACGCTGGGCGGGCCTTAATTGATTCGCTAGCGTGAAATTGTGGTTGGGGGCCAATCACGGGCGGCAGCCTGTTTCCCGGCCACCTCCCCCCCCCCCGCCCCCCCCACCCCCCCCTGCCGGGATTGCCAGCTGTGCCCACCCGCTGAGCTCAAAATTCTGCCCTATATTTCTTCTGTTATCTTAACTTAATTGGGTGGTAGCATTGTGGTAATGTTATTGGACTAGTAACCTAGGTGTCCTTATTCATGTCCTGGAGACACGGGTTCAAATCCTACCATGGCAGTTGGGGGAATTTAAATTCAATTAATTAGTAAACCTGAACAAAACGCTAGTCTCAATTAATAATGATCGTGAAACTACTGAATTGGTGCAAAAGTCTATTGGTTTCACTAATGACCTTCAGGGGAGGAAATCTGCCTACTTGGCCTGGCCTACATGTGACAGCAGACCCACAGCAATGTGGCTGACTCTGAAATGGCCTAGCAAGCCATTCAATGTTATCAAACTGCTGCAGTAAATAAACAGGGCATGTGTACCCACGCCATGTGGACTGCAGTGGTTCAAGAGTGTGTGAAAAAGCACTTCCTGATTTCATTCGTGAATGTCCTAACTCTAATTTTAAGACTTTGGCCGCTTGTTGAGGTTTCTTTGTATCTAACCTAGTGAATCCTGTTATCTATTCTTCTGTTAGATTGCCCCTTCGAGCTTCTAAACTCATGGGAATACAAAGTAATTTTACGAAACCTGTCCTCTTTAAATTATAGTGAATATGCACTGCACCCCATCCAAAGCCAATATTCCCTTCCTGACGTACAGGTGCCCAGAATCCATCCTATTCCCCTCTCAGTATTTTTATAATCTCTGATCCAACATCCACCCCTTGCAAAGCATTTCATACCTTTGGTGAGGCTAGAGAAGTTTGTATTGTTATCATAAGAGCAGTGAAGGTTATGGGAAGACTCAATAGAAGTGTTTGTTTTATTCATTCCTGGGATGTGGGCATCGCTGGCTAGGCCAGCATTTATTGCTCATCACTATTTGCCCTCTGGAAGATGGTGGTGAGCTGCCTTCTTGAACCGCTGCAATTCATGTGATGTAGGTACACCCACAGTGCTGTTAGGGAAGATTTTCCAGGCTTTTGACCCAGTGACAGTGAAAGAACAGCAATATAATTCCAAGTCAGGATGGCGTGTGTCTTGGAGGAGAACTTGTTGGTGGTGGTGTTCCCATGTATCTGCTGCCCTTGTCCTTCCAAATGGTAGAGGTCGCAGGTTTGGAAGGTGCTATCGAAGGAGCCTTGGTGAGTTGCTGAAGTGTATCTTGTAGATGGTACACACTGCTGCCACTTTGCATTGGTGGTGGTGGGAGTGAATATTTAAGATAGTGGATGGGATGCCGATCAAGGGGGCTGCTTTACTATCATGTGAGGATTTAAATGAGTAAATAAGGGTTAGTTATCAGAGCGCAGAGATTTAAGATAATTAGTAAAAGAACCAAGGGAGAAATGAGGAACGTTTTTAACACAGCAAAGTGTTAGAATCTGGAATGTGATGCCTGAAAGAGTGATGGAAGTAGATTCAATTCCAACTTTTAAAAGAAATTGGATATATATTTGAAAAAGAAAACTTCTGATTGCATAGTTCTTTCAAAGAGCCCACCCTGAACACAATGGGCTGAGTGGCCTTTTTCATTGTTGCCTGATTTCAATAATAATAAGCTCTCCAACTTCCCCCTCCTTGTTCCACTGACACCCCGAGTCTGTGCACTTTTATTATTGCCTCACTGTCCAATGTAACCATCGCTTGCCTTGTGTCCTGACAGAACTTTGTAAATTACTGATATTCAACAGTAAAGAAGCCCCAATTCTTTCAGCTATTCTTTATACCATGTTCAGCATTGATTCTCATTCTTCACTGCAGTCTGATTTGTCCTTATCCCCTTCTCAAAGGCACATCATGCTTGTTAATTATTGCCTCTGGCTGAATAGATGTTCAGTTTTGACTGATCAGATCACTGCAAGCTGGTGTCTCAGCAGTGGTTTGTACAGATCTCCACTTAACCTACAGTAAAACCATGGACAATGGAGCAGATTTTTTTCCTGATTAATAATACATCAGGGATTATTTCCACTGGGGTGGAAAAGTCTTGGGAGAGACTGAATAAAGTTAAAAAAGATTGCTAACACTGGGGAAACTCATTTATCCACAATTTGGCAATGCTTTTTCAGACATGATGCTTCCATCCTCCAGAGAGACAAATAAAGCAAGCACAGATGCTTCTTTCCCCCATAGAGAAGAGAGACAGATAAAAACAAAGAGCTAAAGAAGTATTGCTGATAAAAGAGACATGTCAAAGCTTTTCATCTTGCACTCAACAGGACACTTCGCAAGAATACCAATATAAGGGGAAAATTGCTTTCCCTTCATATTCTTGCAAAATGTCCTGATGAGTGCAAGATGAAAAACTTCGACATATCTCTTTCTTTAGCAATACTCAAGCTCTGTACTACCAAACAGCTAGTTAGAGAAGTATTCTTTTTGTCATATTTAAATGTAGTCATATTTCACTACTCTGAAGTCAGAAGACATTCTGAAGCCAAGAGCTTTCAGGCAGGCTCAAAGATTGAGAACGCTGTAAAGAGCTTTGGACCATTCTTCAGTAGTTAGAAGCAGTTTAAAAGCAGAATTTGGAAGTCTTCTGGCTGTGTTTAGCTGAACAAAAGCAAGGAATGCAGTAGTGAAACAGAAGAGAGAATTCCAGCACTGACTGGGTTAGCTGAAGCTAGAAAAGGACTGAAGAAAGTTGACAATGACCATAGATGATGATCTGCTCCAGGTTTCCCAGGAATGGAGACTGAACAGCTCGGCAGGAACTGCCCAATATCACAGCAGCTTCCTTCCTACATGATAGGTTGCGTATCTTGAGTGATATCCTGGAAGAACAGTTATACCACCAGAAACTGAGCAGCGAATATAGTGTCACTTTAGCCTTACCAAGTCTCTAACTTACACTGTTACAATACTGAGATACTGTTGAACCCAATAGTGGTTGAGGTTCCCCAATCCCCTTGCTATTACTGGAAAGTCCATCTTAAACTTATGATGGCATTAATTTTGTTTTTACAGCTGTTTAAACAAGTCAGTAAGTGTTAAAACACCCCTTTCTGGTTCATACTTAGATGACTGATAAATTCACAGATAATTTATGTTGTGTTGTCCTGCTGTTTAATCTGGTTTGCTTAGCTGGCCCAAGTTTTTCTCTTTGAACTAGTTACCCTCTGCCTTTTTATGAGGATGTCCGCATTGAACATAGCACCACATTGTATCCATAGCTCTTATAATGAGCGCTCAGCTCTATGCTGCAGCTATACTTCTTCCAATATGTGTATATTTTCACTCACTTGTTCATATATTCATATGTGTGTGATCAGTGTCACAATGGAAACCACTTAAAGCCCTTTTTTTCTAAACAAGTGTATGTGATATATTCATTAAGAACAGAAGTAGTCTCCTGATTATATTCTCCTCAATTGTTCTGATGCTCCAACATAGACAATACAGACTGGCTGTGTATTCCTTATGTTTTTCTTCATGTTAGGATGGCTCTTTCTGAAATGTGTTAATGATGTAGACTTTGGTGTACAGGGCATAATTTCAAAATTTGCGGATGATGCAAAACTTAGAAATATTGTGAACTGTGAGGAAAGCGATAAACTACAATTGGTGCACACATGGTAGATGAATTTTAATGAAGAGAAGTATGAAGCTTGGCTAGAAGAACTAGGAGAGGCAATCTAAAATAAACGGTACAGTTTTAAAGTGGGTGTTGGAGCAGAGGTACCTGGGGATATATGAGCACAAAGCACTGAAGGTGGTAGGGCAGGTTGAGAAAGCAGTCAAATAAAGAATATGGGATCTGAGCTTTATAAATAGGGGTATAGAAGCCTCTTGTGCTGTACCTGTTCTATGATTCAATGATTTTTTTTGCCACTTTTGCATTATGGCGTTCTATAAAGTTGTGTTTGGTCCACATTTTCCCACTTAATCACCATTTGACATTTGGATACCTAAGTTCTAACTGTTAGCCCACACCAAAGTCTCCATTACTGCGAACGTTCCTCTTCACGGAGGAAACCATAGCAAAGTGGCTACAACGGGGAAAAAGAGACCCAGCCTGTTAATCCTTTTCTTATAGTTATACCCATGCAGTTTTGGTATCACCTTGTAAATCTTCTTGGCACCCTCTCCAGTGCATCTGTATGCTTTCAGCACAGCACGCAGTACGTACTAGCTTTAATCGTAAGTTCATTCTGTTATATCTAAGTTTATGATTTATCAAGCTATGTTGAAAAAATTGGTAGTTTCTGTCGAATTGAACTGCATGGAAAGGGTTAAATACCTATGCTAATTGAAACATGTCTGCAGAGGACGGATGTGGGTTACAGTTGCGATGACTCACGGAATATGAAATTAATTAGCTGCTAAACCGCAGTGAGCAGCATTCGTTGAAGATTGTTCAAGCTGGGATAAATCAGACCTTAGGGCGGTTAAAACAGGTAAAAAGGCAATGAGGAGGGGTCAAAAAAAGATCAAAGAGTATCAAAGTTTAAAATGAGCAGCAACAGTATAAAAGTTGCAAGTGCATATTTCTGCCACAGGACAAAGGCTGCCAATAGCAGGGCTGGATGAACATAACTGAAAAGGAGGCAGACCTTTCGTGGTATCTCGAGGACAGTGAGAAGGAGGACGGATATAATGTGTAACTCAATGCAGAACTAAAAAGAAATTCAAGTCTCTGGCCTCTCTCTTCTTGTGTTACATTGAAATCCAAAAGAGACACGGAGACAAGTGGTGCAACCGGTTCTGTGACTCAGACTGTATACAGAGACTGCCGACACTGATTTGCTCAGTTAATCTGTTAAAAACTTGAACAATTGGAGCTCCAGATAGGATAAAAATGCAGAAGATTGACAAATCACACAAGAATAGCAGGATGTGATCGACTGTAGAAACATTAAGAAAATTAAATTAAGAAAAGGTTTTCATTCAGATATGTCTGATTCTAAAGTGGGTGTAGGAGGGGAGAGGCGGTGGAGTAGTGTTATTGTCACTTGTTGAATAATCCAGAGGTTTAGGGTTCTAAATCCTAGCACGGCAGATGGTGAAATTTGAATCCAATAAAAATATGGAATTAAAAGTCTAATGATGACCATGAAACCATTGTCAATTGTGGTAAAAACCCAACTGGTACATTAAATCTGCTGTCCCTACCTGGTCTCTTTATTAACATGTGGGGGCTAGTGCCAAACTGGAAGAAGTATCCCACAGATAGTCATACTCTCGGAAATGTACCTTACAGACAATATCCCAGACACCACCATCCCACCAGCAGGATAGACCCAGCAGAGGTGACAGTACAATGGTAAACACTCAGGAGGGAGTTCCCTGGAAGTTCTCAACATTGACTCTGGAGCCCATGAAGTCTCATGGCATCAGGTCAGATATGGGCAAAGAAACCTCCTGCTGATTACCATGTACCGCACCCACTTCAGCCAATGAATCAGTACTCCTTCATGAGAGATTGGGCTGACAAGGCTTGTATTCACTAGAGCTCAGAAGAATGAGAGGGGATCTTATTGAAACATATAAAATCCTGACAGGACTGGATACAGGGACGATGTTTCCTCTGGCTGGGGGGTCTAGAAGAAGAGGTCACGATCGCAGGATGCAGGGTAGGCTATTTAGTACTGAGATGAGGAGAAACTTCTTCTCTCAGAGGGTGGTGAGCCTGTGGGATTCTCTACCACAGAGGGCAAGTCACTGAGTATATTTAAGAAGGAAATAGATAGATTTCTAGATCCTAAAGGCATCAAGGGGTATGAGGAGAGAATGGAAGACCGGCATTGAGATAGAGGATCAGCCATGATCATATTGAATGGCAGAGCAGGCTCAAAGGGCCGAATGACCTACTCCTGCTTCAATTTTTCTATGTTTCTATGAACACTATTTGGAGGAAGCACTGAGGTTGATGGGACACAGAATGTACTCTGGGTGGGAGCTTCAATGTCCATCAACAATAGTGGCTTGCTAGAACCACTACACACTGAGCTGGCCGAGTCTAAGGAGCATAACTGCTAGACTGGATCTGCAGAAGGTGGTGAGGGAACCAACAAGAGGGAAAAATATATTTGGCCTCATCCCCATCAATCTGCCTACCATAGATGCATCTGTCCATAACAGTATCAGTAGGAGTGACCACTACACAGTTATTGTGGAGACAAAGTACCGCCTTCACAATGAAGATACCCTCCATTGTGTGCGGTACTACCACCATGCTAAATGGGATAGATTTTGAATAGACCTAGCAACTCAAGCCTGGGCAACCATGAGGCACTGTGAGCCTCATCAGCAGCAGCAACCACAATCTGTAACCTCATGGCCTGGTATATCACCCATTGTACAATTACCACCATGCCAGGGGATCAACCCTGAAGAGTGCAGCAGAGCATGCCAGGAGCAGCACCAGGCATACCTAAAAATGAGGTCTCAACCTGGTGAAGCTGTAACACAGGACTACATGCATGTCAAATAGCAAAAGTAGCAAGTGATAAAGCTAAGCAATTCCGTGACCAATAGATCAAATCTAAACTCTGCAGTCCTGCCACACCCGGTCGTGAATGTGTTGGACAATTAAGTAACTCACTGGAGGAGGAGGCTCCACAAATACCCCCATTCTCAATGATGAGGGTGCCCAGCATATCAGTGCAAAAGATGAGGCTTAAGCATTTACAAAAAACTTCAGCCAGAAGTGCCGAGTGGATGATCCATTTCAGCCTCCTCCAAATGTCCCCTCTATCACAGATGCTGATCTTCTGCAGTTCGATTCACTCCATGTGATATTAAGTGTGGCATCAAGGAGCCCTTGCCAAATAGAAGTCAATGGGAATCGGGGAAAACACACCATTGGTTGGAGTCATACCTAGCACAAAGGTAGATGGTTGTGGTTGTTGGAGGTCAATTATCTCAGTTCCAGGACACCACTGCAGGAGTTCCTTAGCGTAGTGTTCTAGGCCCAACCATCTTCAGCGACTTCAGCAATGACCTTCTTTCCATTGTAAGGTTAGAAGTGGGGATGTTCACTGATAATTGCACAATGTTCAGCACCATTCGCGACTCCTCAGACACTGAAGCAGTCCATGTCCAAATTCAACAAGATCTGGACAATATCCAGGTTTGGGCTGACAAGTGGCAAGTAACATCATGCCACACAAGTGCCAGGCAATGACTGTCTCCAGCAAGAGAGAATCTAACCCTAGCCTCTTGACATTCAATGGCATTACTGACTTGGAAATATATCATCGTTTCTACACAGTCGCTGGGTCAAGATCCTGGAACTCCCTCCCTAACAGCACTCTGGGTGTACCTACACCACAGAGACTGCAGTGGTTCAAGAAGGCAGCTCATCATCACCTGCTCAAGGGCATTTAGGATGGGTAATAAATGCTGGCTTCACCAGCACATTCCATAAATGAATAAAAAAAATTCCTGACTCTATTTCTGAATTAAACAAAATTAGTTGTATTCAATCTGGAAAAGTGTGACGTCATACATTTGGGGAGGACAAACAGGACAAGGGAATAGTCAATAAACGAGAAGTTACTGAGAGGGGTTGAGGAACTGAGTGACCTTGGAGTGTATGTATACAGGTCCTTGAAGGTGGCAGGACAGACAGACAAGGTGGTCAAGAAAGCATATGGAATGCTTTCCTTCATTGGGTGAGGTATTGAACGCAAAAGCGGGGATGTAATTATGGAACTGTATAAAATGCTGGTTAGGCCACAGCTAGAATTTTGTGTACAGTTCTTGTCACAACATTACAGGAAGGATATAATTGCTCTGGAGAGAGTACAGAAAAGATTTACAGGAATGTTAAGATAAAAGCAAAATACTGCAGATGCTGCAAATCTGAACAAAAGCAGAAAATGCTGGAAAAACTCAACAGGTCTAATAGCAGCTGTGGAGAGAAAAAAAAAGAGTTAATGTTTCGAATCCATGTGCTTCTTCTTCAGAGCTCTGAAGAAGAGTCATATGGACTCGAAACGTTAATTCTGTTTTTCTTTTTCTCCACAGATGCTGTTAGACCTGCTGAGTTTTTCCAGCATTTTCTGTTTTTGTTTATAAGAATGCTGTCAGGGCATGAAAATTGCAGCTATGAGGAGAGATTGGATAGACTCGGGTTGCTTTCCTTAGAACAGAGGAGGCTAAGAGGTGACCTAATTGAGGCATTCAAAATTACGAGGGGCCTGGATTGGGTAAACAGCAAAGACTTGTTTCCCCTAGCTGAGGGGTCAATTACCAGGGAACATAGATTTAAGGTGATTGGTAGAAGGATTAGAGTGGACATGAGGAAAATTTTATTTCTCCCAGACGGTTGTGCGTATCTGGATTCACTGCCCAAGTTGGTAGTTGAGGCTCAAATGCTCAACTCATTTAAAAGGTACCTGGATCTGCATCTCAAGTGCTGTATCCTGCAAGGCTCCGGACCACATGCTGGAGAGTTGAGAGTAAAATGAGCGGCTAGTTTATTTTTTTCTCTTGTTTTGGCCAGCGCAGACATGATGGGCTGAATGGCCTCTTTCTGCACTGTAACTTTTCTATGGCTCTATGGAGACGGACAGACACCTTAATCTGTAACTTTGGATATCCAAAAATAAAATTTGAGAGGAAAGTAAAGCAAATTCATCCCAATGTTCTACTCAATCCCCATATTCCTCTGCTAATCCTGCTGCCCCTGTTCTTTCCACATAGACCTGAATCCCAAACTAACCCCACGGCCTCACTCTCTTCCCATAGCCCTGTATCAATCCCAAACTATTCCCATTCCTCTGCTTGCTTCCCATAGCTCCATATTGATCCTGAACTAATCTCACCGTCTCACTTAATCCCCACATTGTCCTGTATCAAACCCAATTTAATCCCACTGCCCTGCTCTCTTCCCCATAGCCCTGAGTCAATCCAAAACTAATCCCACTGCCAACGCCATTGAATGCCTGCAGTGCAGCCAGGTGTTCAGGACAGAGCTGCCGAGATTTTCAGATCCCTCCATTTCTTTCCATTCTCTCTGCTCACGGTCCTGATCCTTAGGTGAGGAAATGGGATCTGTGCCCCCGACTCTATTTAATGCAGCAGTTCTCTGTTTTTGCCAACTTTGTAATAAGGACCTTGATTACTAATCAAATAACCGAATGGTGCTGAAATAGTAATCAGTTACAGGGTCAGCAACCATTCCCTATGGGACAGAGGGGGAGCAGGTATGTGGTGTTTCACGTTGATGCATTTGATCCTTTCATGTTGCCCCTTCCCACTGCCCAGGGTCCCAAACATTGCATCTCGACAAAATAGTGATTTTCTTAATTTCTTTCATCTTGCTGCTCACGACATGTTCTCCTCTGCACTGTGGAGGCCAATAGCAGATTGGGTCTTTCTTTTGCTAACACCAGCATTCAGTCCGTAAGCAATGACCACTGAGCTTCTGGTCACCCATCATTTCAATTCTTCACCCCATTCCCACTCTGACCTCTCTGTCCTCAGCATCTGACACTGATCCAATGAAACTCTTAGCTTTCAGTTAGGCACTTTATTGCCTTTTGGCCCTAGCAATGACAATTAAAAGTTTAGATGCTGACCACCAAAGGTTTCCTGGATCCATCTTTTGATTCTAATCTTGTTTCTTCATCACCCTCTTTCACCTTCATCAATAATTCTCTTTGTTTCCATCCTGCTCCCACTTTCCCTCCCTCTGTACTTGCTTAAAAGTTGTTCATCCGCAACATCCAGTTCTGATGAAAGGTCATTGACCTGAAATATTAACTCTCACTTTTCACAGATGTTACCTGACCCATTGAGTATTTCCAGCTTCTCTTCTTTTAGGTATGATTTCCTAAACACGCTGTATTTTGCTTTGGAGTTGACATTAGGATGTGAAAAGTGCATAGAAGTGACTGATACACACAGTGGAACCAGAGGCCACAGAAGGTGCAAATGAAGATGGGCCAGAGCTGGAGGTTGCAGAAGGTGGAGAGGTAGATTCTGCACTGTGATCTCAGCGGTGATTCATCAAGTCGAAAACTAGTGAAACATTTGAGGAAGCTTATGCAGTGGGTGAGATAGGGTGAGGTTTTGATGACTTCTGATCTCCACCTAACAATCGCTGACTTCTTTGGAGCATTATAAATACTCCTGGGAGGTGAGCATTTCTCTTCAGTTGGTAAGGGATACTGTATTCTCCCTGATGTAAGATAGTATAAGAAATTCAGACAAATGAAGGTTGTTACTCACCTTTATTTTTGTAAATAACCATTTCATTGGAATTTACGGGGTTGTCCATTGGGGTTGAAGTTAAGCAGGCTTCATTGAATCATGGTAGTAAACCTTCTTTGGTGGTAAATGCATCCTTCCTGAGATGCAATGCCCAGAACTGAATGCTGTATTTCAGATCCGAGCAATGCTTTGCACAAGCGTATTGTACAGCAACCTGAGAGGGGAAGGGTTAAATCTCAAAAAACACTCATTCTCTATATTTTTGATACATATTTAATTTACTGGTAAGCAACAAGTTACTTCATCATGCAGAGTTACTTCATGTAATCCTTCAAATCCACCTTTGAAATTGAATCCAAGTAGTCTCCAGCTCCAGGTAACCAGTGACCAGAACAATCCTTTCAGCTTCACTGGGCTTGGTTATCAGATCTGCTGCACGACGACCAATAAGTAGCTTCACTCCAGCTTGGTGTTCAAAAGCACAAGAGATTACATTACTGTTACAGCAGCTTCTCTCCTGGTTAATCAGTGTCCTGTGTGTCTTTACAACATGCTGCTTGTTACTTTACTGAATGTTTGCTGTGTGTCCTCAGTCTCCTCTGGTAAGCAATTTAAAAAGCTTATATTTGTGGACAGTATTAGGGGGAGCCCCGCAGTGTCACAAGGTAGTGTCCAGAGTCCCCTGGGCCGGGGAGCATTTTCTTTGCCCTGGGTGTGTCAGTGATTCAGGGTAAGGGCGATCCCTGCAGGAGAGGGTCACTGTGAGAAGTTGTGTCAAAGATTTGTTTGCAAAGTTTTTCAGTGGGGCAGCTGTTTGATGGCCTGACAATTATTGTCAAAATGGGCATACAAATAATAGTAATTGAGATGGCATGAATTAGAGCTGTAAATTGGAAGGGAAAAGAAGGGAAGGTGAGGGGTGGGGATGAGGATTGGGAAAGGCAATGGAACTGAAAAGAAGGGATGAGAATGGGAGGGAATAGGAATGGAGAATGCAAAGGGGAAGGGCAGGGAGCGAATTTCTTTGAGCAATATGTATGCCCTTCCCTCGGTGGGTGTTTGAAGTAGGTTTCTTCTTTTCTCTCTCACGTAATGGATCAGATTTTTGCTTGACCTCCTGGACATTAAACATCAGCTGGGCTGAGGAACAGAAAGGAGACCTGGCCTGGGTATGGGGATTTTCTGGAGGTGGGTTGGATCTCAATCACAGGAAAGTGCAGCAGCTTTTTTTTCCCCTTGTGTGATCCTCCGCTCCACGTTTTGCTTCCTGCTCTCCTCCCAGTTGCTACTTAACATTCAGGTGGCGAAGGTGGAAATCTGCCCCGACGTCATTCAGCTACAGTCATGCCTGATATTGCATTGGGGTGGATTATTCTTCCTCCTCCCCAACTCCCCATCCCTTGTCAAACCCCATCAGCTCCTCTCACTCCATGGAACTGATCTTAAAGTTCATTTCTACATTTTAAAGCCCACCGTGGCCTCCATCCTTCCTGCCTATGCAATCTGTTCCAGTCGTATTTGCCACATGCTGCTCCACTCTGGCTTATTCTCCACCTCCATTGCCTCTGTTCTGGTAGCTCTTGAGTCTCAGTCTCTCATGCCCCAGTCTTCCTCAGTATGTCTGCCTTGTATCTTCCCACCCTCCAGAAGTTGCTGTAGATCCTTCTATGTGAACTGTGATTTTGAACCTGCTTATGCTCCTTATTCTTGGCTTTCCCTCCTGCTAGGTGCTCTGAGGTGTCTATCTATATTGATGTAAGCTGCTGTACCCAGTCAAAGCATCTCATAGAAACAGGAGGTTGCTATTCAACTCCTGGAACCTATTCCACCATTCAATTATATTGTGGCTGACTTCTATCTTCACTCCATCAATCCGTCTTGCTTCCATTACCCTTAACTTCTTTGCCTAACAAATATCCCATCCATCTGTTTCAAAAAATTCACCTGACTCTCCCAACTTCAATAACTCTTTGAGACAGAGAGTTCCAGATTTCCATCTACTTTTTGTGACGAAGTGCTTCCTGATGTCACTGCCCCCTTGTCCTGCAATCCCCCACTAAAATTTAGTTTTATTTGTTTATGGGACGTGGGCATCACTGGCAAAACCACATTTATTGTCCATCCCTAACAGTTTTCCTCTATCCAGCATTTCAAATTCTTTAACCATCTAAATTACACAGTCCCTTACTCTTCACTATTTAATGGAGCATACACTATTCAATGCAACATATCCTCATATTTTAACAGCCTTAGCCCTAGGTTCAAACCACCTCACGTAATGAATGCAGTTTCCTTTAAGACACCAGTGATTACACTTCAAAACTACTTCATTGGCTTGAAGCCTTTTGGGATGTCTTGAGGTTGTGACAGGCGCTATATAAATGTAAATTCTTTCTGAACCTCCTCCTCCATCAATCGGGAGACACTGAAGTCGGTGTAGAGTCTAACCCTGCCCTCCGGCTCCACCTTCGCCTCACAGAAACACAATGAACTTTGGCACTTCCCAAGCTGCCGCTCTGCCCAAGAATGAATTTTTATTTCTGAGCAAACTACAGGTTTATTATAGTCTGATGAGTCAAGGCCAAAGTAAACAATGTGTCTAATTATGGAGATAATTTGCTGCTGACTTTACAATAATTCAACATGTTCCTGAGATATGGGGAGGTGGTGGTGTAGTGGTAATATTGCTGGCCTAGTAATCCAGAGGCCAAGCTAAAGCTTTTGGGTACACTCGGTTCAAATCCCACCAAGGCAGCTGGTGGAATTTTAATTCAATTAATAAATGTGGAATATAAAGCTAGTCTCAGGTGAGTTGATCATGAAATTATCATCGCCTGTCGTAAAAATCCATCTGGTTCACTAATGTCTCTTAGGGAAGGAAAGCTTCCATCCTTACCTGGTCTGGCCTACATGTGACTCCAGTCAATGTGGTTGACTGTTAACTGCCTGATGAAATGGCCTAGCAAGCCACCCAATTCAAGGGCAATTAGGGATTGGCAACAAATGCTGGCCTTGCCAGCAACGCCCATATCCCGTGACTGAATATAAAAATAAATCATCTTACTGTGTTGTTAATTTGAATAAATTGGCATATCGGACAATGCCAGTGTACCCACCTGTGGCGGGAGAATCACGGGAGGAATTTTCCAGTCAGGATTGCTGGCGTCCATTTTGAGAGGTGGCAGAAAACCCCGGCTTCCGTATTCCAATATTCCTCTCCGTGAAAATAAACGCTCCCTTTGCTCCTTTAATGATGATGTTTAGCTTATGTCCCTATTGTTACTGACTCACCAAACAATAAGAAATGTTGATTCTCATTACTGCCCCCACCAATAGCTTTGCCACCTCAATAAGATCTTCTTGACCTTGTCTGTCTCAGTGGAAAGAATCCCAGTCTCTCCTCGTTGCTCAATCCTCTCAGACCAAGGGAATGACCTGGGCAAATCTCTTCCACAACCACTCCCTGATCTTGACAGGATCCAAACTTGGACACAATATTGTAACTGTGATCTTTGGAATTCTCTATCCCAGAAAGTTGTGGATGCCTATTCATGGATATTGTAGTAATTATAGTTTTGGGAAATGTTGGACTGTAGCTTTAAGAATATCCTGTGATGTAAGATTGCATGACCTCTGTAAACCAATGTGTTAACAGTGTGGGTTACCTCCACAGACAGTAGAGATGAAGTTATGGAGTTGAAAGCACACGTGTAGTTGCTGCTGGCTGTCTTGTAAATAAACCAAATATTTCCATTAGCGAAGTCTGTCTAAAGAGCAACTCTGTAACAAACTGGTGACAAGGCAGTTCTATAACAGATATATTTGGGAATGAGCTTGATAAATTCTAGAGTAGTAAGGGGATCGAGGAATATGGGGATTGGGCAGGATAATGGAGTTGAGCTAGAAGGTTAGCCATGACCTTATTGAATGGCAGAGCAGGCTCGAGGGGCCTTGTGGCCTATTCCTGCTCCTATGTCTTGTGCTCTAGATTAGTATTAACATGTGCCATTCTTAATTTCAGTTAGTTTACAATCGATGACAATTTTGAGTCAGGTTCCTGTTTGTGACCCTGCAGATTTTCACATCCTCGCGTTCTACTACTTATTGAATTTTGGCCAGGCTGAGCTGCCTGAGTACAGTTTGGTGGCGATGCTGGACGACTGTCAGATAGCCTACTTCGACAGCACTCTGCAGCAGATTGTACCCAGACAGCGATGGATGGCTGAGTCCTTCCAGAGGGATCACTGGGCTGCTATGACTATCACAATGGCAGGATTCCACGGTCTCGTCAGAGGAAACATCGAGATATTTTACCGGCAGCGCCGTGGAGCTTCAGGTAGGTGTCCTCACAGTGACAGGGCAGTGACCATGACTAGAGGAAAGGATTTGTATTGCTACAGAGCCTTAGAAATTTATGAACCACTTCACGCCCAATAAATGACTTGAAATTAGCTGTTCATTGTCACTTTCTGGAATAACTTGGCAACCCTCTGACAGTGCAGCAATCCTTCAGTACTGACCCTGTGACAGTGCAGCACTCCCTCAGTACTGACCCTGTGACAGTGCAGCACTCCCTCAGTACTGACCCTGTGACAGTGCAGCACTCCCTCAGTAATGACCCTGTGACAATGCAGCACTCCTTCAGTATTGATCCTCTGACAGTGCAGCACTCCCTCAGTCCTGACCCTCTGACAGTGCAGCATTTCCTCAGCACTGACCCTCTGACAGTGCAGCCCGCCTTCAGTACCATCAGCCCAACATACTACTTTGGCACAGTGATAGTATTAGCTCACTGTCAGAGTTATGGAATCTGATTGGACAGGCAAAAAATATGAACTAAACGTTGGGCAATATAGGAAAACAATATCTCTGAAAACTTCCTCTGCTGGCGAATTGAGGAAGGTGCAGAAGACTAGACTGGTCCCTGTTAACCTCAAACCCTTGATAACTCGAGATATCATCCAGCTTCCTTTCAAACACTCCAATCCACACTCACTGCATATCCTGACAAATTGTTCCTGAGATTAGTGATTCCTTGTCACAAGATGGTCCTCTTGTCTTCTAACCCATGGACTGCTTGGGCCAAATGGCTTCTTTCTCTGTTGTAAATACTATGTAAGCTTCTACTAAGTTAAAAGTTCTGCACAGCGGGACTTCTAAAAAAAAAAAATTCTTGAGATGTGGGCATCGCTGGCAAGGCCAGTACTTATTGGCCTTTATAAAATGATGAGACAGTGATGATGAGCCAGGTGGATGGAGTCTTAGTTGAACGTAACTAGGAATGCAGGAACTGGATAATATTTCTCAGTTCCTCAAGCCTACTCCATCATTCAGTTAGTTAACAACTGATTTGCATTTTGACCCATCGACCTGACTTTGCTTATTGTTTGATATCCTTACCCAACAAAAATCTTTTGATGAAAGCAAAATACTGCGGACGCTGAAATAAAAATGAAAAATGCTGGAAAAACTCAGCAGGTCTGGCAGCATCTGTGGAGAGGGAAACAGAGTTAAAGTTTCGAGTCTGTATGGCGCTTCTTCAGAGCTAAAGAGAAGTAGAAAATCTTTTGATTTCCGCCTTTTATGTTCCAATTGTCCCCCAACATCCATGGACTTTTAGAGGGAGAGAGAGGGACAGAGACAGAAAGCGTTCCATCTTATTTCACCCTTTCTGTGGAAAACTGCTTCCTGATTTTGCTCCCAGATGTGCTGGCTCTAATTTTAAGATGATGCGATTGTCCTTGGTTTTTTTCCCCCCAAATTAAACTTTATTTCTAACATTTATAAAAGTACGTTAACAAACCATTTCAAATTTGACATCATATAACATGCAAAATGGATCAGTTTCATTCAATGCAGTGGCAATCTGAGGTGCCTCACTACACTTATAATTACAGGTTATACTTATAATGTACATTTATATGTCAAACATATGGCCCAAAGGGTTTTACACGGTTTCCAGCCTCTCAGTTTACAATGGCAGGAGGGCCTTAGACAGTGGGCTTTCCCCACTGAGCCTCTGCAATGGCTGTTCCAAATGTTACTGCGTCCATGGGCATGCAGTCCTGGACTTTGGGATGTGCCAGTCTGCAACACTGGATCATTGACAGCTCTTGGCACTGGAAGACCAACAAGTTTTGGGCAGGACAGAGCGTACTGTTCACCTGAGTTCATGGTCCTCCAGCAGCAGATGACATTTATCTCTGGATGTGTCCCTGGGAACAGCCCGCAGAGCACAGAGCCCTACATTATGAAGCTGCTCTGGATGGATCTCGACAAAAGCTGCTGCATCTTATTCCAGACCTGCTTAGCAAAAAGGCATATTCCAGAGGGAGGTGGGTGATGGTCTCTTCCCCAACACAGCCACCTCAAGAGCAGTCTGCAGAGAGGGTGTGACTCCGGACTTGCAGAGAGGATCTGATCAAGGAGGATCTTTCTCGTCAAGCTATGCCTTGCGGCTTGTTTGAAAGTCCTGGAGATGAGGTATTCTTCCAAATAACTTTGACAGTCTGCTCAAGGAATCATTCAACAGGAGCCACCATCTCTTTTCACTGCAGGGCAGAGCCCTGAGGACATTTCAATCCTGATTGTCCTTGAATCCCCCCCCATTAGGGGAAATTGTTTCTGTGGAATTCCTTCCATTAAGCTCTCCACCTCTCTCTCTCTCTTTGAGGTGTTACTGAAAACTGACCCCTTTATAAAAGCTCTCGGTCGCCTTCCCTGATATCCTTTCATGTGGCCCAAGGTCAAATCTTGTTCAATGATGCCGCTGTGCAAAGCCTTGGAACATTTTATGCTGTTAAATTTGCTGTATAAATGCAAACTACCTGACTGAAACCTTTTCACGTTGTGGATTGATTTGAATACTAATGCACTTTACAGGTATTTTCTTTGTCCAGGGAACATGTGGCTGCAAAATATCCAGTGATAATTCCACGGATGGCTTTATAAAGCTGGGATACGATGGAGAGGATGCATTTGTTTTTGACAAGGACAGAAGAAGTTGGAATCCGCTAAATCCAGAGTTCCAGAGGTTAGCAGCCCGATGGAATGCCAACTCCTTCATGAACAAGTACTTCAAGGCTCTGTTGGAAAAGGACTGTGTGAAATGGCTGCTGATTTACCTCGAGTGTGGGCAAGGGGTTTTGCAGAGGAGAGGTACGTCATGGGAGTGGTGACCAGAGGGAGCACCGCCAAGTGGCACAGACTAAATTTTATACCCAGGTCTCTCCTTAGCTGTTCCTGGACAGGATACAAGTGAGTTGGTAATGCAACTGGCCGCAATACACAGCAGTGCCTGCTGTAGGGTGTGAGGTGGGGAGGGGGTAGGATTTCGGCAGCTGAGCTAAATTCAATTTTTTTACCTAGTAACCATGTCAGGATGGGATAGGATTGGCCTAAGCTATAATACCTCACTTGTTGAATGGCTTCCTGGGTCTCATTGTGTAATAATGGGTACCTGTGTGCCATGCAAAAGTGTGGCTTTGTGTCGAATTTTAGAGAATTCAAAGCGCAGAAAGAGGCCATTTGGCCCAACTGGTCTATGCAGGCATTTATGTTCCACACAAGCTGTTTCCCAGCTGACTTCATCTCACCCTATCAGTAGGTCCTTCTATTCCTTTCTCCCTCATGTGTTCAGCTAGTACAATGTAGCTCTACTATTCACCTCAACTAATCTAGGTGCAAATGTCATATTCTCACCACTCTCTGGATAAGGAAGTTTCTCCTGAAGTATTTATTCATGACTATTGTATATTTATGGTCTTTGTCATCTGCCCAAATGGAAACAACATTTTTCTTTATTCTTTCATAGGATTTGGACATTGCTCGCAAGACCAGCAATTTTTCATATGCTTCATAATTCCAGATTTTATTCATTGAATTTAAATTCCACCAGCTGCTGTGATGGGATTTGAACCCATGTTCCCAGAGCATTAGCCTGGGCTTCTAGATTATTAGTCCAGTGAAGCTACCACAATGCCAACATCCCCACCAACCACTGTAACCCCACCACCATCACCCACTCCCCCATCTTCTCTACATCTCCATACTGAACCCCTTCATAATTTTAATAACATCTAGTCGGTCACCCCCTCAGCTTTTCTTTCCTTATGTTGTATGTCACAGCACCAGTCACCTGCCTTCAGCTAAGAAGGTTGATGGACAGGGAAATGATAAAGGAATGAAAAGAGAATTTTCATGAATAGAAAGGCAAAATCCGACAGGTGCTGGAGATCTGAAAGAACTAGAAAAGGCAGGTAATTCTTGGCAGCACCTGTGGAGAGAGAAAGGGGGTTAATGGTTAAGGTTGATGATCTCTCATCAGAACTATAAGATCAGTGATTTTAGTCTTTGTTTCACTCTGGCAGCCACCCCGGAGGTGTTCATTGGGAATAAGACCAAGGCTGAGCAAGGGCTGAGGCTCTCCTGCCTTGTGACGGGCTTTTATCCATGGCCCATCGATGTGACATGGTTGAGGAATGGCGAGGAGGTCTCCGACAGTGAAACCAGTGGCACGCTGCCCAACCAGGATGAGACATACCGGGTGATGAAAACGATTGAGCTAAGTGGAGATGATGGGGAGAGATATTCCTGTCATGTCGAGCATGCCAGCCTCCTGCAGGGCCTTGACGTGCCCTGGGGTAAGTGACTAGTTACATGGTGGCAGGGTCCTTCCACCAGCCCTGGTAGAAAATAGGACAGAGTGTTTGGAAAGGGCTAGGAATCTAACTTCAAGCACATTAGATAAAAGGATGACAATGAGAAAGGGGACGGGAAATACAGGACTGAAGGTGTTGTATCTGAATGCACGCAGTATATGAAATAAGGTAAATGAGCTTGTGGCGCAGATTGAAATTGGCAGGTATGATGTGGTGGGCATCACGGAGACAGGGCTACAAGGGGATCAGGACTGGGAGCTAAATATCCAAGGATATACATCCTATCGAAAAGATAGGCAGGTTGGCAGAGGGAGTAGGGTTGCTTTGTTAGTAAGAAATGAAATTAAATCGATAGCAAGAAATGACGTAGGGTCAGATGATGTAGAATCTGTGTGGGTAGAGTTGAGGAACCGCAAAACCATAATGGGAGTTATGTACAGGCCTCCGAACAGTAGTCAGGATATGGGGCACAAGATACACCAGGAGATAGAAAGGGCGTGTAAGAAAGGCAAGGTTACAGTGATCATGGGTGATGTCAATATGCAGATAAACTGGGAAAATCAGGTTGGTAGTGGATCCCAAGAAAAGGAATTTGTGGAATGTCTACGAGATGGCTTTTTGGAACAGCTTGTGGTGGAGCCCACTAGGGAATAGGCAATTCTAGATTTACTGATGTGTAATGAGGCAGATATTATAAGGGAGATTAAGGTGAAGGAATCCTTAGGGGGAAGTGACAATAATATGATAGAATTTACCCTGCAATTTGAGAGGAAAAAGCTGGAATCAGATGTAACGGTATTACAGTTGAATAAAGGCAACTACAGAGGCATGAGGGAGGAGCTGGCTAGAATTGACTGGGAGATGAGCCTAGCAGGAAAGACAGTGGAACAGCAATGGCAGGAGCTTCTGGGAGTAATTTTGGAGACTCAGCAAAAATTCATCCCAAGGAAGAAGAAACATACTAAAGGGAGGACGAGGCAACCATGGCTGACAAGGGAAGTCAGGGACAGCATAAAAGTGAAAGAGGAAGCATACAATGCGGTAAAGAGCAGTGGGAAGCCAAGGGATTGGGAAGCCTACAAAGACCAACAGAGGACAACTAAAAAAGAAATAAGGAGGGAGAAGATTAAGTGTGAGGGTAAACTAGCCAGTAATATAAAAAAAGATTGCAAGAGTTTTTTAGATATATAAAGGGTAATAGAGAGGCAAAAGTAGACATTGGGCCGCTGAAAAATGACGCTGGAGAAGTAGTAGTGGGGAACAAAGAAATGGCGGAGGAACTGAATAAGTACTTTGCATCAGTCATCACGCTAGAAGACACAAGTAACATCCCCAAAGTTCAAGAGAGTCGGGGGGCAGAGGTGAGTATGGTGGCCATTAACAAGGAAAAGGTGATAGAAAAACTGAAAGGTCTGAAGGTGGATAAATCACCTGGACCAGATGGATTACACCCAGAGTTCTGAAGGAGATAGCTGAAGAGATAGTGGAGGCGTTAGTGGTGATCTTTCAGGAATCACTGGAGTCAGGGAGGGTCCCAGAGGACTGGAAAATTGCTAATGTAAACCCCCTGTTTAAGAAGGTAGTGAGGCAAAAGACGGGAAATTACAGTTTGATTAGCCTGACCTTGGTCATTGGTAAGATTTTAGAGTCCATTATTAAGGATGAGATTTCAGAATACTTGGAAGTGCATGGTAAAATAGGGCAAAGTCAGCATGGTTTCATCAAGGGGAGGTCATGCCTGGCAAATCTGTTAGAATTCTTTGAGGAGGTAATGAGTAGCTTAGACAAAGGAGAGCCAATGGATGTTATCTACTTGGACTTCCAGAAGGCCTTTGACAAGGTGCCGCACAGGAGGCTGCTCAGTAAGATAAGAGCCCATGGTGTTAGAGGCAAGATACTAGCATGGATAGAAGATTGGCTGTCTGGCAGAAGGCAGAGAGTGGGGATAAGGGTGTCCTTCTCAGGATGGCGGCCGGTGACTAGTGGAGTTCTGCAGGGGTCAGTGTTGGGACCACAACTTTTCACTTTATACATTAATGATCTAGATGAAGGAACTGAGGGCATCCTGGCTAAGTTTGCAGATGATACAAAGATAGGTGGAGGGACAGGTAGTATTGAGGAGGCGGGGAGGCTGCAGAAGGATTTGGACAGGTTAGGTGAATGGGCAAAGAAGTGGCAGATGGAATACAACATGGGAAGTGTGAGGTCATGCACTTTGGTAGGAAGAATAGAGGCATAGACTCTTTTCTAAATGGGGAGAGAATTCAGAAATCTGGAGTGCAAAGGAACTTGGGAGTCCTAGTCCAGGATTCTCTTAAGGTTAACTTGCAGGTTGAGTCAGTAGTTAGGAAGGCAAATGCAATGTTGGCATTTATTTTGAGAGGACTAGAATTTAAAAGCAGGGATGTGCTGCTGAGGCTTTATAAGGCTCTGGTCAGACCACATTTAGAATACTGTAAGCAATTTTTGGCCCCATATCTCAGGAAAGATGTTCTGGCCCTGGAGAGGGTCCAGAGGAGGTTCACGAGAACGATCCCAGGAATGAAATGCTTAACATATGAGGAAGGTTTGAGGACTCTGGGTCTATACTCGATGGAGTTTAGAAGGATGAGGGGGGATCTGATTGAAACTTACAGAATATTGAAAGGCCTGGATAGAGTGGACATGGGGAAGATGTTTCCATTAGTAAGAGAGACTAGGACCCGAGGGCACAGCCTCAGAGTAAAAGGAAGACCTTTTAGAACAGAGATAAGGAGAAACTTCTTTAGCCAGAGAGTGGTGAATCTATGGAATTCATTGCCACAGGAGGCTGTGGAGGCCATGTCATTGAGTGTATTTAAAACCGAGATAGATATGTTCTTGATTGGTAAGGGGATCAAAGGTTACGGGGAGAAGGTGGGATAATGGGGTTGAGAAACTTATCAGCCATGATTGAATGGCGGAGCAGACTCGATGGGCCGAAGGGCCTAATTTCTGCTCCTATGTCTTATGGTCTTATCACTCGGTTTGCTCATTCAGAGCAAGAAGCCCCAGGGTTAGGTTAGCTGGTCTTGCCTGTTTATTTTTTAAAAGGTGAGAGACTGCTAAGTGTTGGTAGTCAGAGGATTGGGGCATCCCTAAACAATGAGGGATATAGGCCTCACGAGCCTGTTTCACCATCCAGTGATTGAACCATGACTCAACTCCAGTTACCCTCCTTTGTCCCAAATCCCTTATTAATATGGTGAACAAAAATCTATCAATGTCATCTTTTAAAAATTAACCATCGATGTAGCATCAACCACCTTTTGCAGAAGAGACTTCCAAACCATAAAACCATAGAAAAGTTACAGCACAGAAGGAGGTCATTCGGCCCATCTTGTCCATGCTCACCCAAGGACACCCAGGCACCCTTTCTAATCCCACCTTCCCACACCCAGCCCATAGCCCTGCAGCTTACAGCACTTAAGGTACTTTTATACGGCTCTGGTCAGACCACATTTAGAATATTGTGAGCAATTTTGGGCCCGTATCTCAGGAAGGATATTCTGGCCCTGGAGAGGGTCCAGAGGAGGCTCACGAGAACGATCCCAGGAATGAAAGGCTTAACATATGAGGAACTTTTTAAAAGAGTTTAGAGTTTCTGCCTCTACCACCAACTTGGGCAGCGAATTCCAGACACCCAGTGCCCTCTGCATAAAAAAGTTCTTCCTCATGTCCCCCCTACACCTCCAGCCACTTATCTTGAATCTATGTCCCCTGGTTCTAGAATTCTCCACCAAGGGAAACAATTTTATCCTGTCCACTCTATATCTTCCCCTCATAATTTTGTACACCTCAATCAAGTCACCTCTCAGCCTTCTTTGTTCTAAGGAAAATAACCCCAACCTATCCAATCTCTCCTCGTAGCTACACTTTTTTGTCAAGCTCTTCTTGTAGAAGGTGAATCCATGCTACATGCACTCCAAGGCCAACATACCCTTCCCATGATGTGGCACCCACATCTGCTCTCAGCACTCCAGATGTGGCCTCAATTGGGGCTTTGTACAGCTGAAGTAAGACTTCTACTTTCTTGTATTATAGCCCTCTAGATATAAGTGCCAGCATTCCATTAACCCAAAACAAAAACAGAATTACCTGGAAAAACTCAGCAGGTCTGGCAGCGTTGGCGGAGAAGAAAAGAGTTGACGTTTCGAGTCCTCATGACCCTTCAACAGAACTAGGTGAATCCAAGGAGATGGGTGAAATATAAGCTGGTTTAAGGTGTGTGTGGGGGGGGGGGGGAGAGAAGTGGATGGGGGGTGGTGTGGTTGTAGGGACAAGCAAGCAGTGATAGAAGCAGATCATCAAAAGATGTCACAGACAAAAGAACAAAAGAACACATAGGTGTTGAAGTTGGTGATATTATCTAAACGAATGTGCTAATTAAGAACGGATGGTAGGACACTCAAGGTATAGCTCTAGTGGGGGTGGTGGGAGCATAAAAGATTTAAAAATATTTAAAAATAATGGAAATAGGTGGGAAAAGAAAAATCTATATAAATTATTGGAAAAAACAAAAGGAAGGGGGAAGAAACAGAAAGGGGGTGGGGATGGAGGAGGGAGTTCAAGATCTAAAGTTGTTGAATTCAATATTCAGTCCAGAAGGCTGTAAAGTGCCTAGTCGGAAGATAAGGTGCTATTCCTCCAGTTTGCGTTGGGCTTCACTGGAACAATGCAGCAAGCCAAGGACAGACATGTGGGCAAGAGAACAGGGTGGAGTGTTAAAATGGCAAGCGACAGGGAGGTTTGGGTCATTCTTGCAGACAGACCGCAGGTGTTCTGCAAAGCGGTCGCCCAGTTTACGTTTGGTCTCTCCAATGTAGAGGAGACCGCATTGGGAGCAACGAATACAGTAGACTAAGTTGGGGGAAATGCAAGTGAAATGCTGCTTCACATGAAAGGAATGTTTGGGCCCTTGGACGGTGAGGAGAGAGTAAGTGAAGGGGCGAGTGTAACATCTTTTGCATGGGCATGGGGAGCTGCCATAGGTAGGGGTTGAGGAGTAGGGGGTGATGGAGGAGTGGACCAAGGTGTCCCGGAGGGAACGATCCCTACGGAATGCCGCCGGGTGCGGGGGTGAAGGGAAGATGTGTTTGGTGGTGGCATCATGCTGCAGTTGGCGGAAATGGCAGAGGATGATCCTTTAAATGCGGAGGCTGGTGGGGTGATAAGTGAGGACAAGGGGGACCCTATCATGTTTCTGGGAGGGAGGAGAAGGCATGAGGGCGGATGCGTGGGAGATGGGCCGGACACGGTTGAGGGCCCTGTCAACGACCGTGGGTGGAAAACCTCACTTAAGGAAGAAGGAGGACATGTCAGAGGAACTGTTTTTGAAGGTAGCATCATCGGAACAGATGCGACGGAGGCGAAGGAACTGAGAGAATGGGATGGAGTCCTTACAGGAAGCGAGGTGTGAGGAGCTGTAGTCGAGGTAGCTGTGGGAGTCGGTGGGTTTGTAATGGATATTGGTGGACAGTCTATCACCAGAGTTTGAGACAGAGAGGTCAAGGAAGGGAAGGGAAGTGTCAGAGATGGACCACATGAAAATGATGGAGGGGTGGAGATTGATAGCAAAATTAATAAATTTTTCCAAGTCCCGACGAGAGCATGAAGCTGCACCGAAGTAATTATCGATGTACTGGGGAAAGAGTTGTGGGAGGGGGCCGGAGTAGGACTGGAACAAGGAATGTTCCACAAACATCATAAAGAGCCAGGCATAGCTGGGGCACATGCGGGTACCCATAGCCACACCTTTTATTTGGAGGAAGTGAGAGGAGTTAAAGGAGAAATTATTCAGTGTGAGAACAAGTTCAGCCAGACGGAGGAGAGTAGTGGTGGATGGGGATTGTTCGGGCCTCTGTTCGAGGAAGAAGCTAAGGGCCCTCAGACCATCCTGATGGGGGATGGAGGTGTAGAGGGATTGGATGTCCGTGGTGAAGAGGTAGCGGTTGGGGTCAGGGAAGTGGAAATTGTTGATGTGACGTAAGGTGTCAGAGGAATCACGGATGTAGGTGGGGAGGGACTAGACAAGGGGAGAGAGAAGGGAGTCAAGATAACGAGAAATGAATTCTATGGGGCAGGAGCAAACTGACATGATTGGTCTACCGGGACAGTTCTGTTTGTGGATTTTGGGTAGGAGGTAGAAACGGGCCGTCCGAGTTTGGGCGACTATCAGGTTGGAAGCTGTGGGAGGAAGATCCCCAGAGGAGATGAGGTCAGTGACAGTCCTGGAAACAATGGCTTGTTGAACCCACTTTGATTATTTTCTGAACCTATTCAGGACATTTTAATGACCTGGACTCCCAAGTACTTTTTGGACTGCTGCTGTTTTACCCTTTCCCCATTTAGAAAATAGGCTGTTCTATCCTTTTTAGATCCTAAGTGAATGACCTACATTGAAATGCATTTGCCATAGTTTTGTCCATTCACTTAATCTATCAGTAACTCCTGTGGGTTCTAAGTTTCCACCTACACTGCTAACTAATTTCTTTGTCTCCTCAGCAAATTTGGATATACAGCTTTCCATCCCATCAACTCTGTTTTAAATAAATAGTGAATAGTTGAGGCCACAACACTGATCTCTGTGGACTCCAGTCACATTATGTCTAGGGTAGGATGCAAAAGAGGATTGATGTAGAGGTTCAGCAATGATTTTATTGAATGATGGGTCAGGCTTGAGAGACCATATCACCTACTTCTGCTCCTGTTTCTTATGTTTTTACAATATGCTTTGCTGCTACAATGTAGACTGGATTAGCTGTTTCACTTGGCCCACAACAGGAGGAGAACAGGACTGTTGAGCTGGGGTGCGAGTAGGGTGTATACTGCAAAAACAATATTTGATTGAACGAGTGATCAAGTCTATGGAACAGGCATTTGGCCCTTTGTGATTATGATGTTTGCTAGAGTAATCCCAAATTAATCCCATTGCCCCACTCTCTCCCCATATCCCTTTCTCAATCCCAAACTGATCCCACTGTCTCACTATCTTCACATAGCCCTATATCAATTGCAAAATAATTCCGCTCTCCCACTCACTTTGCATAGCCCTGTAGCAATCCTAGACTAATCCCACAGTCCTGTTCTCTCCCCGTGGCCCTGTATTGATCCCAAACTAATCCTATTGTCCTCCTCTGGCCTCATAGCCCTGTATCAATCACAAACTGGTCCATTGTCCCACTCTTACCCCCCCATAGTCCTACACCAATCTCAAACTAATCTTTTGTTCATGAAAGGTTGCACATAAATGTAAAACATTATTTCTCAAATATCAGACATGGACAGTACTAGTTTGTGGCTTAATGAAGTACAGAATTGGTAGTAAATTATTATTTATCAATATCATTTTAATAACACCGTTATGTGTCAGCAGAGAGAGTGACACAAGGAGGCGTGAAGGTCAGAATTGTGATTGGAGCAGCAGCCCTCTCCCTCACTCTTCTTGGCATCATCATTGAGTTTGGTTTCTGGAGCCAGAGGCCAAGTGATGTGACTAGCAGCAACCGGCAGAGACTGGCAGACACTTGCAGAGACCAACAGGCACTAACAGAGACTGACGGAGGCCAGCAGAGGTTGACAGAAACCAGTAGAAGCTGGTGTAACTGGCGGAGGATATGCAGAGACTGGTGGGAGACGAGCAAGCACTGGCAGAGTCCAGCAGAGAGTGGCAGAGAGCAGCAATGACCAGCAGCAACTGTCCGAGACAGTTGAGAATGGCAGAGATCAGAGAGACTGGCGGAAACCATCAGAGAATGGCAGAGACTAGCAGCGATCAGCAGAGATTCATACATTCATAGGGCAAAGATTGTGCATCTGCTTCTTAAATGTTATTTGTAAATGTAAAATAAATCTTCAAAAAATACATGCTGCTGAGATTGACAAGTTCCTAACTGCTAACCGACTGTGTTTCCATTCCCAGTAGCCAATGCCCGGGAATAATTTATTTTCTTCCATTCTCTTCCCACATTCTCCTCAGATTCCGAACACTTTACTGGGGATCATGCCAGCACCCTCCAGAACAGATCCTGTGTTCCTTCTTCGGATATTTGATGGAGCTCTGTGGAGCTAGTGTTATTGTGTATTTGTCCATCCTGTACCTGTCCTGGGAGTGTTTGATGGGGACAATGGAGAGGGAGCTTTACTCTGTATCTAACCCCTTGCTGTACCTGTCCTGGGAGTGTTTAATGGAACAGTGTAGCGGGACCTTTATTCTGTATCTAACCTCGTGCTGTACCTGACCTGGGAGTGTTTGATGGGCACAGTGTAGAGGAAGCTTTACTCTGTATCTAACCCCTTGCTGTACCTGACCTGGGAGTGTTTGATGGGCACAGTGTAGAGGGAGCTTTACTCTGTATCTAACCCCTTGCTGTACCTGACCTGGGAGTGTTTGATGGGCACAGTGTAGAGGGAGCTTTACTCTGTATCTAACCCCGTGCTGTACCTGTCCTGGGAGTGTTTGATGGGTACAGTATAGAGGGAGCTTTACTCTGTATCTAACCCTGTGCTGTACCTGACCTGGGAGTGTTTGATGAGGACAGCGTAGGAGGAGCTTTACTCTGCATCTAACCCAGTGCTGTACCTGTCCTGGGAGTGTCTAATTGGACAGTGGATAGGGAGCTTTACAAAAAAGGTATATTTTTTTCAGCAATACTCATGTGAACTTCCTGTGATTTGAGTGCAACAACCTCCAAATCTCGTTGAATATCAACATTGCGCTGTCTCTCCTGTTCAAAAAAAATTCTGCTTTTCATTTCTTTCTTTCGAATCACCTCATGCGTCCCCATTTTATACTCCATCTTCTTGCCCTGTCTGCTTCTCTTTCCCTTTGAGGCCTCCTCTCAGCTTACTTTCCCACCTAGCTTTATATCGTCATCAAACTCGGATATACATTGATATAATATGCAAATAGCTGAGGCTCAGGCACTGATCCTTGTGGCACCTTACTGCTCTCACTCTGTGATCCCTCAAATTACCCTTTGTTCCCTACTCTGGTTGCTACCCACTAACCAATACTCAACTCATATTACCCCCTTAAGCCATGACCTTATGTAACAATCTCCAGTGCTTTTCATTCCTCCATCTTTATTGCAGCAAAAGAAAAATACTGCAGGTGCTGGACCTTCCCTTTTGTTCTTCCTTTTACTTCCGTCTCCTTTTACTTCCTTGTTGCTACCTTCAGTGCAATCCACAGTAACTCTGACCTGCTGACTACCAGTTGGACACCACAGATTGCTCTGAGACAGGTTGCTTCATAAGTGAAGGTCCAGAATAGGCTAGAAGACATGAGGGGCCAAGATAAATGGCAGTGGTTTCTGTGGTCTGGGGAAATCTTGCCCAATAAATGGGATGTGGACGCCCTCTAGTGGCTACTTCACCACCTCTGTCTTCCTTTATCCAATTGCACTCATCCATTTTCACACAGGCTGGTGACAACAATTTAATTTATCTAAAACAATTGCATGTTGCCATTTTTAAAACATCAACACTTTGGAGAGCATGCAGAGGGAATTTATTAGAATGGCAAGAGGGATGAGTGATGTGGAGAGACTGAAGAAGCTGTTATTTTTCTCTTTAGAACAGAAAAGGTAAAAGAGAGATTTAATTGGAGAGTTTAAAATCATGAAGGGTGTTGATACAGCGGATAAAGATGAACTGTGTAGTAATTGTAGCTTTAAGGAATGTAGTGACTGTAGCTTTAAGACTTGTTGTGTTCGATAGTATCACGTGACAGTGTGAATGAATCAGCTTTAAGCACGGGGAACCTTAGAGTGGAAGTTCTTCTAGTTGTGGAGCTCGATGGAAACATGTAACTGCTGCTGCAGCCTGTAAATAAAGTTCTATGTTTCTAATGAGAAACCTGTCTGGAAAATCAAGTTCATAACATGAGAATGGGATTGGGCCTGGCGTTGTCCCTCGCCCAGTGACTGTGAGTATCTTGTTTAAACAGAAGAAAAGGAAAATATACTCACCAGGTATGCTGCAGAGCTCAAACAGAAGAAACAGACATGCTGTTGCTTTAAGTTAAAGAAAAAAAATGGCCTCTGATCCAAATGGCTGAAGAATCTCCCGGAGCACTCCCGGCATTTAAATAAAAGGATCTGCAGAGGCAAAAATAAAAATAAAAAAAAGAGAATCATTGTAAAATAGGCGGCTGCTGCAAGTAAAGAAAGGTTTAAAAACAACCTGCAGTGCACAGTTAAAAAAAAGACTGCAGAGTTTTAAAAAAAATTGCTTGCTGGAGAGCTGACAGCTTGCAAGTTATTTTTAAAAGGCAATTGGAGCAGAAAGCAGTGTTGTAGTTTTAAATTTAAAAAAAAATCCAGCTCAGATTGGACCACGAGGCCACTGGGTCTCCTGAAGTGTGAGATATCCAATGTCAAATGAACCTGCGGATTAGTAAAAAAAAACAAAAAAACCCTGCAGAATCGCCCAGAAAAGGGAGAAGAATTCACTGCTGAGTTTTTTGAACATGAAGGAAGTTTTATAAAGTTGAAAAAAATCTCAGCCCTGTTTTCCAGTGAGCCCATCAAAACATGAAAAGCACGGGAAACTTGAAAACAGCACAGAAAAGCTGACACCTGCAGAGACAGCTGGTGTTAAAAAAAGGTGACTCCTCTTAAAGTGGCAAAACATTTAAAGTGGTTAAATACAAGAAAAATTGCTATGGACAGACAATTAGAAGAGACCCCAGTGAGAGGGAAACTCACAATGCAAGTCCATTGGCAAGAACAGATTCCTGGGTGGAGCAACCCTGCAGAAGATAACAAGAAACCCCAGAGAGAGGGCAACTCCGCCAAAGGCAACAGGAACCCCAAAGGGAGGGTAACCAGGAAGTAAACAGTGGAAAGAACAGTTGATTGTCCTTCAAGACCAAATGCAAAAGGAATGTGTAACCATTCAGCAACATGAAGAAATAAAGACTGTCTTTAACAGTAGAATAGAAGCACAACAGAAGAAACTCAAAGAGGGCTTGGGGAAGCCCTGGTAATCGGAGAGAGCTCGGGGGAAGCCCTGGTAATCGGAAAGGGCTCAGGGGAAGCCCTGATAATCAGAGAGGGCTCGGGGGAAGCCCTGGTAATCGGAGAGGGCTCGGGGGAAGCCCTGATATTCGGAGAGAGCTCATGGCAAGCCCTGATAATCGGAGAGAGCTCTGGGAAGCCCTGGTAATCAGAGAGAGTTCGGGGAAGCCCTGGTAATCGGAGAGGGCTCAGGGGAAGCCCTGGTAATCGGAGAGAGATCGGGGAAGCCCTGGTAATTGGACAGGGATCAGGGGAAGGCCTGGTAATTGGAGAGAGCTCAGGGGAAGCTCTGGTAATCGGAGAGAGCTCGGGGAAGCCCTGGTAATCGGACAGAGCTCAGGGGAAGCCCTGGTAATAGGACAGGGCTCAGGGGAAGCCCTCGTAATCGGAGAGGGCTCGGGGAAGCCCTGGTAATCAGACAGGGCTCAGGGGAAGCCCTGGTAATAGGACAGGGCTCAGGGGAAGCCCTGGTAAGTGGAGAGGGCTCAGGGGAAGCCCTGGTAATTGGAAAGCACTCGGGGGAAGCCCTGGTAATCGGAGAGAGCTCTGGGAAGCCCTGGTAATCAGAGAGAGCTCGGGGAAGCCCTGGTAATCGGAGAGGGCTCAGGGGAAGCCCTGGTAATCGGAGAGAGCTCGGGGAAGCCCTGGGAATTGGACAGGGCTCAGGGGAAGACCTGGTAATTGGAGAGAGCTCAGGGGAAGCTCTGGTAATTGGAGAGAGCTCAGGGGAAGCTCTGGTAATCGGAGAGAGCTCGGGGAAGCCCTGGTAATAGGACAGGGCTCAGGGGAAGCCCTGGTAATTGGAGAGGGCTTGGGGGAAGCCCTGGTAATCGGAGAGAGCTCGGGGGAAGCCCTGGTAATTGGACAGGGCTCAGGGGAAGCCCTGGTAATCGGAGAGAGCTCAGGGGAAGCCCTGGTAATTGGAGAGCACTTGGGGAAACCCTGGTAATCGGAGAGAGCTCGGGGAAGCCCTGGTAATCGGAGCGAGCTCAGGGAAGCCCTGGTAATCAGAGAGGGCTCGGGGGAAGCCCTCGTAATCGGAGAGAGCTCAGGGGAAGCCCTGGTAATCGGAGAGAGCTCCGGGAAGCCTTGGTAATCGGAGAGAGCTCGGGGAAGCACTGGTAATTGGAGAGTGCTCAGGGGAAGCCCTGGTAATCGGAGAGAGCTCGGGGAAGCCCTGGTAATCAGAGAGAGCTCGGGGAAGCCCTGGTAATCAGAGAGGGCTCAGGGGAAGCCCTGGTAATCGGAGAGAGCTCGGGGAAGCCTTGGTAATCGGAGAGAGCTCGGGGAAGCACTGGTAATTGGAGAGTGCTCAGGGGAAGCCCTGGTAATCGGAGAGAGCTCGGGGAAGCCCTGGTAATCAGAGAGAGCTCAGAGGAAGCCCTGGTAATTGTAGAGCACTTGGGGAAGCCCTGGTAATCGGAGAGAGCTCGGGGAAGCCCTGGTAATCGGAGAGAGCTCGGGGAAGCCCTGGTAATCAGAGAGGGCTCAGGGGAAGCCCTGGCAATCGGACAGGGCTCGGGGGAAGCCCTGGTAATCGGAGAGAGCTCGGGGAAGCCCTGGTAATCGGAGAGAGCTCAGCGGAAGCTCTGGTAATAGGACAGGGCTCAGGGGAAGCCCTGGTAATCGGAGAGGGCTCAGGGAAGCCCTGGTAATCGGATAGGGCTCAGGAGAAGCCCTGGTAATCGGAGAGAGCTCGGGGGAAGCCCTGGTAATCGGAGAGAGCCCAGGGGAAGCCCTGGTAATTGGACAGGGCTCAGGGGAAGCCCTGGTAATTGGAGAGAGCTCGGGGAAGCCCTGGTAATGAGAGAGAGCTCAGGGGAAGCCCTGGTAATCGGACAGGGCTCGGGGGAAGCCCTGGTAATTGGAGAGAGCTCAGGGGAAGCCCTGGTAATCAGACAGGGCTCACGGGAAGCCCTGGTAATTGGAGAGCACTTGGGGAAGCCCTGGTAATCGGAGAGAGCTCGGGGGAAGCCCTGGTAATCGGAGAGAGCTCAGGGGAAGCCCTGGTAATCGGAGAGAGCTCGGGGAAGCCCTGGTAATCGGAGAGAGCTCGGGGAAGCCCTGGAAATCGGAGAGAGCTCAGGGAAGCCTTGGTAATCGGAGAGAGCTCGGGGAAGCCCTGGTAATCGGAGAGGGCTCGGGGGAAGCCCTGGTAATCATAGAGGGCTCGGGGGAAGCCCTCGTAATCGGAGAGAGCTCAGGGGAAGCCCTGGTAATAGGACAGGGCTCAGGGGAAGCCCTGGTAATAGGACAGGGCTCAGGGGAAGCCCTGGTAATCGGAGAGAGCTCGGGGGAAGCCCTCGTAATTGGAGAGAGCTCAGGGGAAGCCCTGGTAATTGGAGAGCACTTGGGGAAGCCCTGGTAATCGGAGAGAGCTCGGGGAAGCCCTGGTAATCGGAGAGAGCTCAGGGAAGCCCTGGTAATCAGAGAGGGCTCGGGGGAAGCCCTCGTAATCGGAGAGAGCTAAGGGGAAGCCATGGTAATAGGACAGGGCTCAGGGGAAGCCCTGGTAATAGGACAGGGCTCAGGGGAAGCCCTGGTAATCGGAGAGACCATGGGGAAGCCCTGGTAATCGGATAGAGCTCCGGGAAACCTTGGTAATCGGAGAGAGCTCGGGGAAGCCCTGGTAATTGGAGAGAGCTCAGGGGAAGCCCTGGTAATCGGAGAGAGCTCGGGGAAGCCCTGGTAATCGGAGAGAGCTCGGGGAAGCCCTGGTAATAGGAGAGAGCTCAGAGGAAGCCCTGGTAATTGCAGAGCACTTGGGGAAGCCCTGGTAATCGGAGAGAGATCGGGGAAGCCCTGGTAATCGGAGAGAGCTCGGGGAAGCCCTGGTAATCAGAGAGAGCTCGGGGAAGCCCTGGCAATCAGAGAGGGCTTGGGGGAAGCCCTGGTAATCGGACAGGGCTCGGGGGAAGCCCTGGTAATCGGAGAGAGCTCAGGGGAAGCCATGGTAATTGGACAGGGCTCAGGGGAAGCCCTGGTAATTGGAGAGAGCTCAGGGGAAGCCCTGGTAATTGGAGAGAGCTCGGGGAAGCCCTGGTAATCAGAGGGAGCTCAGGGGAAGCCCTGGTAATCGGAGAGAGCTCGGGGAAGCCTTGGTAATTGGAGAGAGCTCTGGGAAGCCTTGGTAATCGCAGAGAGCTCGGGGAAGCCCTGGTAATCAGAGAGGGCTCGGGGGAAGCCCTGGTAATCGGACAGAGCTCGGGGGAAGCCCTGGTAATCGGACAGGGCTCAGGGGAAGCCCTGGTAATCGGACAGGGCTCAGCGGAAGCCCTCGTAATCGGAGAGAGCTCGGGGAAGCCCTGGTAATTGGACAGGGCTCAGGGGAAGGCCTGGTAATTGGAGAGAGCTCAGGGGAAGCCCTGGTAATCGGACAGGGCTCAGCGGAAGCCCTGGTAATCGGAGAGAGCTCGGGGATGCCCTGGTCATCGGACAGGGCTCAGGGGAAGCCCTGGTAATTGGAGAGAGCTCAGGGGAAGCTCTGGTAATGGGAGAGAGCTCAGGGGAAGCCCTGGTAATCGGAGAGAGCTCGGGGAAGCCCTGGTAATCGGAAAGCACTCGGGGAAGCCCTGGTAATCGGAGAGAGCTCAGGGGAAGCCCTGGTAATCGGACAGGGCTCAGGGGAAGCCCTGGTAATTGGAAAGCACTCGGGGAAGACCTGGTAATCAGAGAGAGCTCGGGGGAAGTTCTGGTAATCGGAGAGAGCTTAGGGGAACCCCTGGTAATCGGAGAGAGCTCGGGGGAAGCCCTGGTAATCGGAGAGAGCTCGGGGAAGCCCTGGTAATTGGAGAGAGCTCCGGGGAAGCCCTGGTAATCGGAGAGAGCTCGGGGAAGCCCTGGTAATCGGAGAGAGCTCGGGGAAGCCCTGGTAATTGGAGAGAGCTCAGAGGAAGCCCTGGTAATTGGAGAGCACTTGGGGAAGCCCTGGTAATCAGACAGGGCTCAGGGGAAGCCCTGGTAATTGGAGAGCATTTGGGGAAGCCCTGGTAATCGGAGCGAGCTCGGGGAAGCCCTGGTAATCGGAGAGGGCTCGGGGAAGCCTTGGTAATCGGAGAGAGCTCGGGGAAGCACTGGTAATTGGAGAGTGCTCAGGGGAAGCCCTGGTAATCGGAGAGAGCTCGGGGAAGCCCTGGTAATCAGAGAGAGCTCAGAGGAAGCCCTGGTAATTGTAGAGCACTTGGGGAAGCCCTGGTAATCGGAGAGAGCTCGGGGAAGCCCTGGTAATCGGAGAGAGCTCGGGGAAGCCCTGGTAATCAGAGAGGGCTCAGGGGAAGCCCTGGCAATCGGACAGGGCTCGGGGGAAGCCCTGGTAATCGGAGAGAGCTCGGGGAAGCCCTGGTAATCGGAGAGAGCTCGGGGAAGCCCTGGTAATCGGACAGGGCTCAGGGGAAGCCCTGGTAATCGGAGAGGGCTCAGGGAAGCCCTGGTAATCGGATAGGGCTCAGGAGAAGCCCTGGTAATCGGAGAGAGCTCAATGGAAGCCCTGGTAATCGGAGAGAGCTCGGGGAAGCCCTGGTAATTGGAGAGGGCTCAGGGGAAGCTCTGGTAATTGGAGAGAGCTCGGGGAAGCCCTGGTAATGAGAGAGAGCTCAGGGGAAGCCCTGGTAATCGGACAGGGCTCGGGGGAAGCCCTGGTAATTGGAGAGAGCTCAGGGGAAGCCCTGGTAATCAGACAGGGCTCACGGGAAGCCCTGGTAATTGGAGAGCACTTGGGGAAGCCCTGGTAATCGGAGAGAGCTCGGGGGAAGCCCTGGTAATCGGAGAGAGCTCAGGGGAAGCCCTGGTAATCGGAGAGAGCTCGGGGAAGCCCTGGTAATCGGAGAGAGCTCGGGGAAGCCCTGGAAATCGAGAGAGCTCAGGGAAGCCTTGGTAATCGGAGAGAGCTCGGGGAAGCCCTGGTAATCGGAGAGGGCTCGGGGGAAGCCCTGGTAATCATAGAGGGCTCGGGGGAAGCCCTCGTAATCGGAGAGAGCTCAGGGGAAGCCCTGGTAATAGGACAGGGCTCAGGGGAAGCCCTGGTAATAGGACAGGGCTCAGGGGAAGCCCTGGTAATCGGAGAGAGCTCGGGGGAAGCCTCGTAATTGGAGAGAGCTCAGGGGAAGCCCTGGTAATTGGAGAGCACTTGGGGAAGCCCTGGTAATCGGAGAGAGCTCGGGGAAGCCCTGGTAATCGGAGAGAGCTCAGGGAAGCCCTGGTAATCAGAGAGGGCTCGGGGGAAGCCCTCGTAATCGGAGAGAGCTAAGGGGAAGCCATGGTAATAGGACAGGGCTCAGGGGAAGCCCTGGTAATAGGACAGGGCTCAGGGGAAGCCCTGGTAATCGGAGAGACCATGGGGAAGCCCTGGTAATCGGATAGAGCTCCGGGAAACCTTGGTAATCGGAGAGAGCTCGGGGAAGCCCTGGTAATTGGAGAGAGCTCAGGGGAAGCCCTGGTAATCGGAGAGAGCTCGGGGAAGCCCTGGTAATCGGAGAGAGCTCGGGGAAGCCCTGGTAATAGGAGAGAACTCAGAGGAAGCCCTGGTAATTGCAGAGCACTTGGGGAAGCCCTGGTAATCGGAGAGAGATCGGGGAAGCCCTGGTAATCGGAGAGAGCTCGGGGAAGCCCTGGTAATCAGAGAGAGCTCGGGGAAGCCCTGGCAATCAGAGAGGGCTTGGGGGAAGCCCTGGTAATCGGAGAGAGCTCAGGGGAAGCCATGGTAATTGGACAGGGCTCAGGGGAAGCCCTGGTAATTGGAGAGAGCTCAGGGGAAGCCGTGGTAATTGGAGAGAGCTCGGGGAAGCCCTGGTAATCAGAGGGAGCTCAGGGGAAGCCCTGGTAATCGGAGAGAGCTCGAGGAAGCCTTGGTAATTGGAGAGAGCTCTGGGAAGCCTTGGTAATCGCAGAGAGCTCGGGGAAGCCCTGGTAATCAGAGAGGGCTCGGGGGAAGCCCTGGTAATCGGACAGAGCTCGGGGGAAGCCCTGGTAATCGGACAGGGCTCAGGGGAAGCCCTGGTAATCGGACTGGGCTCAGCGGAAGCCCTCGTAATCGGAGAGAGCTCGGGGAAGCCCTGGTAATTGGACAGGGCTCAGGGGAAGGCCTGGTAATTGGAGAGAGCTCAGGGGAAGCCCTGGTAATCGGACAGGGCTCAGCGGAAGCCCTGGTAATCGGAGAGAGCTCGGGGATGCCCTGGTCATCGGACAGGGCTCAGGGGAAGCCCTGGTAATTGGAGAGAGCTCAGGGGAAGCTCTGGTAATGGGAGAGAGCTCAGGGGAAGCCCTGGTAATCGGAGAGAGCTCGGGGAAGCCCTGGTAATCGGAAAGCACTCGGGGAAGCCCTGGTAATCGGAGAGAGCTCAGGGGAAGCCCTGGTAATCGGACAGGGCTCAGGGGAAGCCCTGGTAATTGGAAAGCACTCGGGGAAGACCTGGTAATCAGAGAGAGCTCGGGGGAAGTTCTGGTAATCGGAGAGAGCTTAGGGGAACCCCTGGTAATCGGAGAGAGCTCGGGGGAAGCCCTGGTAATCGGAGAGAGCTCGGGGAAGCCCTGGTAATTGGAGAGAGCTCCGGGGAAGCCCTGGTAATCGGAGAGAGCTCGGGGAAGCCCTGGTAATCGGAGAGAGCTCGGGGAAGCCGAGGTAATTGGAGAGAGCTCAGAGGAAGCCCTGGTAATTGGAGAGCACTTGGGGAAGCCCTGGTAATCAGACAGGGCTCAGGGGAAGCCCTGGTAATTGGAGAGCATTTGGGGAAGCCCTGGTAATCGGAGCGAGCTCGGGGAAGCCCTGGTAATCGGAGCGAGCTCGGGGAAGCCCTGGTAATCGGAGAGGGCTCAGGGGAAGCCCTGGTAATCGGAGAGAGCTCGGGGAAGCCTTGGTAATCGGAGAGAGCTCTGGGAAGCCTTGGTAATCAGAGAGGGCTCGGGAAGCCCTGGTAATTGGACAGTGTTCAGGGGAAGCCCTGGCAATTGGAGAGAGCTCAGGGGAAGCCCTGGTAATCGGACAGGGCTCAGGGGAAGCCCTGGTAATCGGACAGGGCTCAGCGGAAGCCCTGGTAATCGGAGACAGCTCGGGGAAGCCCTGGTAATCGGACAGGGCTCAGGGGAAGCCCTGGTAATTGGAGAGAGCACAGGGGAAGCTCTGGTAATTGGAGAGAGCTCAGGGGAAGCCCTGGTAATCGGAGAGAGCTCAGGGGAAGCTCTGGTAATTGGTGAGAGCTCAGGGAAGCCCTGGTAATCGGAGAGAGCTCGGGGAAGCCCTGGTAATTGGACAGGGTTCAGGGGAAGCCCTGGTAATGGGAGAGAGCTCAGGGGAAGCCCTGGTAATCGGACAGGGCTCAGGGGAAGCCCTGGTAATCGGACAGGGCTCAGCGGAAGCCCTGGTAATCAGAGAGAGCTCGGGGAAGCCCTGGTAATCGGACAGGGCTCAGGGGAAGCCCTGGTAATTGGAGAGAGCTCAGGGGAAGCTCTGGTAATTGGAGAGAGCTCAGGGGAAGCCCTGGTAATTCGAGATAGCTCAGGGGAAGCCCACTTAATTGGAGAGAACTCGGGGAAGCCCTGGTAATCGGAGAGAGCTCGGGGAAGCCCTGGTAATCGGAGAGAGCTCGGGAAGCCCTTGTAATCAGAGAGGGCTCCGGGGAAGCCCTGGTAATCGGAGAGGGCTCAGGGGAAGCCCTGGTAATCGGAGAGAACTCGGGGAAGCCCTGGTAATCGGAGAGAGCGCGAGGAAGCCCTGGTAATCGGAGAGAGCTCGGGGAAGCTTTGGTAAACAGAGAGGGCTCGGGAAGGCCTGGTAATCGGAGAGAGCTCAGGGGAAACCCTGGTAATAGGACAGGGCTCAGGGGAAGCCCTGGTAATCGGAGACAGCTCAGGGGAAGCCCTGGTAATCGGAGAGGGCTCAGGGGAAGCCCTGGCAATCGGAAAGCACTCGGGGAAGCCCTGGTAATCGGAGAGAGCTCGGGGAAGCCATGGTAATCGGAGAGGGCTCAGGGGAAGCCCTGGTAATCAGAGAGGGCTCGGGGAAGACCTGGTAATCGGACAGGGCTCAGGGGAAGCCCTGGTAATCGGAGAGAGCTCAGGGGAAGCCCGGGTAATTGGAGATGGCTCAGGCGAAGCCCTGGTCATCGGAAAGCACTAGGGGAATCTCTGGCAATCGGAGAGAGCTCGGGGAAGCCCTGGTAATCGGAGAGGGTTCCGGGAAGCCTTGGTAATCGGAGAGAGCTCGGGGAAGCCCTGGGAATTGGACAGGGCTCAGGGGAAGACCTGGTAATTGGCGAGAGCTCAGGGGAAGCTCTGGTAATTGGAGAGAGCTCAGGGGAAGCTCTGGTAATCGGAGAGAGCTCGGGGAAGCCCTGGTAATAGGACAGGGCTCAGGGGAAGCCCTGGTAATTGGAGAGGGCTTGGGGGAAGCCCTGGTAATCGGAGAGAGCTCGGGGGAAGCCCTGGTAATTGGACAGGGCTCAGGGGAAGCCCTGGTAATCGGAGAGAGCTCAGGGGAAGCCCTGGTAATCGGAGAGAGCTCGGGGAAGCCCTGGTAATCGGAGAGAGCTCGGGGAAGCCCTGGTAATTGGAGAGAGCTCAGAGGAAGCCCTGGTAATTGGAGAGCACTTGGGGAAGCCCTGGTAATCAGACAGGGCTCAGGGGAAGCCCTGGTAATTGGAGAGCATTTGGGGAAGCCCTGGTAATCGGAGCGAGCTCGGGGAAGCCCTGGTAATCGGAGAGGGCTCAGGGGAAGCCCTGGTAATCGGAGAGAGCTCGGGGAAGCCTTGGTAATCGGAGAGAGCTCTGGGAAGCCTTGGTAATCAGAGAGGGCTCGGGGGAAGCCCTGGTAATCGGACAGGGCTCGGGGGAAGCCCTGGTAATCGGACAGGGCTCAGGGGAAGCCCTGGTAATCGGAGAGAGCTCGGGAAGCCCTGGTAATTGGACAGTATTCAGGGGAAGCCCTGGCAATTGGAGAGAGCTCAGGGGAAGCCCTGGTAATCGGACAGGGCTCAGGGGAAGCCCTGGTAATCGGACAGGGCTCAGCGGAAGCCCTGGTAATCGGAGACAGCTCGGGGAAACCCTGGTAATCGGACAGGGCTCAGGGGAAGCCCTGGTAATTGGAGAGAGCACAGGGGAAGCTCTGGTAATTGTAGAGAGCTCAGGGGAAGCCCTGGTAATCGGAGAGAGCTCAGGGGAAGCTCTGGTAATTGGTGAGAGCTCAGGGGAAGCCCTGGTAATCGGAGAGAGCTCGGGGAAGCCCTGGTAATTGGACAGGGTTCAGCGGAAGCCCTGGTAATGGGAGAGAGCTCAGGGGAAGCCCTGGTAATCGGACAGGGCTCAGGGGAAGCCCTGGTAATCGGACAGGGCTCAGCGGAAGCCCTGGTAATCAGAGAGAGCTCGGGGAAGCCCTGGTAATCGGACAGGGCTCAGGGGAAGCCCTGGTAATTGGAGAGAGCTCAGGGGAAGCTCTGGTAATTGGAGAGAGCTCAGGGGAAGCCCTGGTAATTCGAGATAGCTCAGGGGAAGCCCACTTAATTGGAGAGAACTCGGGGAAGCCCTGGTAATCGGAGAGAGCTCGGGGAAGCCCTGGTAATCGGAGAGAGCTCGGGAAGCCCTTGTAATCAGAGAGGGCTCCGGGGAAGCCCTGGTAATCGGAGAGGGCTCAGGGGAAGCCCTGGTAATCGGAGAGAACTCGGGGAAGCCCTGGTAATCGGAGAGAGCGCGAGGAAGCCCTGGTAATCGGAGAGAGCTCGGGGAAGCCCTGGTAATCGGACAGGGCTCAGGGGAAGCCCTGGTAATTGGAGAGAGCACAGGGGAAGCTCTGGTAATTGTAGAGAGCTCAGGGGAAGCCCTGGTAATCGGAGAGAGCTCAGGGGAAGCTCTGGTAATTGGTGAGAGCTCAGGGGAAGCCCTGGTAATCGGAGAGAGCTCGGGGAAGCCCTGGTAATTGGACAGGGTTCAGCGGAAGCCCTGGTAATGGGAGAGAGCTCAGGGGAAGCCCTGGTAATCGGACAGGGCTCAGGGGAAGCCCTGGTAATCGGACAGGGCTCAGCGGAAGCCCTGGTAATCAGAGAGAGCTCGGGGAAGCCCTGGTAATCGGACAGGGCTCAGGGGAAGCCCTGGTAATTGGAGAGAGCTCAGGGGAAGCTCTGGTAATTGGAGAGAGCTCAGGGGAAGCCCTGGTAATTCGAGATAGCTCAGGGGAAGCCCACTTAATTGGAGAGAACTCGGGGAAGCCCTGGTAATCGGAGAGAGCTCGGGGAAGCCCTGGTAATCGGAGAGAGCTCGGGAAGCCCTTGTAATCAGAGAGGGCTCCGGGGAAGCCCTGGTAATCGGAGAGGGCTCAGGGGAAGCCCTGGTAATCGGAGAGAACTCGGGGAAGCCCTGGTAATCGGAGAGAGCGCGAGGAAGCCCTGGTAATCGGAGAGAGCTCGGGGAAGCTTTGGTAAACAGAGAGGGCTCGGGGAAGCCCTGGTAATCGGAGAGAGCTCAGGGGAAACCCTGGTAATAGGACAGGGCTCAGGGGAAGCCCTGGTAATCGGAGACAGCTCAGGGGAAGCCCTGGTAATCGGAGAGGGCTCAGGGGAAGCCCTGGCAATCGGAAAGCACTCGGGGAAGCCCTGGTAATCGGAGAGAGCTCGGGGAAGCCATGGTAATCGGAGAGGGCTCAGGGGAAGCCCTGGTAATCAGAGAGGGCTCGGGGAAGACCTGGTAATCGGACAGGGCTCAGGGGAAGCCCTGGTAATCGGAGAGAGCTCAGGGGAAGCCCGGGTAATTGGAGATGGCTCAGGCGAAGCCCTGGTCATCGGAAAGCACTAGGGGAATCTCTGGCAATCGGAGAGAGCTCGGGGAAGCCCTGGTAATCGGAGAGGGTTCCGGGAAGCCTTGGTAATCGGAGAGAGCTCGGGGAAGCCCTGGGAATTGGACAGGGCTCAGGGGAAGACCTGGTAATTGGCGAGAGCTCACGGGAAGCTCTGGTAATTGGAGAGAGCTCAGGGGAAGCTCTGGTAATCGGAGAGGGCTCAGGGGAAGCCCTGGCAATCGGAAAGCACTCGGGGAAGCCCTGGTAATCGGAGAGAGCTCGGGGAAACCATGGTAATCGGAGAGGGCTCAGGGGAAGCCCTGGTAATCAGAGAGGGCTCGGGGAAGACCTGGTAATCGGACAGGGCTCAGGGGAAGCCCTGGTAATCGGAGAGAGCTCAGGGGAAGCCCGGGTAATTGGAGATGGCTCAGGCGAAGCCCTGGTCATCGGAAAGCACTAGGGGAATCTCTGGCAATCGGAGAGAGCTCGGGGAAGCCCTGGTAATCGGAGAGGGTTCCGGGAAGCCTTGGTAATCGGAGAGAGCTCGGGGAAGCCCTCGGAATTGGACAGGGCTCAGGGGAAGACCTGGTAATTGGCGAGAGCTCAGGGGAAGCTCTGGTAATTGGAGAGAGCTCAGGGGAAGCTCTGGTAATCGGAGAGAGCCTAGGGGAACCTCTGGTAATTGGTGAGAGCTCAGGGGAAGCCCTGGTAATTCGAGATAGCTCAGGGGAAGCCCACTTAATTGGAGAGAACTCGGGGAAGCCCTGGTAATCGGAGAGAGCTGGGGGAAGCCCTGGTAATCGGAGAGAGCTCGGGAAGCCCTTGTAATCAGAGAGGGCTCCGGGGAAGCCCTGGTAATCGGAGAGGGCTCAGGGGAAGCCCTGGTAATCGGAGAGAACTCGGGGAAGCCCTGGTAATCGGAGAGAGCGCGAGGAAGCCCTGGTAATCGGAGAGAGCTCGGGGAAGCTTTGGTAAACAGAGAGGGCTCGGGGAAGGCCTGGTAATCGGAGCGAGCTCAGGGAAGCCCTGGTAATCAGAGAGGGCTCGGGGGAAGCCCTCGTAATCGGAGAGAGCTCAGGGGAAGCCCTGGTAATTGGAGAGAGCTCCGGGAAGCCTTGGTAATCGGAGAGAGCTCGGGGAAGCACTGGTAATTGGAGAGTGCTCAGGGGAAGCCCTGGTAATCGGAGAGAGCTCGGGGAAGCCCTGGTAATCAGAGAGAGCTCAGAGGAAGCCCTGGTAATTGTAGAGCACTTGGGGAAGCCCTGGTAATCGGAGAGAGCTCGGGGAAGCCCTGGTAATCGGAGAGAGCTCGGGGAAGCCCTGGTAATCAGAGAGGGCTCAGGGGAAGCCCTGGTAATCGGAGAGAGCTCGGGGAAGCCTTGGTAATCGGAGAGAGCTCGGGGAAGCACTGGTAATTGGAGAGTGCTCAGGGGAAGCCCTGGTAATCGGAGAGAGCTCGGGGAAGCCCTGGTAATCAGAGAGAGCTCAGAGGAAGACCTGGTAATTGTAGAGCACTTGGGGAAGCCCTGGTAATCGGAGAGAGCTCGGGGAAGCCCTGGTAATCGGAGAGAGCTCGGGGAAGCCCTGGTAATCAGAGAGGGCTCAGGGGAAGCCCTGGCAATCGGACAGGGCTCGGGGAAGCCCTGGTAATCGGAGAGAGCTCGGGGAAGCCCTGGTAATCGGAGAGAGCTCAGCGGAAGCTCTGGTAATAGGACAGGGCTCAGGGGAAGCCCTGGTAATCGGAGAGGGCTCAGGGAAGCCCTGGTAATCGGATAGGGCTCAGGAGAAGCCCTGGTAATCGGAGAGAGCTCGGGGGAAGCCCTGGTAATCGGAGAGAGCCCGGGGGAAGCCCTGGTAATTGGACAGGGCTCAGGGGAAGCCCTGGTAATTGGAGAGAGCTCGGGGAAGCCCTGGTAATGAGAGAGAGCTCAGGGGAAGCCCTGGTAATCGGACAGGGCTCGGGGGAAGCCCTGGTAATTGGAGGGAGCTCAGGGGAAGCCCTGGTAATCAGACAGGGCTCAGGGGAAGCCCTGGTAATTGGAGAGCACGTGGGGAAGCCCTGGTAATCGGAGAGAGCTCGGGGGAAGCCCTGGTAATCGGAGAGAGCTCAGGGGAAGCCCTGGTAATCGGAGAGAGCTCGGGGAAGCCCTGGTAATCGGAGAGAGCTCGGGGAAGCCCGGGAAATCGGAGAGAGCTCAGGGAAGCCTTGGTAATCGGAGAGAGCTCGGGGAAGCCCTGGTAATCGGAGAGGGCTCGGGGGAAGCCCTTGTAATCATAGAGGGCTCGGGGGAAGCCCTCGTAATCGGAGAGAGCTCAGGGGAAGCCCTGGTAATAGGACAGGGCTCAGGGGAAGCCCTGGTAATAGGACAGGGCTCAGGGGAAGCCCTGGTAATCGGAGAGCGAGCTCGAGGGGAAGCCCTGGTAATTGGAGAGCTCTTGGGGAAGCCCTGGTAATCGGAGAGAGCTCGGGGAAGCCCTGGTAATCGGAGAGAGCTCAGGGAAGCCCTGGTAATCAGAGAGGGCTCGGGGGAAGCCCTGGTAATCGGAGAGAGCTAAGGGGAAGCCATGGTAATAGGACAGGGCTCAGGGGAAGCCCTGGTAATAGGACAGGGCTCAGGGGAAGCCCTGGTAATCGGAGAGACCTCGGGGAAGCCCTGGTAATCGGATAGAGCTCCGGGAAACCTTGGTAATCGGAGAGAGCTCGGGGAAGCCCTGGTAATTGGAGAGAGCTCAGGGGAAGCCCTGGTAATCGGAGAGAGCTCGGGGAAGCCCTGGTAATCGGAGAGAGCTCGGGGAAGCCCTGGTAATAGGAGAGAGCTCAGAGGAAGCCCTGGTAATTGCAGAGCACTTGGGGAAGCCCTGGTAATCGGAGAGAGATCGGGGAAGCCCTGGTAATCGGAGAGAGCTCGGGGAAGCCCTGGTAATCAGAGAGAGCTCGGGGAAGCCCTGGCAATCAGAGAGGGCTTGGGGGAAGCCCTGGTAATCGGACAGGGCTCGGGGGAAGCCCTGGTAATCGGAGAGAGCTCAGGGGAAGCCATGGTAATTGGACAGGGCTCAGGGGAAGCCCTGGTAATTGGAGAGAGCTCAGGGGAAGCCCTGGTAATTGGAGAGAGCTCGGGGAAGCCCTGGTAATCAGAGGGAGCTCAGGGGAAGCCCTGGTAATCGGACAGGGCTCGGGGGAAGCCCTGGTAATCGGACAGAGCTCGGGGAAGCCCTGGTAATCAGAGAGGGCTCGGGGGAAGCCCTGGTAATCGGACAGAGCTCGGGGGAAGCCCTGGTAATCGGACAGGGCTCAGGGGAAGCCCTGGTAATCGGACAGGGCTCAGCGGAAGCCCTCGTAATCGGAGAGAGCTCGGGGAAGCCCTGGTAATTGGACAGGGCTCAGGGGAAGGCCTGGTAATTGGAGAGAGCTCAGGGAAAGCCCTGGTAATCGGACAGGGCTCAGCGGAAGCCCTGGTAATCGGAGAGAGCTCGGGGATGCCCTGGTCATCGGACAGGGCTCAGGGGAAGCCCTGGTAATTGGAGAGAGCTCAGGGGAAGCTCTGGTAATGGGAGAGAGCTCAGGGGAAGCCCTGGTAATCGGAGAGAGCTCGGGGAAGCCCTGGTAATCGGAAAGCACTCGGGGAAGCCCTGGTAATCGGAGAGAGCTCAGGGGAAGCCCTGGTAATCGGACAGGGCTCAGGGGAAGCCCTGGTAATTGGAAAGCTCTCGGGGAAGACCTGGTAATCAGAGAGAGCTCGGGGGAAGTTCTGGTAATCGGAGAGAGCTTAGGGGAACCCCTGGTAATCGGAGAGAGCTCGGGGGAAGCCCTGGTAATCGGAGAGAGCTCGGGGAAGCCCTGGTAATTGGAGAGAGCTCCGGGGAAGCCCTGGTAATCGGAGAGAGCTCGGGGAAGCCCTGGTAATCGGAGAGAGCTCGGGGAGGCCCTGGTAATTGGAGAGAGCTCAGAGGAAGCCCTGGTAATTGGAGAGCACTTGGGGAAGCCCTGGTAATCAGACAGGGCTCAGGGGAAGCCCTGGTAATTGGAGAGCATTTGGGGAAGCCCTGGTAATCGGAGCGAGCTCGGGGAAGCCCTGGTAATCGGAGCGAGCTCGGGGAAGCCCTGGTAATCGGAGAGGGCTCAGGGGAAGCCCTGGTAATCGGAGAGAGCTCGGGGAAGCCTTGGTAATCGGAGAGAGCTCTGGGAAGCCTTGGTAATCAGAGAGGGCTCGGGGAATCCCTGGTAATCGGACAGTGTTCAGGGGAAGCCCTGGCAATTGGAGAGAGCTCAGGGGAAGCCCTGGTAATCGGACAGGGCTCGGGGGAAGCCCTGGTAATCGGACAGGGCTCAGGGGAAGCCCTGGTAATCGGAGACAGCTCAGGGGAAGCCCTGGTAATGGGACAGGGCTCAGGGGAAGCCCTGGTAATCGGAGAGAGCACAGGGGAAGCTCTGGTAATTGGAGAGAGCTCAGGGGATGCCCTGGTAATCGGAGAGAACTCAGGGGAAGCTCTGGTAATTGGAGAGAGCTCGGGGAAGCCCTGGTAATGAGAGAGAGCTCAGGGGAAGCCCTGGTAATCGGACAGGGCTCGGGGGAAGCCCTGGTAATTGGAGAGAGCTCAGGGGAAGCCCTGGTAATTCGAGATAGCTCAGGGGAAGCCCACTTAATTGGAGAGAACTCGGGGAAGCCCTGGTAATCGGAGAGAGCTGGGGGAAGCCCTGGTAATCGGAGAGAGCTCGGGAAGCCCTTGTAATCAGAGAGGGCTCCGGGGAAGCCCTGGTAATCGGAGAGGGCTCAGGGGAAGCCATGGTAATCGGAGAGAACTCGGGGAAGCCCTGGTAATGGGACAGGGCTCGGTGGAAGCCCTTTTAATCGGACAGGGCTCGGGGGAAGCCCTCGTAATCGGACAGGGCGAAGGGGAAGCCCTGGTAATCGGACAAAGCTCAGGGGAAGCCCTGGTAATGGGACAGGGCTCAGGGGAAGCCCTGGTAATCGGACAGGGCTCAGGGGAAGCCCTGGTAATCGGAGAGGGCTCGGGGAATCCCTGGTAATCGGACAGGGCTCAGGGGAAGCCCTGGTAATTGGAGAGGGCTCGGGGAAGCCATGGTAATCGGAGACAGCTCGGGGGAAGCCCTGGTAATCGGAGAGAGCTCGGGGAAGCCCTGGTAATCGGAGAGAGATCAGGGGAAGACCTGGTAATCGGAGAGAGCTCGGGGAAGCCCTGGTAATCAGACAGGGCTCAGGGGAAGCCCTGGTAATTGGAGAGAGCTCAGGGGAAGCTCTGGTAATTGGAGAGAGCTCAGGGGAAGCCCTGGTAATCGGAGCGAGCTCGGGGAAGCCCTGGTAATCGGAGAGAGCTCCGGGGAAGCCCTGGTAATCGGAGAGAGCCCGGGGGCAGCCCTGGTAATTGGACAGGGCTCAGGGGAAGCCCTGGTAATTGGAGAGAGCTCGGGGAAGCCCTGGTAATCAGAGAGAGCTCAGGGGAAGCCCTGGTAATCGGACAGGGCTCGGGGGAAGCCCTGGTAATTGGAGAGAGCTCAGGGGAAGCCCTGGTAATCAGACAGGGCTCAGGGGAAGCCCTGGTAATTGGAGAGCACTTGGGGAAGCCCTGGTAATCGGAGAGAGCTCGGGGGAAGCCCTGGTAATCGGAGAGAGCTCAGGGGAAGCCCTGGTAATCGGAGAGAGCTCGGGGAAGCCCTGGTAATCGGAGAGAGCTCTGGGAAGCCCTGGAAATCGGAGAGAGCTCAGGGAAGCCTTGGTAATCGGAGAGGGCTCGGGGGAAGCCCTGGTAATCATAGAGGGCTCGGGGGAAGCCCTCGTAATCGGAGAGAGCTCAGGGGAAGCCCTGGTAATAGGACAGGACTCAGGGGAAGCCCTGGTAATAGGACAGGGCTCAGGGGAAGCCCTGGTAATCGGAGAGAGCTCGGGGGAAGCCCTCGTAATTGGAGTGAGCTCAGGGGAAGCCTTGGTAATTGGAGAGCACTTGGGGAAGCCCTGGTAATCGGAGAGAGCTCGGGGAAGCCTTGGTAATCGGAGAGAGCTCAGGGAAGCACTGGTAATTGGACAGTGCTCAGGGGAAGCCCTGGTAATTGGAGAGAGCTCGGGGAAGCCCTGGTAATCGGAGAGAGCTCGGGGAAGCCCTGGTAATCAGAGAGAGCTCAGAGAAAGCCCTGGTAATTGTAGAGCACTTGGGGAAGCCCTGGTAATCGGAGAGAGCTCGGGGAAGCCCTGGTAATTGGAGAGAGCTCGGGGAAGCCCTGGTAATCAGAGAGGGCTCAGGGAAGCCCTGGCAATCGGACAGGGCTCGGGGGAAGCCCTGGTAATCGGAGAGAGCTCGGGGGAAGCCCTGGTAATCGGAGAGAGCTCGGGGAAGCCCTGGTAATTGGAGATAGCTCCGGGGAAGCCCTGGTAATCGGAGAGAGCTCGGGGAAGCCCTGGTAATCGGAGAGAGCTCGGGGAAGCCCTGGTAATTGGAGAGAGCTCAGAGGAAGCCCTGGTAATTGGAGAGCACTTGGGGAAGCCCTGGTAATCAGACAGGGCTCAGGGGAAGCCCTGGTAATTGGAGAGCATTTGGGGAAGCCCTGGTAATCGGAGCGAGCTCGGGGAAGCCCTGGTAATCGGAGAGGGCTCGGGGAAGCCTTGGTAATCGGAGAGAGCTCGGGGAAGCACTGGTAATTGGAGAGTGCTCAGGGGAAGCCCTGGTAATCGGAGAGAGCTCGGGGAAGCCCTGGTAATCAGAGAGAGCTCAGAGGAAGCCCTGGTAATTGTAGAGCACTTGGGGAAGCCCTGGTAATCGGAGAGAGCTCGGGGAAGCCCTGGTAATCGGAGAGAGCTCGGGGAAGCCCTGGTAATCAGAGAGGGCTCAGGGAAGCCCTGGCAATCGGACAGGGCTCGGGGGAAGCCCTGGTAATCGGAGAGAGCTCGGGGAAGCCCTGGTAATCGGAGAGAGCTCAGCGGAAGCTCTGGTAATAGGACAGGGCTCAGGGGAAGCCCTGGTAATCGGAGAGGGCTCAGGGAAGCCCTGGTAATCGGATAGGGCTCAGGAGAAGCCCTGGTAATCGGAGAGAGCTCGGGGGAAGCCCTGGTAATCGGAGAGAGCCGGGGGGAAGCCCTGGTAATTGGACAGGGCTCAGGGGAAGCCCTGGTAATTGGAGAGAGCTCGGGGAAGCCCTGGTAATGAGAGAGAGCTCAGGGGAAGTCTTGGTAATCGAACAGGGCTCGGGGGAAGCCCTGGTAATTGGAGAGAGCTCAGGGGAAGCCCTGGTAATCAGACAGGGCTCAGGGGAAGCCCTGGTAATTGGAGAGCACTTGGGGAAGCCCTGGTAATCGGAGAGAGCTCGGGGGAAGCCCTGGTAATCGGAGAGAGCTCAGGGGAAGCCCTGGTAATCGGAGAGAGCTCGGGGAAGCCCTGGTAATCGGAGAGAGCTCGGGGAAGCCCTGAAAATCGGAGAGAGCTCAGGGAAGCCTTGGTAATCGGAGAGAGCTCGGGGAAGCCCTGGTAATCGGAGAGGGCTCCGGGGAAGCCCTGGTAATCATAGAGGGCTCGGGGGAAGCCCTCGTAATCGGAGAGAGCTCAGGGGAAGCCCTGGTAATAGGACAGGGCTCAGGGGAAGCCCTGGTAATAGGACAGGGCTCAGGGGAAGCCCTGGTAATCGGAGAGAGCTCGGGGAAGCCCTGGTAATCGGAGAGAGCTCAGGGAAGCCCTGGTAATCAGATAGGGCTCGGGGGAAGCCCTCGTAATTGGAGAGAGCTCAGGGGAAGCCCTGGTAATTGCAGAGCACTTGGGGAAGCCCTGGTAATCGGAGAGAGCTCGGGGAAGCCCTGGTAATCGGAGAGAGCTCAGTGAAGCCCTGGTAATCAGATAGGGCTCGGGGGAAGCCCTCGTAATCGGAGAGAGCTAAGGGGAAGCCATGGTAATAGGACAGGGCTCAGGGGAAGCCCTGGTAATAGGACAGGTCTCAGGGGAAGCCCTGGTAATCGGAGAGACCATGGGGAAGCCCTGGTAATCGGATAGAGCTCCGGGAAACCTTGGTAATCGGAGAGAGCTCGGGGAAGCCCTGGTAATTGGAGAGAGCTCAGGGGAAGCCCTGGTAATCGGAGAGAGCTCGGGGAAGCCCTGGTAATCGGAGAGAGCTCGGGGAAGCCCTGGTAATTGGAGAGAGCTCAGGGGAAGCCCTGGTAATCGGAGAGAGCTCGGGGAAGCCCTGGTAATCGGAGAGAGCTCGGGGAAGCCCTGGTAATCGGAGAGAGCTCAGGGGAAGCCCTGGTAATCGGAGAGAGCTCAGGGGAAGCCCTGGTAATCGGAGAGAGCTCAGGGGAAGCCCTGGTAATCGGAGAGAGCTCGGGGAAGCCCTGGTAATCGGAGAGAGCTCGGGGAAGCCCTGGTAATCGGAGAGAGCTCGGGGAAGCCCTGGTAATTGAGAGAGCTCAGGGGAAGCCCTGGTAATCGGAGAGGGCTCGGGGAAGCCCTGGTAATCGGACAGGGCTCAGGGGAAGCCCTGGTAATTGGAGAGGGCTCAGGGGGAGCCCTGGTAATCGGAGAGGGCTCAGGGGAAGCCCTGGTAATTCGAGAGAGCAGGGGGAAGCCCTGGTAATTGGAGAGAGCTCGGGGAAGCCCTGGTAATCGGAGAGGAGCTCAGGGGAAGCCCTGGTAATCGGAGAGAGCTCGGGGAAGCCCTGGTAATCGGAGAGAGCTCTGGGAAGCCCTGGTAATCAGAGAGGGCTCGGGGAAGCCCTGGTAATCAGAGAGGCTCGGGGGAAGCCCTGGTAATCGAGAGAGGGCTCGGGGGAAGCCCTGGTAATCGGACAGGGCTCAGGGGAAGCCCTGGTAATCGGACGAGGGCTCAGGGGAAGCCCTGGTAATTGGAGAGAGCTCAGGGGAAGCCCTGGTAATTGAGAGAGCTCAGGGGAAGCCTGGTAATTGGAGAGAGCTCAGGGGAAGCCCTGGTAATCAGACAGGGCTCAGGGGAAGCCCTGGTAATCGGAGAGAGCTCGGGGAAGCCCTGGTAATCGGACAGGGCTCAGGGGAAGCCCTGGTAATTGGAGAGAGCTCAGGGGAAGCCCTGGTAATCGGAGACAGCTCGGGGAAGCCCTGGTAATCGGACAGGGCTCGGGGAAGCCCTGGTAATCGGAGAGAGCTCGGGGAAGCCCTGGTAATCGGAGAGAGCTCAGGGGAAGCCCTGGTAATCGGAGAGAACTCGAGGAAGCCCTGGTAATCGGAGAGAGCGCGAGGAAGCCCTGGTAATCGGAGAGAGCTCGGGGAAGCTTTGGTAATCGAGAGGGCTCGGGGAAGCCCTGGTAATCGGAAAGCACTCGGGGAAGCCCTGGTAATCGGAGAGAGCTCAGGGGAAGCCCTGGTAATCGGAGAGGGCTCAGGGGAAGCCCTGGTAATCGGAGAGAGCTCGGGGAAGCCCTGGTAATCGGAGAGAGCTCGGGGAAGCCCTGGTAATCGGAGAGAGCGCGAGGAAGCCCTGGTAATCGGAGAGGCTCGGGGAAGCCCTGGTAATCGGAGAGAGCTCGGGGAAGCCCTGGTAATCGAGAGAGGCTCAGGGGAAGCCTGGTAATCGGAGAGGCTCAGGGGAAGCCCTGGTAATCGGAGAGAGCTCGGGGAAGCCCTGGTAATCGGAGAGAGCTCAGGGAAGCCCTGGTAATTGGAGAGAGCTCAGGGGAAGCCCTGGTAATCGAGAGAGCTCAGGGAAGCCCTGGTAATCGAGAGAGCTCGGGGAAGCCCTGGTAATCGGAGAGAGGCTCGGGGAAGCCCTGGTAATCGGAGAGAGCTCAGGGAAGCCCTGGTAATCGGAGAGAGCTCGGGGAAGCCCTGGTAATCGGAGAGAGCTCAGGGGAAGCCCTGGTAATCGGAGAGAGCTCGGGGAAGCCCTGTAATCGGAGAGGCTCAGGGGAAGCCCTGGTAATCGGAGAGAGCTCGGGGAAGCCCTGGTAATCGGAGAGAGCTCAGGGAAGCCCTGGTAATCGGAGAGAGCTCGGGGAAGCCTGGTAATCGGAGAGAGCTCGGGGGAAGCCCTGGTAATCGAGAGAGGCTCGGGGAAGCCCTGGTAATCGGAGAGAGCTCAGGGGAAGCCCTGGTAATCGAGAGAGGGCTCGGGGAAGCCCTGGTAATCAGGAGAGGGCTCAGGGGAAGCCCTGGAAATCGGAAAGGGCTCGGGGAAGCCCTGGTAATCGGAGAGAGCTCGGGGAAGCCCTGGTAATCAGGAGAGGGCTCAGGGGAAGCCTGGTAATGGACGAGGGCTCATGGGAAGCCCTGGTAATCGGAGAGAGCTCAGGGGAAGCCCTGGTAATCGAGAGAGCTCAGGGGAAGCCCTGGTAATCGGAGAAGCTCAGGGGAATCCCTGGTAATCGGAGAGAGCTCGGGAAGCCCGGTAATCGGAGAGAGCTCGGGAAGCCCTTGGTAATCGGAGAGAGCTCGGGGAAGCCCTTGGTAATCGGAGAGAGCTCGGGGAAGCCCTGGTAATCAGAGAGGGCTCGGGGGAAGCCCTGGTAAACGGAGACAGGCTCAGGGGAAGCCATGGTAATGGACAGGGCTCAGGGGAAGCCCTGGTAATCGGACAGGGCTCAGGAGAAGCCCTGGTAATCGGACAGGAGCTCGGTGGAAGCCCTGGTAATCGGAGAGAGCTCGGGGAAGCCCTGGTAATCGGAGAGAGGCTCTGGGGAAGCCCTGGTAATCGGACAGGGCTCAGGGGAAGCCCTGGTAATCGGAGAGAGGCTCAGGGGAAGCCCTGGTAATCGGACAGGGCTCAGGGGAAGCCCTGGTAATCGGAGAGAGCTCAGGGGAAGCCCTGGTAATCGGACAGGGCTCAGGGAAGCCCTGGTAATCGGAGAGAGCTCGGGGAAGCCCTGGTAATTGGAGAGAGCTCAGGGGAAGCTCTGGTAAATGGAGAGAGCTCAGGGGATGCCCTGGTAATCGGAGAGAGCTCGGGGAAGCCCTGGTAATCGGAGAGAGCTCGGGGAAGCCCTGGTAATCGGAGAGAGCTCAGGGGAAGCCCTGGTAATCGGAGAGGGCTCAGGGGAAGCCCTGGTAATCGGAGAGAGCTCGGGGGAAGCCCTGGTAATCGGAGAGAGCTCAGGGGGAAGCCCTGGTAATCGGAGAGAGCTCAGGGGAAGCCCTGGTAATTGGAGAGGGCTCAGGGGAAGCCCTGGTAATCGGAGAGAGCTCTGGGGAAGCCCTGGTAATTGGAGAGACTCAGGGGAAGCCCTGGTAATCGGAGAGAGGCTCAGGGAAGCCTGGTAATTGGAGAGAGCTCGGGGAAGCCTGGGTAATTCGAGAGAGCTCAGGGGAAGCCCCTGGTAATCGGAGAGACTCGGGGAAGCCCTGGTAATCGGAGAGAGCTCGGGAAGCCCTGGTAATCGGAGAGAGCTCGGGGGAAGCCCTGGTAATCGAGAGAGCTCGAGGGAAGCCCTGGTAATCGGAGAGAGCTCAGGGAAGCCCTGGTAATCAGGAGAGGGCTCGGGGAAGCCCTGGTAATCGGAGAGGGCTCAGGGGAAGCCCTGGTAATCGGAGAGAGCTCGGGGAAGCCCTGGTAATAGGAGAGGGCTCAGGGGAAGCCCTGGTAATCGGAGAGAGCTCGGGGAAGCCCTGGTAATCGGAGAGAGCTCGGGGAAGCCCTGGTATTCGGAGAGAGCTCGGGGAAGCCCTGGTAATCGGAGAGGGCTCGGGGAAGCCCTGGTAATTGGAGAGAGCTCGGGGAAGCCCTGGTAATCGGAGAGAGCTCGGGGAAGCCCTGGTAATCGGAGAGGCTCAGGGGAAGCCCTGGTAATCGAGAGAGGGCTCGGGGAAGCCCTGGTAATCGGACAGGGCTCAGGGGAAGCCCTGGTAATCGGAGAGAGCTCAGGGGAAGCCCTGGTAATAGGACAGGGCTCAGGGGAAGCCCTGGTAATCGGAGAGCTCTGGGGAAGCCCTGGTAATCGGAGAGAGCTCGGGGAAGCCCTGGTAATCGGAGAGAGCTCGGGGAAGCCCTGGTAATTGGAGAGAGATCAGGGGAAGCCCTGGTAATCGGAGAGAGCTCGGGGAAGCCCTGGTAATCGGAGAGAGCTCGGGGAAGCCCTGGTAATAGGAGAGAGCTCAGGGAAGCCCTGGTAATTGAGAGAGCTCCGGGGAAGCCCCTGGTAATCGAGAGAGCTCGTGGGGAAGCCCTGGTAATCGGACAGGTGCTCAGGGAAGCCCTGGTAATTGGAGAGAGCTCGGGGGAAGCCCTGGTAATCTGGAGAGAGCTCAGGGGAAGCCCTGGTAATTGGAGAGAGGGCTTCGGGGAAGCCTGGTAATCTGGAGAGAGCTCAGGGGGAAGCCCTGGTAATCAGACAGGGCTCAGGGGAAGCCCTGGTAATTGGAGAGAAGCTTGGGAAGCCCTGGTAATCGGAGAGAGCTCGGGGAAGCCCTGGTAATCGGAGAGAGGCTCTGGGGAAGCCCTGGTAATCGGAGAGAGCTCGGGGAAGCCCTGGTAATCGGAGAGAGCTCTGGGAAGCCCTGGAAATCGGAGAGAGCTCAGGGAAGCCTTGGTAATCGGAGAGGGCTCGGGGGAAGCCCTGGTAATCATAGAGGGCTCGGGGGAAGCCCTCGTAATCGGAGAGAGCTCAGGGGAAGCCCTGGTATTAGGACAGGGCTCAGGGAAGCCCTGGTAATTGGAGAGAGCTCAGGGGAAGCCTGGTAATCGAGAGAGCTCAGGGAAGCCCTGGTAATCGAGAGGCTCTGGGGAAGCCCTGGTAATCGGAGAGAGCTCGGGGAAGCCCTGGTAATCGTGAGAGCTCGGGAAGCCCTGGTAATCGGAGAGAGCTCGGGGAAGCCCTGGTAATCGAGAGAGCTCGGGGTAGCCCTGGTAATCGGAGAGAGCTCAGGGGAAGCCCTGGTAATCGGAGAGAGCTCAGGGGAAGCCCTGGTAATCGGAGAGAGCTCGGGAAGCCCTGGTAATCGGACAGGGCTCAGGGGAAGCCCTGGTAATCGGACAGAGCTCGGGGAAGCCCTGTAATCGGAGAGAGGCTCGGGGAAGCCCTGGTAATCGGAGAGAGCTCAGGGAAGCCCTGGTAATAGGACAGGGCTCAGGGGAAGCCCTGGTAATCAGGACAGGCTCAGGGGAAACCTTGGTAATCGGAGAGAGCTCGGGGAAGCCCTGGTAATTGGAGAGAGCTCAGGGGAAGCCCTGGTAATCGGACAGGGCTCAGGGGAAGCCCTTGTAATCGGACAGGGCTCAGGGGAAGCCCTGGTAATCGGACAAAGCTCAGGGGAAGCCCTGGTAATCGGAGGGCTCAGGGGAAGCCCTGGTAATCGGAGAGCAGCTAGGGGAAGCCCTGGTAATCGGAGAGAGCTCGGGGAAGCCCTGGTAATCGGAGAGAGGCTCAGGGGAAGCCCTGGTAATCGGAGAGGGCTCGGGGAAGCCCTGGTAATCGAGAGAGGGCTCGGGGAAGCCCTGGTAATCGGAGAGAGCTCAGGGGAAGCCCTGGTAATCGGAGAGAGCTCGGGGGAAGCCCTGGTAATCGGAGAGAGCTCAGGGGAAGCCCTGGTAATCGGAGAGAGCTCGGGGAAGCCCTGGTAATCGGAGAGAGCTCAGGGGAAGCCCTGGTAATTGGAGCGAGCTCTGGGGAAGCCTGGTAATCGAGAGAGCTCGGGGAAGCCCTGGTAATCGGAGAGAGCTCGGGGAAGCCCTGGTAATCGGAGAGAGCTCGGGGAAGCCCTGGTAATCGGAGAGGGCTCTGGGGAAGCCCTGGTAATCGGAGAGAGCTCGGGGAAGCCCTGGTAATCGGAGAGAGCTCGGGGAAGCCCTGGTAATCGGAGAGGGCTCAGGGGAAGCCCTGGTAATCGGAGAGAACTCGAGGAAGCCCTGGTAATCGGAGAGAGCTCGGGGAAGCCCTGTAATCGAGAGAGCTCAGGGAAGCCCTGGTAATCGAGAGAGCTCGGGGAAGCCCTGGTAATCGACAGAGGCTCTGGGGAAGCCCTGTAATCGGAGAGAGCTCAGGGGAAGCCCTGGTAATCAGGAGAGAGGCTCGGGGAAGCCCTGGTAATCGGACAGGGCTCAGGGGAAGCCCTGGTAATCGGAGCAGAGCTCAGGGGAAGCCCTGGTAATCGGAGAGAGCTCAGGGGAAGCCCTGGTAATCGGAGAGAGCTCTGGGGAAGCCCTGGTAATCGGAGAGAGCTCAGGGGAAGCCCTGGTAATAGAGAGAGGCTCAGGGGAAGCCCTGGTAATCTGAGAGGGCTCAGGGAAGCCCTGGTATCGAGAGGGCTCAGGGGAAGCCCTGGTAATCGGAGAGAGCTCGGGGAAGCCCTGGTAATCGGAGAGAGCTCAGGGGAAGCCCTGGTAATAGACAGGGCTCAGGGAAGCCCTGGTAATTGGAGAGAGCTCGGGGAAGCCCTGGTAATCGGAGAGAGCTCGGGGAAGCCCTGGTAATCGGAGAGGGCTCAGGGGAAGCCCTGGTAATCGGAGAGAGCTCAGGGGAAGCCCTGGTAATCGGAGAGAGCTCGGGGAAGCCCTGGTAATCGGAGAGAGCTCGGGGAAGCCCTGGTAATCGGAGAGGGCTCAGGGGAAGCCCTGGTAATCGGAGAGAGGCTCGGGGAAGCCCTGGTAATCGGAGAGGCTCGGGGAAGCCCTGGTAATCGGAGAGGGCTCAGGGGAAGCCCTGGTAATCGGACAAAGCTCAGGGGAAGCCCTGGTAATCGGAGAGGGCTCGGGGAAGCCCTGGTAATCGGAGAGAGCTCAGGGGAAGCCCTGGTAATAGGTCAGGGCTCGGGAAGCCCTGGTAATTGGAGAGAGCTCAGGGGAAGCCCTGGTAATCGGAGACAGCTCGGGGAAGCCCTGGTAATCGGAGAGAGCTCAGGGGAAGCCCTGGTAATCGGAGAGAGCTCAGGGGAAGCCCTGGTAATTGGAGAGAGCTCGGGGAAGCCCTGGTAATCGGAGAGAGCTCAGGGGAAGCCCTGGTAATCGGAGAGAGCTCAGGGGAAGCCCTGGTAATCGGAGAGAGCTCGGGGAAGCCCTGGTAATCGGAGAGAGCTCGGGGAAGCCCTGGTAATCGGAGAGAGCTTGGGGAAGCCCTGGTAATCGGAGAGAGCTCGGGGAAGCCCTGGTAATCGGAGAGGGCTCAGGGGAAGCCCTGGTAATCGGAGAGAGCTCGGGGAAGCCCTGGTAATTGGACAGGGCTCAGGGGAAGCCCTGGTAATGGGAGAGAGCTCAGGGGAAGCCCTGGTAATCGGAGAGAGCTCGGGGAAGCCCTGGTAATCGGAGAGAGCTCCGGGATCCCCTGGTAATCGGAGAGAGGTCAGGGAAGCCATTGTAATCGGAGACAGCTCGGGGGAAGCCCTGGTAATCGGAGAGAGCTCGGGGAAGCCCTGGTAATCGGAGAGGGCTCAGGGGAAGCCCTGGTAATTGGAGAGAGCTCAGGGGAAGCCCTGGTAATCGGAGAGAGCTCAGGGGAAGCCCTGGTAATTGGAGAGAGCTCGGGGAAGCCCTGGTAATCGGAGAGAGCTCGGGGAAGCCTGGTAATCGGAGAGAGCTCAGGGGAAGCCCTGGTAATCGGAGAGAGGGCTCGGGGAAGCCCTGGTAATCGGAGAGAGCTCAGGGGGAAGCCCTGGTAATAGGACAGGGCTCAGGGAAGCCCTGGTAATCGGAGAGAGCTCAGGGGAAGCCCTGGTAATGGAGAGAGCTCGGGGAAGCCCTGGTAATCGGAGAGAGCTCGGGGAAGCCCTGGTAATCGGAGAGAGCTCGGGGAAGCCCTGGTAATCGGAGAGGGCTCAGGGGAAGCCCTGGTAATCAGAGAGGGCTCGGGGAAGCCCTGGTAATCGGACAGGGCTCAGGGGAAGCCCTGGTAATCGGAGAGAGCTCAGGGGAAGCCCTGGTAATCAGAGAGGGCTCGGGGAAGCCCTGGTAATCGGACAGGGCTCAGGGGAATCTCTGGTAATTGGAGAGAGCTCGGGGAAGCCCTGGTAATCGGAGAGGGCTCGGGGAAGCCTTGGTAATCGGAGAGAGCTCGGGGAAGCCCTGGTAATCAGAGAGGGCTCGGGGGAAGCCCTGGTAATCAGACAGGGCTCGGGGGAAGCCCTGGTAATCGGAAAGGGCTCAGGGGAAGCCCTGGTAATCGGACAGGGCTCAGGGAAGCCCTGGTAATCGGAGAGGGCTCGGTGGAAGCCCTGGTAATCGGACAGGGCTCGGGGGAAGCCCTGGTAATGGGAAAGGGCTCAGGGGAAGCCCTGGTAATCGGACAGGGCTCAGTGGAAGCCCTGGTAATCGGACAGGGCTCGGGGGAAGCCCTGTAATCGGACAGGGCTCAGGGGAAGCCCTGGTAATCGGACAAAGCTCAGGGGAAGCCCTGGTAATGGGACAGGGCGCAGGGGAAGCCCTGGTAATCGGAGAGGGCTCGGGGAAGCCCTGGTAATCGGACACCGGCTCAGGGGAATCTCTGGTAATTGGAGAGAGCTCGGGGAAGCCCTGGTAATCGGAGAGGGTTCCGGGAAGCCCTGGTAATCGGAGAGAGCTCGGGGAAGCCCTGGTAATCGGAGACAGCTCGGGGGAAGCCCTGCTAATTGGAGAGAGCTCAGGGAAGCCCTGGTAATTGAGAGAGCTCGGGGAAGCCCTGGTAATCGGAGAGGAGCTCAGGGGAAGCCCTGGTAATCGGAGAGCTCGGGGGAAGCCCTGGTAATCGGAGAGAGCTCAGGGGAAGCCCTGGTAATCGGACAGGGCTCAGGGGAAGCCCTGGTAATCGGAGAGAGCTCAGGGGAAGCCCTGGTAATCGGAGAGAGCTCAGGGGAAGCACTGGTAATGGGACAGGGCGCAGGGGAAGCCCTGGTAATCGGAGAGAGCTCGGGGAAGCCCTGGTAATCGGAGAGGGCTCAGGGGAAGCCCTGGTAATTGGAGAGGGCTCAGGGGGAAGGCCTGGTGATGGGAGAGGCCTCAGGGGAAGCCCTGGTAATTCGAGATAGCTCAGGGGAACCCCTGGTAATCGGAGAGAACTCGGGGAAGCCCTGGTAATCGGAGAGAGCTCGGGGAAGCCCTGGTAATCTGGAGAGAGCTCAGGGGAAGCCTGGTAATCGGAGAGAGCTCAGGGGAAGCCCCGGTAATCGGAGAGAGCTCGGGGAAGCCCTGGTAATAGGAGAGAGCTCAGGGGAAGCCCTGGTAATCGGAGAGGCTCAGGGGAAGCCCTGGTAATTGGAGAGAGCTCAGGGAAGCCCTGGTAATTGGAGCAGGGCTCAGGGGAAGCCCTGGTAATCGGAGAGAGCTCGGGGAAGCCCTGGTAATCGGAGAGAGCTCAGGGAAGCCCTGGTAATCAGAGAGGGCTCGGGGGAAGCCCTGGTAATTGGAGAGAGCTCGGGGAAGCCCTGGTAATCAGAGAGAGCTCAGGGGAAGCCCTGGTAATCGGACAGGGCTCGGGGGAAGCCCTGGTAATTGAGAGAGCTCAGGGAAGCCCTGGTAATCGGAAGGGCTCAGGGAAGCCCTGGTAATTGGAGAGCACTCGGGGAAGCCCTGGTAATCGGAGAGAGCTCGGGGAAGCCTGGTAATCGGAGAGAGCTCAGGGGAAGCCCTGGTAATCGGAGAGAGCTCGGGGAAGCCCTGGTAATCGGAGAGAGCTCTGGGGAAGCCCTGGTAATCGGAGAGAGCTCAGGGGAAGCCTTGGTAATCGGAGAGGGCTCGGGGAAGCCCTGGTAATGGGAAAGGGCTCAGGGGAAGCCATGGTAATCGGACAGGCTCTGGGGTAGCCCTCGTAATCGACAGGGCTCGGGGGAAGCCCTGGTAATCGGACAGCTCAGGGGAAGCCCTGTAATCGGAGAGGGCTCAGGGAAAGCCCTGGTAATCGGACAGAGCTCAGGGAAGCCCTGGTAATCTGGAGAGGGCTCAGGGAAGCCTGGTAATCGGACAGGGGCTCAGGGGGAAGCCCTGGTAATCTGGAGAGGGCTCGGGGAAGCCATGGTAATCGAGACAGCTCAGGGGAAGCCCTGGTAATAGGAGAGAGCTCAGGGGAAGCCGCTGGTAATAGGAGAGAGGCTCAGGGGGAAGCCCTGGTAATCGGAGAGAGCTCGGGGGAAGCCCTGGTAACGAGATAGAGCTCCGGGAACCTGGTAATCGGAGAGAGCTCGGGAAGCCCTGGTAATGGGAGAGAGCTCAGGGGAAGCCCTGGTAATCGGAGAGAGCTCAGGGGAAGCCCTGGTAATCGGAGAGAGCTCAGGGGAAGCCATGGTAATTGGAAAGGGCTCAGGGGAAGCCCTGGTAATTGGAGAGAGCTCAGGGGAAGCCCTGGTAATTGGAGAGAGCTCGGGGAAGCCCTGGTAATCAGAGGGAGCTCAGGGGAAGCCCTGGTAATCGGAGAGAGCTCGGGGAAGCCTTGGTAATCGCAGAGAGCTCTGGGAAGCCTTGGTAATCGCAGAGAGCTCGGGGAAGCCCTGGTAATCAGAGAGGGCTCGGGGGAAGCCCTGGTAATCGGACAGGGCTCGGGGGAAGCCCTGGTAATCGGACAGGGCTCAGGGGAAGCCCTGGTAATCGGACAGGGCTCAGCGGAAGCCCTGGTAATTGGAGAGAGCTCGGGGAAGCCCTGGTAATTGGACAGGGCTCAGGGGAAGGCCTGGTAAATGGAGAGAGCTCAGGGGAAGCCCTGGTAATCGGACAGGGCTCAGCGGAAGCCCTGGTAATCGGAGAGAGCTCGGGGATGCCCTGGTCATCGGAGAGGGCTCGGGGAAGCCCTGGTAAATCGGAGAGAGCTCGGGGAAGCCCTGGTAATCGGCAGAGGCTCAGGGGAAGCCCTGGCTAATCGGAAAGGCCTCGGGGAAGCCTGGTAATCGGAGAGAGCTCGGGGGAACCCTGGTAATCGGACAGGCTCAGGGGAAGCCCTGGTAATCGGAGAAGCTCAGGGAAGCCCTGGTATCGGAGAGGGCTCAGGGAAGCCCTGGTAATCGGAGAGAGCTCAGGGGAAGCCCTGGTAATCGGAGAGAGCTCGGGGAAGCCCTGGTAATCAGAGGGAGCTCAGGGGAAGCCCTGGTAATCGGAGAGAGCTCGGGGAAGCCCTGGTAATCGGAGAGAGCTCAGGGGAAGCCCTGGTAATCGGAGAGGGCTCAGGGGAAGCCCTGGTAATCGGAGGAGCTCGGGGAAGCCCTGGTAATCGGAGAGAGCTCAGGGGAAGCCCTGGTAATCGGAGAGGGCTCAGGGGAAGCCCTGGTAATCGGACAGGGCTCAGCGGAAGCCCTGGTAATCGGAGAGAGCTCGGGGATGTCCTGGTAATCGGACAGGGCTCAGGGGAAGCCCTGGTAATTGGAAAGGACTCCGGGAAGCCCTGGTAATCGGAGAGAGCTCAGGGGAAGCCCTGATAATCGGACAGGGCTCAGGGGAAGCCCTGGTAATTGGAAAGGACTCGGGGAAGCCCTGGTAATCGAGAGAGCTCAGGGGAAGCCCTGGTAATCGGAGAGGGCTGAGGGGAAGCCCTGGTAATTGGAGAGAGCTCAGGTGAATCCCTGGTAATTGGAGAGAGCTCGGGGAAGCGCTGGTAATCAGAGAGAGCGCAGGGGAAGCCCTGGTAATCGGACAGGGCTCGGGGGAAGCCCTGCTAATTGGAGAGAGCTCAGGGGAAGCCCTGGTAATCGGAGAGGGCTCGGGGAAGCCCTGGTAATCGGACAAGGCTCAGGGGAAGCCCTGGCAATCGGAGAGAGTTCGGGGAAGCCCTGGTAATTGGAGAGAGCTCAGAGGAAGCCCTGGTAATCGGAGAGAGCTCGGGGAAGCCCTGGTAATTGGACAGGGTTCAGGGGAAGCCCTGGTAATTGGAGAGAGCTCAGGGGAAGCTCTGGTAATTGGAGAGAGCTCAGGGGAAGCCCTGGTAATCGGAGAGAGCTCGGGGAAGCCCTGGTAATTGGAAATGGTCCAGGGAAGCCCTGGTAATTGGAGAGAGCTCGGGGAAGCCCTGGTAATCGGACAGGGCTCAGGGGAAGCCCTGGTAATTGGAAAGGACTCGGGGAAGCCCTGGTAATCGAGAGAGCTCAGGGGAAGCCCTGGTAATCGGACAGGCTCAGGGGAAGCCCTGGTAATTGGAAAGGACTCGGGGGAAGCACTGGTAATCGGAGAGAGCTCAGGGGAATCCATGGTAATCGGACAGGGCTCAGGGGAAGCCCTGGTAATCGGACAGGGCTCAGGGGAATCTCTGGTAATTGGAGAGAGCTCGGGGAAGCCCTGGTAATCGGAGAGGGTTCCGGGAAGCCTTGGTAATCGGAGAGGCTCGGGAAGCCCTGGTAATCAGAGAGGGCTCCGGGGAAGCCCTGGTAATCGGACAGGGCTCAGGGGAAGCCCTGGTAATCGGAGAGAGCTCAGGGGAAGCCCTGGTAATCGGATAGAGCTCGGGGAAGCCTGGTAATCGGAGAGAGCTCGGGGAAGCCTTGGTAATCGGAGAGAGCTCGGGGAAGCCCTGGTAATCGGAGAGAGCTCAGGGGAAGCCCTGGTAATAGGAGAGGGCTCAGGGGAAGCCCTGGTAATCGGAGAGGGCTCAGGGGAAGCCCTGGTAATCGGAGAAGAGCTCAGGGGAAGCCCTGGTAATCGGACAGCTCGGGGAAGCCTGGTAATCGGAGAGAGCTCGGGGAAGCCTGGTAATGCGAGAGGGCTCAGGGGAAGCCCTGGTAATCGGAGAGACTCAGGGGAAGCCATGGTAATCGGAGAGAGCTCGGGGGAAGCCCTGGTAATCGGAGAGAGCTCGGGGAAGCCCTGGTAATCGGAGAGAGCTCAGGGAAGCCCTGGTAATCGGAGAGAGCTCGGGGAAGCCCTGGTAATCAGAGAGAGCTCGGGGAAGCCCTGGCAATCAGAGAGGCTCAGGGGAAGCCTGGTAATCGAGAGAGCTCGGGGAAGCCCTGGTAATCTGGAGAGAGCTCGGGGAAGCCCTGGTAATCGGACAGGGCTCAGGGGAAGCCCTGGTAATCGAGAGAGCTCAGGGGAAGCCCTGGTAATCGGACAGGCTCAGGGGAAGCCCTGGTAATTGGAGAGAGCTCAGGGAAGCCTGGTAATTGGGAGAGAGCTCTGGGGAAGCCCTGGTAATTCGAGAGAGCTCAGGGGAAGCCCTGGTAATCGGAGAGAGCTCGGGAAGCCCTGGTAATCGGAGAGAGCTCGGGGAAGCCCTGGTAATCGGAGAGAGCTAGGGAAGCCCTGGTAAATGCAGAAGCACGGGGAAGCCCTGGTAATCGGAGAGAGCTCAGGGGAAGCCCTGTAATCGGACAGGGCTCAGGGGAAGCCCTGGTAATTGGAGAGAGCTCAGGGAGATGCCTGGTAATCGACAGTGCTCAGGGGAAGCCCTGGTAATTGGACGAGCACGGGGAAGCCCTGGTAATCGGTGAGGAGCTCGGGGGAAGCCCTGGTAATCGGAGAAGAGCTCAGGGGAAGCCCTGGTAATTGGAAAGGCTCGGGAAGCCCCTGGTAATCGGAGAGAGCTCTGTGGAAGCCCTGGAAATCGGAGAGAGCTCAGGGAAGCCCTGGGTAATTGGAGAGGGCTCGGGGGAAGCCCTGGAATCATGAGAGAGCTCAGGGGAAGCCCTGTAATCGACAGGGCTCAGGGGAACCCTGGTAATTGGAGAGGGCTCAGGGGAAGCCCTGGTAATCGGAGAGGGCTCGGGGAAGCCCTGGTAATCGGAGAGAGCTCGGGGGGAAGCCCTGTAATTGGAGAGAGCTCGGGGAACCCCTGGTAATCAGAGAGAGCGCAGGGGAAGCCCTGGTAATCGGACAGGGCTCGGGGGAAGCCCTGGTAATTGGAGAGAGCTCAGGGGAAGCCCTGGTAATCGGAGAGGGCTCGGGGAAGCCCTGGTAATCGGACAAAGCTCAGGGGAAGCCCTGGCAATTGGAGAGAGTTCGGGGAATCCCTGGTAATTGGAGAGAGCTCAGAGGAAGCCCTGGTAATCGGAGAGAGCTCGGGGAAGCCCTGGTAATTGGACAGGGTTCAGGGGAAGCCCTGGTAATTGGAGAGAGCTCAGGGGAAGCTCTGGTAATTGGAGAGAGCTCAGGGAAAGCCCTGGTAATCGGAGAGAGCTCGGGGAAGCCCTGGTAATTGGAAATGGTCCAGGGAAGCCCTGGTAATTGGAGAGAGCTCAGGGGAAGCCCTGGTAATCGGACAGGGCTCAGGGGAAGCCCTGGTAATCGGAGAGGGCTCGGGGAAGCCCTGGTAATCGCAGAGGGCTCAGGGGAATCCCTGGTAATCGGAAAGCACTCGGGGAAGCCCTGGTAATCGGAGAGAGCTCGGGGAAACCCTGGTAATCGGAGAGGGCTCAGGGGAAGCCCTGGTAATCGGAGAGAGCTCAGGGGAAGCTCTGGTAATCGGAGAGAGCTCAGGGGAAGCCCTGGTAATCGGAGAGAGCTCAGGGGATGACCTGGTAATTGGTGAGAGCTCAGGGGAAGCCCTGGTAATCGGAGAGAGCTCGGGGATGTCCTGGTAATCGGACAGGGCTCAGGGGAAGCCCTGGTAATCGGACAGGGCTCAGCGGAAGACCTGGTAATCGGAGAGAGCTCGGGGATGCCCTGGTCATCGGACAGGGCTCAGGGCAAGCCCTGGTATTTGGAGAGAGCTCAGGGGAAGCTCTGGTAATCGGAGAGAGCTCGGGGAAGCCCTGGTAATTGGAAAGGGTTCAGGGAAGCCCTGGTAATTGGAGAGAGATCAGGGGAAGCCCTGGTAATCGGACAGGGATCAGGGGAAGCCCTGGTAATTGGAAAGGACTCGGGGGAAGCACTGGTAATCGGAGAGAGCTCAGGGGAATCCATGGTAATCGGACAGGGCTCAGGGGAAACCCTGGTAATCGGACAGGGCTCAGCGGAAGCCCTGGTAATTGGAGAGAGCTCGGGGATGTCCTGGTAATCGGACAGGGCTCAGGGGAAGCCCTGGTAATTGGAAAGGACTCGGGGAAGCCCTGGTATCGGACAGGGCTCAGCGGGAAGACCTGGTAATCGGAGAGAGCTCGGGATGCCCTGGTCATCGGACAGGGCTCAGGGCAAGCCTGGTAATTGGTGAGTGCTCAGGGGAAGCTCTGGTAATCGGAGAGAGCTCGGGAAGCCCTGGTAATTGGAAAGGGTCAGGGAAGCCCTGGTAATTGGAGAGAGCTCACGGGAAGCCCTGGTAATCGGACAGGGCTCAGGGGAAGCCCTGGTAATCGGACAGGGCTCAGCGGAAGACCTGGTAATCGGAGAGAGCTCGGGGATGCCCTGGTCATCGGACAGGGCTCAGGGGAAGCCCTGGTAATTGGAGAGAGCTCAGGGGAAGCTCTGGTAATTGGAGAGAGCTCGGGGAAGCCCTGCTAATCGGAGAGAGCTCAGGGGAAGCTCTGGTAATTGGTGAGAGCTCAGGGGAAGCCCTGCTAATCGGAGAGAGCTCGGGGAAGCCCTGGTAATCGGAAAGCACTCGAGGAAGCCTTGGTAATCAGAGAGAGCTCAGGGGAAGCCCTGGTAATCGGACAGGGCTCAGGGGAAGCCCTGGTAATCGGACAGGGCTCAGCGGAAGCCCTGGTAATCGGAGAGAGCTCAGAGATGTCCTGGTAATCGGACAGGGCTCAGGGGAAACCCTGGTAATTGGAAAGGACTCGGGGAAGCCCTGGTAATCGGAGAGAGCTCAGGGGAAGCCCTGGTAATCGGACAGGGCTCAGGGGAAGCCCTGGTAATTGGAAAGGACACGGGGGAGGCCCTGGTAATCGGAGAGAGCTCGGGGAAGCCCTGGTAATCGGAAAGCACTCGAGGAAGCCTTGGTAATCAGAGAGAGCTCAGGGGAAGCCCTGGTAATCGGACAGGGCTCAGGGGAAGCCCTGGTAATCGGACAGGGCTCAGCGGAAGCCCTGGTAATCGGAGAGAGCTCGGAGATGTCCTGGTAATCGGACAGGGCTCAGGGGAAACCCTGGTAATTGGAAAGGACTCGGGGAAGCCCTCGTAATCGGAGAGAGCTCAGGGGACCCCTGGTAATCGTACAGGGCTCAGGGGAAGCCCTGGTAATTGGAAAGGACTCGGGGTAGCCCTGGTAATCGGGGAGAGCTCAGGGGAATCCATTGTAATCGGACAGGGCTCAGGGGAAGCCCTGGTAATCGGACAGGGCTCAGCGGAAGCCCTGGTAATCGGAGAGAGCTCGGGGATGTCCTGGTAATCGGACAGGGCTCAGGGGAAGCCCTGATAATTGGAAAGGACTCGGGGAAGCCCTGGTAATCGGAGAGAGCTCAGGGGAAGCCCTGGTAATCGGACAGGACTCAGGGGAAGCCCTGGTAATTGGAAAGGACTCGGGGGAAGCCCTGGTGTTCGGAGAGAGCTCAGGGGAATCCATGGTAATCGGACAGGGCTCAGGGGAATCCCTGGTAATCAGAGAGAGCGCAGGGGAAGCCCTGGTAATCGGACAGGGCTCGGGGGAAGCCCTGGTAATTGGAGAGAGCTCAGGGGAAGCCCTGGTAATCGGAGAGGGCTCGGGGAAGCCCTGGTAATCGGACAAGGCTCAGGGGAAGCCCTGGTAATTGGAAAGGACACGGGGGAGGCCCTGGTAATCGGAGAGAGCTCGGGGAAGCCCTGGTAATCGGAAAGCACTCGAGGAAGCCTTGGTAATCAGAGAGAGCTCAGGGGAAGCCCTGGTAATCGGACAGGGCTCAGGGGAAGCCCTGGTAATCGGACAGGGCTCAGCGGAAGCCCTGGTAATCGGAGAGAGCTCGGAGATGTCCTGGTAATCGGACAGGGCTCAGGGGAAACCCTGGTAATTGGAAAGGACTCGGGGAAGCCCTCGTAATCGGAGAGAGCTCAGGGGACCCCTGGTAATCGTACAGGGCTCAGGGGAAGCCCTGGTAATTGGAAAGGACACGGGGGTAGCCCTGGTAATCGGGGAGAGCTCAGGGGAATCCATTGTAATCGGACAGGGCTCAGGGGAAGCCCTGGTAAGCGGACAGGGCTCAGCGGAAGCCCTGGTAATCGGAGAGAGCTCGGGGATGTCCTGGTAATCGGACAGGGCTCAGGGGAAGCCCTGGTAATTGGAAAGGACTCGGGGAAGCCCTGGTAATCGGAGAGAGCTCAGGGGAAGCCCTGGTAATCGGACAGGACTCAGGGGAAGCCCTGGTAATTGGAAAGGACTCGGGGGAAGCCCTGGTGTTCGGAGAGAGCTCAGGGGAATCCATGGTAATCGGACAGGGCTCAGGGGAATCCCTGGTAATTGGAGAGAGCTCGGGGAAGCCCTGGTAATTAGAGAGAGCGCAGGGGAAGCCCTGGTAATCGGACAAGGCTCAGGGGAAGCCCTGGCAATTGGAGAGAGTTCGGGGAAGCCCTGGTAATTGGAGAGAGCTCAGGGGAAGCCCTGGTAATCGGACAAGGCTCAGGGGAAGCCCTGGCAATTGGAGAGAGTTCGGGGAAGCCCTGGTAATTGGAGAGAGCTCAGAGGAAGCCCTGGTAATCGGAGAGAGCTAGGGGAAGCCCCGGTAATTGGACAGGGTTCAGGGGAAGCCCTGGTAATTGGAGAGAGCTCAGGGGAAGCTCTGGTAATTGGAGAGAGCTCAGGGGAAGCCCTGGTAATCGGAGAGAGCTGAGGGGATGCCCTGGTAATTGGTGAGAGCTCAGGGGAAGCCATGGTAATCGGAGAGAGCTCGGGGAAGCCCTGGTAAATGGAAATGGTCCAGGGAAGCCCTGGTAATTGGAGAGAGCTCAGGGGAAGCCCTGGTAATCGGACAGGGCTCAGGGGAAGCCCTGGTAATCGGAGAGGGCTCGGGGAAGCCCTGGTAATCGGAGAGAGCTCGGGGAAACCCTGGTAATCGGAGAGGGCTCAGGGGAAGCCCTGGTAATCGGAGAGAGCTCAGGGGAAGCTCTGGTAATCGGAGAGAGCTCAGGGGAAGCCCTGGTAATCGGAGAGAGCTCAGGGGATGACCTGGTAATTGGTGAGAGCTCAGGGGAAGCCCTGGTAATCGGAGAGAGTTCGGGGATGTCCTGGTAATCGGACAGGGATCAGGGGAAGCCCTGGTAATCGGACAGGGCTCAGCGGAATACCTGGTAATCGGAGAGAGCTCGGGGATGCCCTGGTCATCGGACAGGGCTCAGGGCAAGCCCTGGTATTTGGAGAGAGCTCAGGGGAAGCTCTGGTAATCGGAGAGAGCTCGGGGAAGCCCTGGTAATTGGAAAGGGTTCAGGGAAGCCCTGGTAATTGGAGAGAGCTCAGGGGAAACCCTGGGAATCGGACAGGGCTCAGGGGAAGCCCTGGTAATCGGACAGGGCTCAGCGGAAGACCTGGTAATCGGAGAGAGCTCGGGGATGCCCTGGTCATCGGACAGGGCTCAGGGGAAGCCCTGGTAATTGGAGAGAGCTCAGGGGATGTTCTGGTAATTGGAGAGAGCTCGGGGAAGCCCTTGTAATTGGAGAGAGCTCAGGGGAAGCCCTGGTAATCGGACAGGGCTCAGGGGAAGCCCTGGTAATCGGACAGGGCTCAGCGGAAGCCCTGGTAATCGGAGAGAGCTCGGAGATATCCTGGTAATCGGGCAGGGCTCAGGGGAAACCCTGTTAATTGGAAAATACTCGGGGAAGCCCTGGTAATCAGAGAGAGCTCAGGGGAAGCCCTGGTAATCGGACAGGGCTCAGGGGAAGCCCTGGTAATTGGAAAGGACTCGGGGGAAGCCCTGGTAATCGGAGAGAGCTCAGGGGAATCCATGGTAATCGGACAGGGCTCAGGGGAAGCCCTGGTAATCGGACAGGGCTCAGCGGAAGCCCTGGTAATCGGAGAGAGCTCGGGGATGTCCTGGTAATCGGACAGGGCTCAGGGGAAGCCCTGGTAATTGGAAAGGACTCGGGGATGCCCTGGTAATCGGAGAGAGCTCAGGGGAAGCCCTGGTAATCGGACAGGGCTCAGGGAAAGCCCTGGTAATTGGAATGGACTCTGGGGAAGCCCTGGTAATCGGAGAGAGCTCAGGGGAATCCATGGTAATCGGACAGGGCTCAGGGGAAGCCCTGGTAATTGGAGAGAGCTCAGGTGAATCCCTGGTAATAGGAGAGAGCTCGGGGAAGCCCTGGTAATCAAAGAGAGCGCAGGGGAAGCCCTGGTAATCGGACAGGGTTCAGGGGAAGCCCTGGTAATTGGAGAGAGCTCAGGGGAAGCCCTGGTAATCGGAGAGAGCTGAGGGGATGCCCTGGTAATTGGTGAGAGCTCAGGGGAAGCCCTGGTAATCGGAGAGAGCTCGGGGAAGCCCTGGTAATTGGAAATGGTCCAGGGAAGCCCTGGTAATTGGAGAGAGCTCAGGGGAAGCCCTGGTAATCGGACAGGGCTCAGGGGAAGCCCTGGTAATCGGAGAGGGCTCGGGGAAGCCCTGGTAATCGCAGAGGGCTCAGGGGAATCCCTGGTAATCGGAAAGCACTCGGGGAAGCCCTGGTAATCGGAGAGAGCTCGGGGAAACCCTGGTAATCGGAGAGGGCTCAGGGGAAGCCCTGGTAATCGGAGAGAGCTCAGGGGAAGCTCTGGTAATCGGAGAGAGCTCAGGGGAAGCCCTGGTAATCGGAGAGAGCTCAGGGGATGACCTGGTAATTGGTGAGAGCTCAGGGGAAGCCCTGGTAATCGGAGAGAGCTCGGGGATGTCCTGGTAATCGGACAGGGCTCAGGGGAAGCCCTCGTAATCGGACAGGGCTCAGCGGAAGACCTGGTAATCGGAGAGAGCTCGGGGATGCTCTGGTCATCGGACAGGGCTCAGGGCAAGCCCTGGTATTTGGAGAGAGCTCAGGGGAAGCTCTGGTAATCGGAGAGAGCTCGGGGAAGCCCTGATAATTGGAAAGGGTTCAGGGAAGCCCTGGTAATTGGAGAGAGCTCAGGGGAAGCCCTGGTAATCGGACAGGACTCAGGGGAAGCCCTGGTAATCGGACAGGGCTCAGCGGAAGACCTGGTAATCGGAGAGAGCTCGGGGATGCCCTGGTCATCGGACAGGGCTCAGGGGAAGCCCTGGTAATTGGAGAGAGCTCAGGGGATGTTCTGGTAATTGGAGAGAGCTCGGGGAAGCCCTGCTAATCGGAGAGAGCTCAGGGGAAGCTCTGGTAATTGGTGAGAGCTCAGGGGAAGCCCTTGTAATTGGAGAGAGCTCAGGGGAAGCCCTGGTAATCGGACAGGGCTCAGGGGAAGCCCTGGTAATCGGACTGGGCTCAGCGGAAACCCTGGTAATCGGAGAGAGCTCGGGGATGTCCTGGTAATCGGAAAGGGCTCAGGGGAAGCCCTGGTAATTGGAAAGGACTCGGGGAAGCCCTGGTAATCGGAGAGAGCTCAGGGGAAGCCCTGGTAATCGGACAGGGCTCAGGGGAAGCCCTGGTAATTGGAAAGGACTCGGGGGAAGCCCTGGTAATCGGAGAGAGCTCAGGGGAATCCATGGTAATCGGACAGGGCTCAGGGGAAGCCCTGGTAATCGGACAGGGCTCAGCGGAAGCCCTGGTAATCGGAGAGAGCTCGGGGATGCCCTGGTCATCGGACAGGGCTCAGGGGAAGCCCTGGTAATTGGAGAGAGCTCAGGCGAACCTCTGGTAATTGGAGAGAGCTCGGGGATCCCTGCTAATCGGAGAGAGCTCAGTGGAAGCTCTGGTAATTGGTGAGAGCTCAGGGGAAGCCCTGGTAATCGGAGAGAGCTCGGGGAAGCCCTGGTAATCGGAGAGAGCTCGGGGTAGCCCTGGTAATCGGAGAGAGCTCGGGGAAGCCCTGGTAATCAGAGAGGGCTTGGGAGAAGCCTTGGTATTCGGACAGGGCTCGGGGGAAGCCCTGGTAATCGGAGAGAGCTCAGGGGAAGCCCTGGTAATCGGAGAGAGCTCAGGGGAAGCACTGGTAATAGGACAGGGCTCAGGCGAATCCCTGGTAATCGGTGAGAGCTCAGGGGAAGCAATGGTAATAGGAGAGGTCTCAGGGGAAGCCCTGGTAATCGCAGAGGGCTCGGGGAAGCCCTGGTAATCGGACAGGGTTCTGTGGAAGCCCTGGTAATCGGAGAGAGATCGGGGGAAGACCTGGTAACCGGTGAGAGCTCAGGGGAAGCTATGGTAATTGGACAGTGCTCAGGGGAAGCCCTGGTAATTGGAGAGAGCTCAGGGGAAGCCCTGGTAATTGGAGAGAGCTCGGGGAAGCCCTGGTAATCAGAGAGAGCTCAGGGAAAGCCCTGGTAATTGGACAGGGCTCGGGGGAAGCCCTGGTAATTGGAGAGAGCTCAGGGGAAGCCCTGGTACTCAGACAGTGCTCAGGGGAAGCCCTGGTAATTGGAGAGAACTTGGGGATGCCCTGGTAATCAGACAGGGCTCAGGGGAAGCCCTGGTAATTGGACAGGGCTCAGCGGAAGCCCTGGTAATTGGCGAGAGCTCAGGGGAAGCCCTGGTAATCGGACATGGCTCAGGGGAAGCCCTGGTTATAGGAGAGGGCTCAGCGGAAGCGCTGGTAATCGGAGAGAGCTCAGGGGAATCTCTGGTAATTGGAGAGAGCTCAGGGGAAGCCCTGGTAATCGGAGAGAGCTCAGGGGAAGCTCTGGTAATTGGACATGGCTCAGGGGAAGCCCTGGTTATAGGAGAGGGCTCAGCGGAAGCGCTGGTAATCGGAGAGAGCTCAGGGGAATCTCTGGTAATTGGAGAGAGCTCAGGGGAAGCCCTGGTAATCGGAGAGAGCTCAGGGGAAGCTCTGGTAATTGGTGAGAGCTCAGGGGAAGCCCTGGTAATCGGAGAGAGCTCGGGGAAGCCCTCGTTTTCGGAAAGCACTCGGGGAAGCCCTGGTAATCGGAGAGAGCTCAGGGGAAGCCCTGGACATTGGACAGGGCTCAGGGGAAGCCCTGGTATTCGGAAAGCATTCGGGGAAGCACTCCTAATTGGAGAGAGCTCGGGGAAGCCCTGGTAATTGGACAGGGCTCGGGGGAGCGCTGGTAATCGGACAGTGCTCAGGGGAAGCCCTGGTAATTGGAGAGAGCTCAGGGAAATCCCTGGTAATTGGAGAGAGCTCGGGGAAGCCCTGGTAATTGGAGAGAGCTCGGGGGAAGCCCTGGTAATTCGAGATAGCTCAGGGGAAGCCCTCTTAATTGGAGAGAGCTCGGGGAAGCCCTGGTAATCGGACAGGGCTCAGGGGAAGCCCTGGTAATCGGACAGGGCTCAGCGGAAGACCTGGTAATCGGAGAGAGCTCGGGGATGCCCTGGTCATCGGACAGGGCTCAGGGGAAGCCCTGGTAATTGGAGAGAGCTCAGGGGATGTTCTGGTAATTGGAGAGAGCTCGGGGAAGCCCTGCTAATCGGAGAGAGCTCAGGGGAAGCTCTGGTAATTGGTGAGAGCTCAGGGGAAGCCCTTGTAATTGGAGAGAGCTCAGGGGAAGCCCTGGTAATCGGACAGGGCTCAGGGGAAGCCCTGGTAATCGGACAGGGCTCAGCGGAAACCCTGGTAATCGGAGAGAGCTCGGGGATGTCCTGGTAATCGGAAAGGGCTCAGGGGAAGCCCTGGTAATTTCAAAGGACTCGGGGAAGCCCTGGTAATCGGAGAGAGCTCAGGGGAAGCCCTGGTAATCGGACAGGGCTCAGGGGAAGCCCTGGTAATTGGAAAGGACTCGGGGGAAGCCCTGGTAATCGGAGAGAGCTCAGGGGAATCCATGGTAATCGGACAGGGCTCAGGGGAAGCCCTGGTAATCGGACAGGGCTCAGCGGAAGCCCTGGTAATTGGAGAGAGCTCGGGGATGTCCTGGTAATCGGACAGGGCTCAGGGGAAGCCCTGGTAATTGGAAAGGACTCGGGGAAGCCCTGGTAATCGGAGAGAGCTCAGGGGAAGCCCTGGTAATCGGACAGGGCTCAGGGGAAGCCCTGGTAATTGGAAAGGACTCGGGGGAAGCCCTGGTAATCGGAGAGAGCTCAGGGGAATCCATGGTAATCGGACAGGGCTCAGGGGAAGCCCTGGTAATTGGAGAGAGCTCAGGTGAATCCCTGGTAATTGGAGAGAGCTCGGGGAAGCCCTGGTAATCAGAGAGAGCGCAGGGGAAGCCCTGGTAATCGGACAGGGCTCGGGGGAAGCCCTGGTAATTGGAGAGAGCTCAGGGGAAGCCCTGGTAATCGGAGAGGGCTCGGGGAAGCCCTGGTAATCGGACAAGGCTCAGGGGAAGCCCTGGCAATCCGAGAGAGTTCGGGGAAGCCCTGGTAAATGGAGAGAGCTCAGAGGAAGCCCTGGTAATCGGAGAGAGCTCGGGGAAGCCCTGGTAATTGGACAGGGTTCAGGGGAAGCCCTGGTAATTGGAGATAGCTCAGGGGAAGCTCTGGTAATTGGAGAGAGCTCAGGGGAAGCCCTGGTAATCGGAGAGAACTGAGGGGATGCCCTGGTAATTGGTGAGAGCTCAGGGGAAGCCCTGGTAATCGGAGAGAGCTCGGGGAAGCCCTGGTAATTGGAAATGGTCCAGGGATGCCCTGGTAATTGGAGAGAGCTCAGGGGAAGCCCTGGTAATCGGACAGGGCTCAGGGGAAGCCCTGGTAATCGGAGAGGGCTCGGGGAAGCCCTGGTAATCGCAGAGGGCTCAGGGGAATCCCTGGTAATCGGAAAGCACTCGGGGAAGCCCTGGTAATCGGAGAGAGCTCGGGGAAACCCTGGTAATCGGAGAGGGCTCAGGGGAAGCCCTGGTAATCGGAGAGACCTCAGGGGAAGCTCTGGTAATCGGAGAGAGCTCAGGGGAAGCCCTGGTAATCGGAGAGAGCTCAGGGGATGCCCTGGTAATTGGTGAGAGCTCAGGGGAAGCCCTGGTAATCGGAGAGAGCTCAGGGAAGACCTGGTAATTGGAAAGGGTTCAGGGAAGCCCTGGTAATTGGAGAGAGCTCAGGGGAAGCCCTGGTAATCGGACAGGGCTCAGGGGAAGCCCTGGTAATCGGACAGGGCTCAGAGGAAGCCCTGGTAATCGGAGAGAGCTCGGGGATGCCCTGGTCATCGGACAGGGCTCAGGGGAAGCCCTGGTAATTGGAGAGAGCTCAGGCGAACCTCTGGTAATTGGAGAGAGCTCGGGGATCCCTGCTAATCGGAGAGAGCTCAGTGGAAGCTCTGGTAATTGGTGAGAGCTCAGGGGAAGCCCTGGTAATCGGAGAGAGCTCGGGGAAACCCTGGTAATCGGAGAGAGCTCGGGGTAGCCCTGGTAATCGGGGAGAGCTCGGGGAAGCCCTGGTAATCAGAGAGGGCTTGGGAGAAGCCTTGGTATTCGGACAGGGCTCGGGGGAAGACCTGGTAATCGGAGAGAGCTCAGGGGAAGCCCTGGTAATCGGAGAGAGCTCAGGGGAAGCACTGGTAATAGGACAGGGCTCAGGCGAATCCCTGGTAATCGGTGAGAGCTCAGGGGAAGCAATGGTAATAGGAGAGGTCTCAGGGGAAGCCCTGGTAATCGCAGAGGGCTCGGGGAAGCCCTGGTAATCGGACAGGGTTCTGTGGAAGCCCTGGTAATCGGAGAGAGATCGGGGGAAGACCTGGTAACCGGTGAGAGCTCAGGGGAAGCTATGGTAATTGCACAGTGCTCAGGGGAAGCCCTGGTAATTGGAGAGAGCTCAGGGGAAGCCCTGGTAATTGGAGAGAGCTCGGGGAAGCCCTGGTAATCAGAGAGAGCTCAGGGAAAGCCCTGGTAATTGGACAGGGCTCGGGGGAAGCCCTGGTAATTGGAGAGAGCTCAGGGGAAGCTCTGGTAATTGGTGAGAGCTCAGGGGAAGCCCTGGTAATCGGAGAGAGCTCGGGGAAGCCCTCGTTTTCGGAAAGCAATCGGGGAAGCCCTGGTAATCGGAGAGAGCTCAGGGGAAGCCCTGGACATTGGACAGGGCTCAGGGGAAGCCCTGGTAATCGGAAAGCATTCGGGGAAGCACTGCTAATTGGAGAGAGCTCGGGGAAGCCCTGGTAATTGGACAGGGCTCGGGGGAGCGCTAGTAATCGGACAGTGCTCAGGGGAAGCCCTGGTAATTTGAGAGAGCTCAGGGGAATCCCTGGTAATTGGAGAGAGCTCGGGGAAGCCCTGGTAATTGGAGAGAGCTCGGGGGAAGCCCTGGTAATTCGAGATAGCTCAGGGGAAGCCCTCTTAATTGGAGAGAGCTCGGGGAAGCCCTGGTAATCGGACAGGGCTCAGGGGAAGCCCTGGTAATCGGACAGGGCTCAGCGGAAGACCTGGTAATCGGAGAGAGCTCGGGGATGCCCTGGTCATCGGACAGGGCTCAGGGGAAGCCCTGGTAATTGGAGAGAGCTCAGGGGATGTTCTGGTAATTGGAGAGAGCTCGGGGAAGGCCTGCTAATCGGAGAGAGCTCAGGGGAAGCTCTGGTAATTGGTGAGAGCTCAGGGGAAGCCCTTGTAATTGGAGAGAGCTCAGGGGAAGCCCTGGTAATCGGACAGGGCTCAGGGGAAGCCCTGGTAATCGGACAGGGCTCAGCGGAAACCCTGGTAATCGGAGAGAGCTCGGGGATGTCCTGGTAATCGGAAAGGGCTCAGGGGAAGCCCTGGTAATTGGAAAGGACTCGGGGAAGCCCTGGTAATCGGAGAGAGCTCAGGGGAAGCCCTGGTAATCGGACAGGGCTCAGGGGAAGCCCTGGTAATTGGAAAGGACTCGAGGGAAGCCCTGGTAATCGGAGAGAGCTCAGGGGAATCCATGGTAATCGGACAGGGCTCAGGGGAAGCCCTGGTAATCGGACAGGGCTCAGCGGAAGCCCTGGTAATTGGAGAGAGCTCGGGGATGTCCTGGTAATCGGACAGGGCTCAGGGTAAGCCCTGGTAATTGGAAAGGACTCGGGGAAGCCCTGGTAATCGGAGAGAGCTCAGGGGAAGCCCTGGTAATCGGACAGGGCTCAGGGGAAGCCCTGGTAATTGGAAAGGACTCGGGGGAAGCCCTGGTAATCGGAGAGAGCTCAGGGGAATCCATGGTAATCGGACAGTGCTCAGGGGAAGTCCTGGTAATTGGAGAGAGCTCAGGTGAATCCCTGGTAATTGGAGAGAGCTCGGGGAAGCCCTGGTAATCAGAGAGAGCGCAGGGGAAGCCCTGGTAATCGGACAGGGCTCGGGGGAAGCCCTGGTAATTGGAGAGAGCTCAGGGGAAGCCCTGGTAATCGGAGAGGGCTCGGGGAAGCCCTGGTAATCGGAGAGAACTGAGGGGATGCCCTGGTAATTGGTGAGAGCTCAGGGGAAGCCCTGGTAATCGGAGAGAGCTCGGGGAAGCCCTGGTAATTGGAAATGGTCCAGGGATGCCCTGGTAATTGGAGAGAGCTCAGGGGAAGCCCTGGTAATCGGACAGGGCTCAGGGGAAGCCCTGGTAATCGGAGAGGGCTCGGGGAAGCCCTGGTAATCGCAGAGGGCTCAGGGGAATCCCTGGTAATCGGAAAGCACTCGGGGAAGCCCTGGTAATCGGAGAGAGCTCGGGGAAACCCTGGTAATCGGAGAGGGCTCAGGGGAAGCCCTGGTAATCGGAGAGAGCTCAGGGGAAGCTCTGGTAATCGGAGAGAGCTCAGGGGAAGCCCTGGTAATCGGAGAGAGCTCAGGGGAATCCATGGTAATCGGACATGGCTCAGGGGAAGCCCTGGTAATCGGACAGGGCTCAGCGGAAGCCCTGGTAATCGGAGAGAGCTCGGGGATGTCCTGGTAATCGGACAGGGCTCAGGGGAAGCCCTGGTAATTGGAAAGGACTCGGGGAAGCCCTGGTAATCGGAGAGAGCTCAGGGAAGCCCTGGTAATCGGACAGGGCTCAGGGGAAGCCCTGGTAATTGGAAAGGACTCGGGGGAAGCCCTGGTAATCGGAGAGAGCTCGGGGAAGCCCTGGTAATTGGAAAGGGTTCAGGGAAGCCCTGGTAATTGAAGAGAGCTCAGGGGAAGCCCTGGTAATCGGACAGGGCTCAGGGGAAGCCCTGGTAATCGGACAGGGCTCAGCGGAAGCCCTGGTAATCGGAGAGAGCTCGGGGTTGCCCTGGTCATCGGACAGGGCTGAGGGGAAGCCCTGGTAATTGGAGAGATCTCAGGGGAAGCTCTGGTAATTGGAGAGAGCTCGGGGAAGCCCTGCTAATCGGAGAGAGCTCAGGGGAAGCTCTGGTAATTGGTGAGAGCTCAGGGGAAGCCCTGGTAATCGGAGAGAGCTCGGGGAAGCCCTGGTAATCGGAAAGCACTCGAGGAAGCCTTGGTAATTGGAGAGAGCTCAGGGGAAGCCATGGTAATCGGACAGGGCTCAAGGGAAGCTCTGGTAATCGGAAAGCACTCGGGGAAGCCCTTGTAATCGGAGAGAGCTTGGGGAAGTCCTGGCAATTGGACAGGGTTCAGGGGAAGCCCTTGTAATTGGAGAGAGCTCAGGGGAAGCCCTGGTAATCGGACAGGGCTCAGGGGAAGCCCTGGTAATCGGACAGGGCTCTGCGGAAGCCCTGGTAATCGGAGAGAGCTCGGGGAAGCCCTGGTAATCGGAGAGGGCTCAGGGGAAGCCCTGGTAATCGGAGAGAGCTCAGGGGAAGCTCTGGTAATCGGAGAGAGCTCAGGGGAAGCCCTGGTAATCGGAGAGAGCTCAGGGGATGCCCTGGTAATTGGTGAGAGCTCAGTGGAAGCCCTGGTAATCGGAGAGAGCTCGGGGAAGCCCTGGTAATTGGAAAGGGTTCAGGGAAGCCCTGGTAATTGGAGAGAGCTCAGGGGAAGCCCTGGTAATCGGACAGGGCTCAGGGGAAGCCCTGGTAATCGGACAGGGCTCAGCGGAAGCCCTGGTAATTGGAGAGAGCTCGGGGAAGCCCTGGTAATCGGAGAGGGCTCAGGGGAAGCCCTGCTAATCGGAGAGAGCTCAGGGGAAGCTCTGGTAATCGGAGAGAGCTCAGGGGAAGCCCTGGTAATCGGAGAGAGCTCAGGGGATGCCCTGGTAATTGGTGAGAGCTCAGGGGAAGCCCTGGTAATCGGAGAGAGCTCGGGGAAGCCCTGGTAATTGGAAAGGTTTCAGGGAAGCCCTGGTAATTGGAGAGAGCTCAGGGGAAGCCCTGGTAATCGGACAGGGCTCAGGGGAAGCCCTGGTAATCGGACAGGGCTCAGCGGAAGCCCTGGTAATCAGAGAGAGCTCGGGGATGCCCTGGTAATCGGACAGGGCTCAGGGGAAGCCCTGGTAATTGGAGAGAGCTCGGGGGAAGCTCTGGAAATCGGAAAGGACTCGGGGAAGCCCTGGTAATCGGATAGAGCTCGGGGAAGCCCTGGCAATTGGACAGGGCTCGGGGGAAGCCCTGGTAATCGGAGAGACGTCAGGGGAATGCATGGTAATTGGACAGGGCTCAGGGGAAGCCCTGGTAATTGGAGAGAGCTCAGGGGAAGCCCTGGTAATCGGACAGGGCTCAGGGGAAGCCCTGGTAATCGGACAGGGCTCAGCGGAAGCCCTGGTAATCGGAGAGAGCTCGGGGAAGCCCTGGTAATCGGAGAGGGCTCAGGGGAAGCCCTGCTAATCGGAGAGAGCTCAGGGGAAGCTCTGGTAATCGGAGAGAGCTCAGGGGAAGCCCTGGTAATCGGAGAGAGCTCAGGGGATGCCCTGGTAATTGGTGAGAGCTCAGGGGAAGCCCTGGTAATCGGAGAGAGCTCGGGGAAGCCCTGGTAATTGGAAAGGTTTCAGGGAAGCCCTGGTAATTGGAGAGAGCTCAGGGGAAGCCCTGGTAATCGGACAGGGCTCAGGGGAAGCCCTGGTAATCGGACAGGGCTCAGCGGAAGCCCTGGTAATCAGAGAGAGCTCGGGGATGCCCTGGTAATCGGACAGGGCTCAGGGGAAGCCCTGGTAATTGGAGAGAGCTCAGGGGAATCCCTGGTAATTGGAGAGAGCTCGGGGAAGCCCTGGTAATCAGAGAGAGCTCAGGGGAAGCACTGGTAATCGGACAGAGGTCAGGGGAAGCTCTGGTAATTGGTGAGAGCTCAGGGGAAGCCCTGGTAATCGGAGAGAGCTCGGGGAAGCCCTGGTAATCGGAAAGCACTCGAGGAAGCCCTGGTAATCGGAGAGAGCTTGGGGAAGTCCTGGCAATTGGACAGGGTTCAGGGGAAGCCCTTGTAATTGGAGAGAGCTCAGGGGAAGCCCAGGTAATCGGACAGGGCTCAGGGGAAGCCCTGGTAATCGGACAGGGCTCAGCGGAAGCCCTGGTAATCGGAGAGAGCTCGGGGATGTCCTGGTAATCAGACAGGGCTCAGGGGAAGCCCTGGTAATTGGAAAGGACTCGGGGAAGCCCTGGTAATCGGGGAGAGCTCAGGGGAAGCCCTGGTAATCGGACAGGGCTCAGGGGAAGCCCTGGTAATTGGAAAGGACTCGGGGGAAGCCCTGGTAATCGGAGAGAGCTCAGGGGAATCCATGGTAATCGGACAGGGCTCAGGGGAAGCCCTGGTAATCGGACAGGGCTCAGCGGAAGCCCTGGTAATCGGAGAGAGCTCGGGGATGTCCTGGTAATCGGACAGGGCTCAGGGGAAGCCCTGGTAATTGGAAAGGACTCGGGGAAGCCCTGGTAATCGGAGAGAGCTCAGGGGAAGCCCTGGTAATCGGACAGGGCTCAGGGGAAGCCCTAGTAATTGGAAAGGACTCGGGGGAAGCCCTGGTAATCGGAGAGAGCTCAGGGGAATCCATGGTAATCGGACAGGGCTCAGGGGAAGCCCTGGTAATTGGAGAGAGCTCAGGTGAATCCCTGGTAATTGGAGAGAGCTCGGGGAAGCCCTGGTAATCAGAGAGAGCGCAGGGGAATCCTTGGTAATCGGACAGGGATCGGGGGAAGCCCTGGTAATTGGAGAGAGCTCAGGGGAAGCCCTGGTAATCGGAGAGGGCTCGGGGAAGCCCTGGTAATCGGACAAGGCTCAGGGGAAGCCCTGGCAATCGGAGAGAGTTCGGGGAAGCCCTGGTAATTGGAGAGAGCTCAGAGGAAGCCCTGGTAATCGGAGAGAGCTCGGGGAAGCCCTGGTAATTGGACAGGGTTCAGCGGAAGCCCTGGTAATTGGAGAGAGCTCAGGGGAAGCTCTGGTAATTCGAGAGAGCTCAGGGGAAGCCCTGGTAATCGGAGAGACCTGAGGGGATGCCCTGGTAATTGGTGAGAGCTCAGGGGAAGCCCTGGAAATAGGAGAGAGCTCGGAAAAGCCCTGGTAATTGGAAATGGTCCAGGGAAGCCCTGGTAATTGGAGAGAGCTCAGGGGAAGCCCTGGTAATCGGACAGGGCTCGGGGAAGCCCTGGTAATCGTAGAGGGCTCGGGGAAGCCCTGGTAATCGCAGAGGGCTCAGGGGAATCCCTGGTAATCGGAAAGCACTCGAGGAAGCCTCGGTAATCGGAGAGAGCTCAGGGGAAGCCCTGGTAATCGGACAGGGCTCAAGGGAAGCTCTGGTAATCGGAAAGCACTCGGGGGAGCCCTGGTAATCGGAGAGAGCTTGGGGATGTCCTGGCAATTGGACAGGGTTCAGGGGAAGCCCTTGTAATTGGAGAGAGCTCAGGGGAAGCCCTGGTAATCGGACAGGGCTCAGGGGAAGCCCTGGTAATCGGACAGGGCTCAGTGGAAGCCCTGGTAATCGGAGAGAGCTCGGGGATGTTCTGGTAATCGGACAGGGCTCAGGGGAAGCCCAGGTAATTGGAAAGGACTCGGGGAAGCCCTGGTAATCGGAGAGAGCTCAGGGGAAGCCCTGGTAATCGGACAGGGCTCAGGGGAAGCCCTGGTAATTGGAAAGGACTCGGGGGAAGCCCTGGTAATCGGAGAGAGCTCAGGGGAATCCATGGTAATCGGACATGGCTCAGGGGAAGCCCTGGTAATCGGACAGGGCTCAGCGGAAGCCCTGGTAATCGGAGAGAGCTCGGGGATGTCCTTGTAATCGGACAGGGCTCAGGGGAAGCCCTGGTAATTGGAAAGGACTCGGGGAAGCCCTGGTAATCGGAGAGAGCTCAGGAAAAGCCCTGGTAATCGGACAGGGCTCAGGGGAAGCCCTAGTAATTGGAAAGGACTCGGGGGAAGCCCTGGTAATCGGAGAGAGCTCAGGGGAATCCATGGTAATCGGACAGGGCTCAGGGGAAGCCCTGGTAATTGGAGAGAGCTCAGGTGAATCCCTGGTAATTGGAGAGAGCTCGGGGAAGCCCTGGTAATCAGAGAGAGCGCAGGGGAATCCTTGGTAATCGGACAGGGATCGGGGGAAGCCCTGGTAATTGGAGAGAGCTCAGGGGAAGCCCTGGTAATCGGAGAAGGCTCGGGGAAGCCCTGGTAATCGGACAAGGCTCAGGGGAAGCCCTGGCAATCGGAGAGAGTTCGGGGAAGCCCTGGTAATTGGAGAGAGCTCAGAGGAAGCCCTGGTAATCGGAGAGAGCTCGGGGAAGCCCTGGTAATTGGACAGGGTTCAGGGGAAGCCCTGGTAATTGGAGAGAGCTCAGGGGAAGCTCTGGTAATTGGAGAGAGCTCAGGGGAAGCCCTGGTAATCGGAGAGACCTGAGGGGATGCCCTGGTAATTGGTGAGAGCTCAGGGGAAGCCCTGGTAATAGGAGAGAGCTCGGAAAAGCCCTGGTAATTGGAAATGGTCCAGGGAAGCCCTGGTAATTGGAGAGAGCTCAGGGGAAGCCCTGGTAATCGGACAGGGCTCGGGGAAGCCCTGGTAATCGGAGAGTGCTCGGGGAAGCCCTGGTAATCGCAGAGGGCTCAGGGGAATCCCTGGTAATCGGAAAGCACTCGAGGAAGCCTCGGTAATCGGAGAGAGCTCAGGGGAAGCCCTGGTAATCGGACAGGGCTCAAGGGAAGCTCTGGTAATCGGAAAGCACTCGGGGGAGCCCTGGTAATCGGAGAGAGCTTGGGGATGTCCTGGCAATTGGACAGGGTTCAGGGGAAGCCCTTGTAATTGGAGAGAGCTCAGGGGAAGCCCTGGTAATCGGACAGGGCTCAGGGGAAGCCCTGGTAATCGGACAGGGCTCAGTGGAAGCCCTGGTAATCGGAGAGAGCTCGGGGATGTTCTGGTAATCGGACAGGGCTCAGGGGAAGCCCAGGTAATTGGAAAGGACTCGGGGAAGCCCTGGTAATCGGAGAGAGCTCAGGGGAAGCCCTGGTAATCGGACAGGGCTCAGGGGAAGCCCTGGTAATTGGAAAGGACTCGGGGGAAGCCCTGGTAATCGGAGAGAGCTCAGGGGAATCCATGGTAATCGGACATGGCTCAGGGGAAGCCCTGGTAATCGGACAGGGCTCAGCGGAAGCCCTGGTAATCGGAGAGAGCTCGGGGATGTCCTTGTAATCGGACAGGGCTCAGGGGAAGCCCTGGTAATTGGAAAGGACTCGGGGAAGCCCTGGTAATCGTAGTGAGCTCAGGGGAAGCCCTGGTAATCGGACAGGGCTCAGGGGAAGCCCTGGTAATTGGAAAGGACTCGGGGGAAGCCCTGGTAATCGGAGAGAGCTCAGGGGAATCCATGGTAATCGGAGAGGGCTCAGGGGAAGCCCTGGTAATTGGAGAGAGCTCAGGTGAATCCCTGGTAATTGGAGAGAGCTCGGGGAAGCCCTGGTAATCAGAGAGAGCGCAGGGGAATCCCTGGTATTCGGACAGGGCTCGGGGGAAGCCCTGGTAATTGGAGAGAGCTCAGGGGAAGCCCTGGTAATCGGAGAGGGCTCGGGGAAGCCCTGGTAATCGGACAAGGCTCAGGGGAAGCCCTGGCAATCGGAGAGAATTCGGGGAAGCCCTGGTAATTGGAGAGAGCTCAGAGGAAGCCCTGGTAATCGGAGAGAGCTCGGGGAAGCCCTGGTAATTGGACAGGGTTCAGGGGAAGCCCTGGTAATCGGACAGGGCTCAGCAGAAGCCCTGGTAATCGGAGAGAGCTCGGGGATGCCCTGGTCATCGGACAGGGCTCAGGGGAAGCCCTGGTAATTGGAGAGAGCTCAGGGGAAGCTCTGGTAATTGGAGAGAGCTCGGGGAAGCCCTGCTAATCGGAGAGAGCTCAGGGGAAGCTCTGGTAATTGGTGAGAGCTCAGGGGAAGCCCTGGTAATCGGAGAGAGCTGGGGGAAGCCCTGGTAATCGGAAAGCACTCGAGGAAGCCTTGGTAATCGGAGAAAGCTCAGGGGAAGCCCTGGTAGTCGGACAGGGCTCAAGGGAAGCCCTGGTAATCGGAAAGCACTCGGGGAAGCCCTGGTAATCGGAGAGAGCTTGGGGAAGCCCTGGCAATTGGGCAGGGTTCAGGGGAAGCCCTTGTAATTGGAGAGAGCTCAGGGAAAGCCTTGGTAATCGGACAGGGCTCAGGGGAAGCCCTGGTAATCGGACAGGGCTCAGCGGAAGCCCTGGTAATCGGACAGGGCTCAGCGGAAGCCCTAGTAATCAGAGAGAGCTCGGGGATGCCCTGGTAATCGGACAGGGCTCAGGGGAAGCCCTGGTAATTGGAGAGAGCTCGGGGGAAGCTCTGGAAATCGGAAAGGACTCGGGGAAGCCCTGGTAATCGGATAGAGCTCGGGGAAGCCCTGGCAATTGGACAGGGCTCGGGGGAAGCCCTGGTAATCGGAGAGACGTCAGGGGAATCCATGGTAATTGGACAGGGCTCAGGGGAAGCCCTGGTAATTGGAGAGAGCTCAGGGGAATCCCTGGTAATTGGAGAGAGCTCGGGGAAGCCCTGGTAATCAGAGAGAGCTCAGGGGAAGCACTGGTAATCGGACAGGGCTCAGCGGAAGCCCTGGTAATTGGAGAGAGCTCAGGGGAAGCCCTGGTATTCGGAGAGGGCTCAGGGGAAGCCCTGGTAATCGGAGAGTGCTTGGGGAAGCCTTGGTAATTGGAGAGAGCCCTGGGAAGCCTTGGTAATCGGAGAGAGCTCAGGGGAAGCCCTGGTAATCGGACAGGGCTCAGGGGAAGCCCTGGTAATCGGACAGGGCTCAGCGGAAGCCCTGGTAATCGGAGAGAGCTCGGGGTTGCCCTGGTCATCGGACAGGGCTCAGGGGAAGCCCTGGTAATTGGAGAGATCTCAGGGGAAGCTCTGGTAATTGGAGAGAGCTCGGGGAAGCCCTGCTAATCGGAGAGAGCGCAGGGGAAGCTCTGGTAATTGGTGAGAGCTCAGTGGAAGCCCTGGTAATCGGAGAGAGCTCGGGGAAGCCCTGGTAATCGGAAAGCACTCGAGGAAGCCTTGGTAATTGGAGAGAGCTCAGGGGAAGCCATGGTAATCGGACAGGGCTCAAGGGAAGCTCTGGTAATCGGAAAGCACTCGGGGAAGCCCTGGTAATCGGAGAGAGCTTGGGGAAGTCCTGGCAATTGGACAGGGTTCAGGGGAAGCCCTTGTAATTGGAGAGAGCTCAGGGGAAGCCCTGGTAATCGGAGAGAGCTCAGGGGAAGCCCTGGTAATCGGAGAGACCTGAGGGGATGCCCTGGTAATTGGTGAGAGCTCAGGGGAAGCCCTGGTAATAGGAGAGAGCTCGGAAAAGCCCTGGTAATTGGAAATGGTCCAGGGAAGCCCTGGTAATTGGAGAGAGCTCAGGGGAAGCCCTGGTAATCGGACAGGGCTCGGGGAAGCCCTGGTAATCGTAGAGGGCTCGGGGAAGCCCTGGTAATCGGAGAGAGCTCAGGCATGTCCTGGTAATCGGACAGGGCTCAGGGGAAGCCCTGGTAATTGGAAAGGACTCGGGGAAGCCCTGGTAATCGGAGAGAGCTCAGGGGAAGCCCTGGTAATCGGACAGGGCTCAGGGGAAGCCCTAGTAATTGGAAAGGACTCGGGGGAAGCCCTGGTAATCGGAGAGAGCTCAGGGGAATCCATGGTAATCGGACAGGGCTCAGGGGAAGCCCTGGTAATTGGAGAGAGCTCAGGTGAATCCCTGGTAATTGGAGAGAGCTCGGGGAAGCCCTGGTAATCAGAGAGAGCGCAGGGGAATCCTTGGTAATCGGACAGGGATCGGGGGAAGCCCTGGTAATTGGAGAGAGCTCAGGGGAAGCCCTGGTAATCGGAGAGGGCTCGGGGAAGCCCTGGTAATCGGACAAGGCTCAGGGGAAGCCCTGGCAATCGGAGAGAGTTCGGGGAAGCCCTGGTAATTGGAGAGAGCTCAGAGGAAGCCCTGGTAATCGGAGAGAGCTCGGGGAAGCCCTGGTAATTGGACAGGGTTCAGGGGAAGCCCTGGTAATTGGAGAGAGCTCAGGGGAAGCTCTGGTAATTGGAGAGAGCTCAGGGGAAGCCCTGGTAATCGGAGAGACCTGAGGGGATGCCCTGGTAATTGGTGAGAGCTCAGGGGAAGCCCTGGAAATAGGAGAGAGCTCGGAAAAGCCCTGGTAATTGGAAATGGTCCAGGGAAGCCCTGGTAATTGGAGAGAGCTCAGGGGAAGCCCTGGTAATCGGACAGGGCTCGGGGAAGCCCTGGTAATCGTAGAGGGCTCGGGGAAGCCCTGGTAATCGCAGAGGGCTCAGGGGAATCCCTGGTAATCGGAAAGCACTCGAGGAAGCCTCGGTAATCGGAGAGAGCTCAGGGGAAGCCCTGGTAATCGGACAGGGCTCAAGGGAAGCTCTGGTAATCGGAAAGCACTCGGGGGAGCCCTGGTAATCGGAGAGAGCTTGGGGATGTCCTGGCAATTGGACAGGGTTCAGGGGAAGCCCTTGTAATTGGAGAGAGCTCAGGGGAAGCCCTGGTAATCGGACAGGGCTCAGGGGAAGCCCTGGTAATCGGACAGGGCTCAGTGGAAGCCCTGGTAATCGGAGAGAGCTCGGGGATGTTCTGGTAATCGGACAGGGCTCAGGGGAAGCCCAGGTAATTGGAAAGGACTCGGGGAAGCCCTGGTAATCGGAGAGAGCTCAGGGGAAGCCCTGGTAATCGGACAGGGCTCAGGGGAAGCCCTGGTAATTGGAAAGGACTCGGGGGAAGCCCTGGTGTTCGGAGAGAGCTCAGGGGAATCCATGGTAATCGGACATGGCTCAGGGGAAGCCCTGGTAATCGGACAGGGCTCAGCGGAAGCCCTGGTAATCGGAGAGAGCTCGGGGATGTCCTTGTAATCGGACAGGGCTCAGGGGAAGCCCTGGTAATTGGAAAGGACTCGGGGAAGCCCTGGTAATCGTATTGAGCTCAGGGGAAGCCCTGGTAATCGGACAGGGCTCAGGGGAAGCCCTGGTAATTGGAAAGGACTCGGGGGAAGCCCTGGTAATCGGAGAGAGCTCAGGGGAATCCATGGTAATCGGACAGGGCTCAGGGGAAGCCCTGGTAATTGGAGAGAGCTCAGGTGAATCCCTGGTAATTGGAGAGAGCTCGGGGAAGCCCTGGTAATCAGAGAGAGCGCAGGGGAATCCCTGGTATTCGGACAGGGCTCGGGGGAAGCCCTTGTAATTGGAGAGAGCTCAGGGGAAGTCCTGGTAATCGGAGAGGGCTCGGGGAAGCCCTGGTAATCGGACAAGGCTCAGGGGAAGCCCTGGCAATCGGAGAGAATTCGGGGAAGCCCTGGTAATTGGAGAGAGCTCAGAGGAAGCCCTGGTAATCGGAGAGAGCTCGGGGAAGCCCTGGTAATTGGACAGGGTTCAGGGGAAGCCCTGGTAATCGGACAGGGCTCAGCAGAAGCCCTGGTAATCGGAGAGAGCTCGGGGATGCCCTGGTCATCGGACAGGGCTCAGGGGAAGCCCTGGTAATTGGAGAGAGCTCAGGGGAAGCTCTGGTAATTGGAGAGAGCTCGGGGAAGCCCTGCTAATCGGAGAGAGCTCAGGGGAAGCTCTGGTAATTGGTGAGAGCTCAGGGGAAGCCCTGGTAATCGGAGAGAGCTGGGGGAAGCCCTGGTAATCGGAAAGCACTCGAGGAAGCCTTGGTAATCGGAGAAAGCTCAGGGGAAGCCCTGGTAGTCGGACAGGGCTCAAGGGAAGCCCTGGTAATCGGAAAGCACTCGGGGAAGCCCTGGTAATCGGAGAGAGCTTGGGGAAGCCCTGGCAATTGGGCAGGGTTCAGGGGAAGCCCTTGTAATTGGAGAGAGCTCAGGGAAAGCCTTGGTAATCGGACAGGGCTCAGGGGAAGCCCTGGTAATCGGACAGGGCTCAGCGGAAGCCCTGGTAATCGGACAGGGCTCAGCGGAAGCCCTAGTAATCAGAGAGAGCTCGGGGATGCCCTGGTAATCGGACAGGGCTCAGGGGAAGCCCTGGTAATTGGAGAGAGCTCGGGGGAAGCTCTGGAAATCGGAAAGGACTCGGGGAAGCCCTGGTAATCGGATAGAGCTCGGGGAAGCCCTGGCAATTGGACAGGGCTCGGGGGAAGCCCTGGTAATCGGAGAGACGTCAGGGGAATCCATGGTAATTGGACAGGGCTCAGGGGAAGCCCTGGTAATTGGAGAGAGCTCAGGGGAATCCCTGGTAATTGGAGAGAGCTCGGGGAAGCCCTGGTAATCAGAGAGAGCTCAGGGGAAGCACTGGTAATCGGACAGGGCTCAGCGGAAGCCCTGGTAATTGGAGAGAGCTCAGGGGAAGCCCTGGTATTCGGAGAGGGCTCAGGGGAAGCCCTGGTAATCGGAGAGTGCTTGGGGAAGCCTTGGTAATTGGAGAGAGCCCTGGGAAGCCTTGGTAATCGGAGAGAGCTCAGGGGAAGCCCTGGTAATCGGACAGGGCTCAGGGGAAGCCCTGGTAATCGGACAGGGCTCAGCGGAAGCCCTGGTAATCGGAGAGAGCTCGGGGTTGCCCTGGTCATCGGACAGGGCTCAGGGGAAGCCCTGGCAATTGGAGAGATCTCAGGGGAAGCTCTGGTAATTGGAGAGAGCTCGGGGAAGCCCTGCTAATCGGAGAGAGCTCAGGGGAAGCTCTGGTAATTGGTGAGAGCTCAGGGGAAGCCCTGGTAATCGGAGAGAGCTCGGGGAAGCCCTGGTAATCGGAAAGCACTCGAGGAAGCCTTGGTAATTGGAGAGAGCTCAGGGGAAGCCATGGTAATCGGACAGGGCTCAAGGGAAGCTCTGGTAATCGGAAAGCACTCGGGGAAGCCCTGGTAATCGGAGAGAGCTTGGGGAAGTCCTGGCAATTGGACAGGGTTCAGGGGAAGCCCTTGTAATTGGAGAGAGCTCAGGGGAAGCCCTGGTAATCGGACAGGGCTCAGGGGAAGCCCTGGTAATCGGACAGGGCTCAGCGGAAGCCCTGGTAATCGGAGAGAGCTCGGGGAAGCCCTGGTAATCGGAGAGGGCTCAGGGGAAGCCCTGGTAATTGGAGAGAGCTCAGGGGAAGCTCTGGTAATCGGAGAGAGCTCAGGGGAAGCCCTGGTAATCGGAGAGAGCTCAGGGGATGCCCTGGTAATTGGTGAGAGCTCAGGGGAAGCCCTGGTAATCGGAGAGAGCTCGGGGAAGCCCTCGTAATTGGAAAGGGTTCAGGGAAGCCCTGGTAATTGGAGAGAGCTCAGGGGAAGCCCTGGTAATCGGACAGGGCTCAGGGGAAGCCCTGGTAATCGGACAGGGCTCAGCGGAAGCCCTGGTAATCGGAGAGAGCTCGGGGTTGCCCTGGTCATCGGACAGGGCTCAGGGGAAGCCCTGGTAGTTGGAGAGAGCTCAGGGGAAGCTCTGGTAATTGGAGAGAGCTCGGGGAAGCCCTGCTAATCGGAGAGAGCTCAGGGGAAGCACTGGTAATTGGTGAGAGCTCAGGGGAAGCCCTGGTAATCGGAGAGAGCTCGGGGAAGCCCTGGTAATCGGAAAGCACTCGAGGAAGCCTTGGTAATCGGAGAGAGCTCAGGGGAAGCCCTGGTAATCGGACAGGGCTCAAGGGAAGCTCTGGTAATCGGAAAGCACTCGGGGAAGCCCTGGTAATCGGAGAGAGCTTGGGGAAGTCCTGGCAATTGGACAGGGTTCAGGGGAAGCCCTTGTAATTGGAGAGAGCTCAGGGGAAGCCCAGGTAATCGGACAGGGCTCAGGGGAAGCCCTGGTAATCGGACAGGGCTCAGCGGAAGCCCTGGTAATCGGAGAGAGCTCGGGGATGTCCTGGTAATCAGACAGGGCTCAGGGGAAGCCCTGGTAATTGGAAAGGACTCGGGGAAGCCCTGGTAATCGGGGAGAGCTCAGGGGAAGCCCTGGTAATCGGACAGGGCTCAGGGGAAGCCCTGGTAATTGGAAAGGACTCGGGGGAAGCCCTGGTAATCGGAGAGAGCTCAGGGGAATCCATGGTAATCGGACAGGGCTCAGGGGAAGCCCTGGTAATCGGACAGGGCTCAGCGGAAGCCCTGGTAAACGGAGAGAGCTCGGGGATGTCCTGGTAATCGGACAGGGCTCAGGGGAAGCCCTGGTAATTGGAAAGGACTCGGGGAAGCCCTGGTAATCGGAGAGAGCTCAGGGGAAGCCCTGGTAATCGGACAGGGCTCAGGGGAAGCCCTAGTAATTGGAAAGGACTCGGGGGAAGCCCTGGTAATCGGAGAGAGCTCAGGGGAATCCATGGTAATCGGACAGGGCTCAGGGGAAGCCCTGGTAATTGGAGAGAGCTCAGGTGAATCCCTGGTAATTGGAGAGAGCTCGGGGAAGCCCTGGTAATCAGAGAGAGCGCAGGGGAATCCTTGGTAATCGGACAGGGATCGGGGGAAGCCCTGGTAATTGGAGAGAGCTCAGGGGAAGCCCTGGTAATCGGAGAGGGCTCGGGGAAGCCCTGGTAATCGGACAAGGCTCAGGGGAAGCCCTGGCAATCGGAGAGAGTTCGGGGAAGCCCTGGTAATTGGAGAGAGCTCAGAGGAAGCAGTGGTAATCGGAGAGAGCTCGGGGAAGCCCTGGTAATTGGACAGGGTTCAGGGGAAGCCCTGGTAATTGGAGAGAGCTCAGGGGAAGCTCTGGTAATTGGAGAGAGCTCAGGGGAAGCCCTGGTAATCGGAGAGACCTGAGGGGATGCCCTGGTAATTGGTGAGAGCTCAGGGGAAGCCCTGGTAATAGGAGAGAGCTCGGAAAAGCCCTGGTAATTGGAAATGGTCCAGGGAAGCCCTGGTAATTGGAGAGAGCTCAGGGGAAGCCCTGGTAATCGGACAGGGCTCGGGGAAGCCCTGGTAATCGTAGAGGGCTCGGGGAAGCCCTGGTAATCGCAGAGGGCTCAGGGGAATCCCTGGTAATCGGAAAGCACTCGAGGAAGCCTCGGTAATCGGAGAGAGCTCAGGGGAAGCCCTGGTAATCGGACAGGGCTCAAGGGAAGCTCTGGTAATCAGAAAGCACTCGGGGGAGCCCTGGTAATCGGAGAGAGCTTGGGGATGTCCTGGCAATTGGACAGGGTTCAGTGGAAGCCCTTGTAATTGGAGAGAGCTCAGGGGAAGCCCTGGTAATCGGACAGGGCTCAGGGGAAGCCCTGGTAATCGGACAGGGCTCAGTGGAAGCCCTGGTATTCGGAGAGAGCTCGGGGATGTTCTGGTAATCGGACAGGGCTCAGGGGAAGCCCAGGTAATTGGAAAGGACTCGGGGAAGCCCTGGTAATCGGAGAGAGCTCAGGGGAAGCCCTGGTAATCGGACAGGGCTCAGGGGAAACCCTGGTAATTGGAAAGGACTCGGGGGAAGCCCTGGTAATCGGAGAGAGCTCAGGGGAATCCATGGTAATCGGACATGGCTCAGGGGAAGCCCTGGTAATCGGACAGGGCTCAGCGGAAGCCCTGGTAATCGGAGAGAGCTCGGGGATGTCCTTGTAATCGGACAGGGCTCAGGGGAAGCCCTGGTAATTGGAAAGGACTCGGGGAAGCCCTGGTAATCGTAGTGAGCTCAGGGGAAGCCCTGGTAATCGGACAGGGCTCAGGGGAAGCCCTGGTAATTGGAAAGGACTCGGGGGAAGCCCTGCTAATCGGAGAGAGCTCAGGTGAATCCATGGTAATCGGACAGTGCTCAGGGGAAGCCCTGGTAATTGGAGAGAGCTCAGGTGAATCCCTGGTAATTGGAGAGAGCTCGGGGAAGCCCTGGTAATCAGAGAGAGCGCAGGGGAATCCCTGGTAATCGGACAGGGCTCGGGGGAAGCCCTGGTAATTGGAGAGAGCTCAGGGGAAGCCCTGGTAATCGGAGAGGGCTCGGGGAAGCCCTGGTAATCGGACAAGGCTCAGGGGAAGCCCTGGCAATCGGAGAGAATTCGGGGAAGCCCTGGTAATTGGAGAGAGCTCAGAGGAAGCCCTGGTAATCGGAGAGAGCTCGGGGAAGCCCTGGTAATTGGACAGGGTTCAGGGGAAGCCCTGGTAATCGGACAGGGCTCAGCAGAAGCCCTGGTAATCGGAGAGAGCTCGGGGATGCCCTGGTCTTCGGACAGGGCTCAGGGGAAGCCCTGGTTATTGGAGAGAGCTCAGGGGAAGCTCTGGTAATTGGAGAGAGCTCGGGGAAGCCCTGCTAATCGGAGAGAGCTCAGGGGAAGCTCTGGTAATTGGTGAGAGCTCAGGGGAAGCCCTGGTAATCGGAGAGAGCTGGGGGAAGCCCTGGTAATCGGAAAGCACTCGAGGAAGCCTTGGTAATCGGAGAAAGCTCAGGGGAAGCCCTGGTAGTCGGACAGGGCTCAAGGGAAGCCCTGGTAATCAGAAAGCACTCGGGGAAGCCCTGGTAATCGGAGAGAGCTTGGGGAAGCCCTGGCAATTGGGCAGGGTTCAGGGGAAGCCCTTGTAATTGGAGAGAGCTCAGGGGAAGCCTTGGTAATCGGACAGGGCTCAGGGGAAGCCCTGGTAATCGGAAGGGCTCAGCGGAAGCCCTGCTAATCAGAGAGAGCTCGGGGATGCCCTGGTAATCGGACAGGGCTCAGGGGAAGCCCTGGTAATTGGAGAGAGCTCGGGGGAAGCTCTGGTAATTGGAGAGAGCTCAGGGGAAGCCCTGGTATTCGGAGATAGCTCGGGGAAGCCATGGTAATCGGAAAGCACTCGGGGAAGCCCTGGTAATCGGATAGAGCTCAGGGGAAGCCCTGGAAATCGGAAAGGACTCGGGGAAGCCCTGGTAATCGGATAGAGCTCGGGGAAGCCCTGGCAATTGGACAGGGCTCGGGGGAAGCCCTGGTAATTGGAGAGAGCTCAGGGGAATCCCTGGTAATTGGAGAGAGCTCGGGGAAGCCCTGGTAATCAGAGAGAGCTCAGGGGAATCCATGGTAATCGGACATGGCTCAGGGGAAGCCCTGGTAATCGGACAGGGCTCAGTGGAAGCCCTGGTAATCGGAGAGAGCTCGGGGATGTCCTTGTAATCGGACAGGGCTCAGGGGAAGCCCTGGTAATTGGAAAGGACTCGGGGAAGCCCTGGTAATCGTAGTGAGCTCAGGGGAAGCCCTGGTAATCGGACAGGGCTCAGGGGAAGCCCTGGTAATTGGAAAGGACTCGGGGGAAGCCCTGGTAATCGGAGAGAGCTCAGGGGAATCCATGGTAATCGGACAGGGCTCAGGGGAAGCCCTGGTAATTGGAGAGAGCTCAGGTGAATCCCTGGTAATTGGAGAGAGCTCGGGGAAGCCCTGGTAATCAGAGAGAGCGCAGGGGAATCCCTGGTATTCGGACAGGGCTCGGGGGAAGCCCTGGTAATTGGAGAGAGCTCAGGGGAAGCCCTGGTAATCGGAGAGGGCTCGGGGAAGCCCTGGTAATCGGACAAGGCTCAGGGGAAGCCCTGGCAATCGGAGAGAATTCGGGGAAGCCCTGGTAATTGGAGAGAGCTCAGAGGAAGCCCTGGTAATCGGAGAGAGCTCGGGGAAGCCCTGGTAATTGGACAGGGTTCAGGGGAAGCCCTGGTAATCGGACAGGGCTCAGCAGAAGCCCTGGTAATCGGAGAGAGCTCGGGGATGCCCTGGTCATCGGACAGGGCTCAGGGGAAGCCCTGGTAATTGGAGAGAGCTCAGGGGAAGCTCTGGTAATTGGAGAGAGCTCGGGGAAGCCCTGCTAATCGGAGAGAGCTCAGGGGAAGCTCTGGTAATTGGTGAGAGCTCAGGGGAAGCCCTGGTAATCGGAGAGAGCTGGGGGAAGCCCTGGTAATCGGAAAGCACTCGAGGAAGCCTTGGTAATCGGAGAAAGCTCAGGGGAAGCCCTGGTAGTCGGACAGGGCTCAAGGGAAGCCCTGGTAATCGGAAAGCACTCGGGGAAGCCCTGGTAATCGGAGAGAGCTTGGGGAAGCCCTGGCAATTGGGCAGGGTTCAGGGGAAGCCCTTGTAATTGGAGAGAGCTCAGGGGAAGCCTTGGTAATCGGACAGGGCTCAGGGGAAGCCCTGGTAATCGGACAGGGCTCAGCGGAAGCCCTGGTAATCGGACAGGGCTCAGCGGAAGCCCTAGTAATCAGAGAGAGCTCGGGGATGCCCTGGTAATCGGACAGGGCTCAGGGGAAGCCCTGGTAATTGGAGAGAGCTCGGGGGAAGCTCTGGAAATCGGAAAGGACTCGGGGAAGCCCTGGTAATCGGATAGAGCTCGGGGAAGCCCTGGCAATTGGACAGGGCTCGGGGGAAGCCCTGGTAATCGGAGATACGTCAGGGGAATCCATGGTAATTGGACAGGGCTCAGGGGAAGCCCTGGTAATTGGAGAGAGCTCAGGGGAATCCCTGGTAATTGGAGAGAGCTCGGGGAAGCCCTGGTAATCAGAGAGAGCTCAGGGGAAGCACTGGTAATCGGACAGGGCTCAGCGGAAGCCCTGGTAATTGGAGAGAGCTCAGGGGAAGCCCTGGTATTCGGAGAGGGCTCAGGGGAAGCCCTGGTAATCGGAGAGTGCTTGGGGAAGCCTTGGTAATTGGAGAGAGCCCTGGGAAGCCTTGGTAATCGGAGAGAGCTCAGGGGAAGCCCTGGTAATCGGACAGGGCTCAGGGGAAGCCCTGGTAATCGGACAGGGCTCAGCGGAAGCCCTGGTAATCGGAGAGAGCTCGGGGTTGCCCTGGTCATCGGACAGGGCTCAGGGGAAGCCCTGGTAATTGGAGAGATCTCAGGGGAAGCTCTGGTAATTGGAGAGAGCTCGGGGAAGCCCTGCTAATCGGAGAGAGCTCAGGGGAAGCTCTGGTAATTGGTGAGAGCTCAGGGGAAGCCCTGGTAATCGGAGAGAGCTCGGGGAAGCCCTGGTAATCGGAAAGCACTCGAGGAAGCCTTGGTAATTGGAGAGAGCTCAGGGGAAGCCATGGTAATCGGACAGGGCTCAAGGGAAGCTCTGGTAATCGGAAAGCACTCGGGGAAGCCCTGGTAATCGGAGAGAGCTTGGGGAAGTCCTGGCAATTGGACAGGGTTCAGGGGAAGCCCTTGTAATTGGAGAGAGCTCAGGGGAAGCCCTGGTAATCGGACAGGGCTCAGGGGAAGCCCTGGTAATCGGACAGGGCTCAGCGGAAGCCCTGGTAATCGGAGAGAGCTCGGGGAAGCCCTGGTAATCGGAGAGGGCTCAGGGGAAGCCCTGGTAATTGGAGAGAGCTCAGGGGAAGCTCTGGTAATCGGAGAGAGCTCAGGGGAAGCCCTGGTAATCGGAGAGAGCTCAGGGGATGCCCTGGTAATTGGTGAGAGCTCAGGGGAAGCCCTGGTAATCGGAGAGAGCTCGGGGAAGCCCTCGTAATTGGAAAGGGTTCAGGGAAGCCCTGGTAATTGGAGAGAGCTCAGGGGAAGCCCTGGTAATCGGACAGGGCTCAGGGGAAGCCCTGGTAATCGGACAGGGCTCAGCGGAAGCCCTGGTAATCGGAGAGAGCTCGGGGTTGCCCTGGTCATCGGACAGGGCTCAGGGGAAGCCCTGGTAGTTGGAGAGAGCTCAGGGGAAGCTCTGGTAATTGGAGAGAGCTCGGGGAAGCCCTGCTAATCGGAGAGAGCTCAGGGGAAGCTCTGGTAATTGGTGAGAGCTCAGGGGAAGCCCTGGTAATCGGAGAGAGCTCGGGGAAGCCCTGGTAATCGGAAAGCACTCGAGGAAGCCTTGGTAATCGGAGAGAGCTCAGGGGAAGCCCTGGTAATCGGACAGGGCTCAAGGGAAGCTCTGGTAATCGGAAAGCACTCGGGGAAGCCCTGGTAATCGGAGAGAGCTTGGGGAAGTCCTGGCAATTGGACAGGGTTCAGGGGAAGCCCTTGTAATTGGAGAGAGCTCAGGGGAAGCCCAGGTAATCGGACAGGGCTCAGGGGAAGCCCTGGTAATCGGACAGGGCTCAGCGGAAGCCCTGGTAATCGGAGAGAGCTCGGGGATGTCCTGGTAATCAGACAGGGCTCAGGGGAAGCCCTGGTAATTGGAAAGGACTCGGGGAAGCCCTGGTAATCGGGGACAGCTCAGGGGAAGCCCTGGTAATCGGACAGGGCTCAGGGGAAGCCCTGGTAATTGGAAAGGACTCGGGGGAAGCCCTGGTAATCGGAGAGAGCTCAGGGGAATCCATGGTAATCGGACAGGGATCGGGGGAAGCCCTGGTAATTGGAGAGAGCTCAGGGGAAGCCCTGGTAATCGGAGAGGGCTCGGGGAAGCCCTGGTAATCGGACAAGGCTCAGGGGAAGCCCTGGCAATCGGAGAGAGTTCGGGGAAGCCCTGGTAATTGGAGAGAGCTCAGGGGAAGCCCTGGTAATAGGAGAGAGCTCGGAAAAGCCCTGGTAATTGGAAATGGTCCAGGGGAAGCCCTGGTAATTGGAGAGAGCTCAGGGGAAGCCCTGGTAATCGGACAGGGCGCGGGGAAGCCCTGGTAATCGTAGAGGGCTCGGGGAAGCCCTGGTAATCGCAGAGGGCTCAGGGGAATCCCTGGTAATCGGAAAGCACTCGAGGAAGCCTCGGTAATCGGAGAGAGCTCAGGGGAAGCCCTGGTAATCGGACAGGTCTCAAGGGAAGCTCTGGTAATCAGAAAGCACTCGGGGGAGCCCTGGTAATCGGAGAGAGCTTGGGGATGTCCTGGCAATTGGACAGGGTTCAGTGGAAGCCCTTGTAATTGGAGAGAGCTCAGGGGAAGCCCTGGTAATCGGACAGGGCTCAGGGGAAGCCCTGGTAATCGGACAGGGCTCAGTGGAAGCCCTGGTAATCGGAGAGAGCTCGGGGATGTTCTGGTAATCGGACAGGGCTCAGGGGAAGCCCAGGTAATTGGAAAGGACTCGGGGAAGCCCTGGTAATCGGAGAGAGCTCAGGGGAAGCCCTGGTAATCGGACAGGGCTCAGGGGAAACCCTGGTAATTGGAAAGGACTCGGGGGAAGCCCTGGTAATCGGAGAGAGCTCAGGGGAATCCATGGTAATCGGACATGGCTCAGGGGAAGCCCTGGTAATCGGACAGGGCTCAGCGGAAGCCCTGGTAATCGGAGAGAGCTCGGGGATGTCCTTGTAATCGGACAGGGCTCAGGGGAAGCCCTGGTAATTGGAAAGGACTCGGGGAAGCCCTGGTAATCGTAGTGAGCTCAGGGGAAGCCCTGGTAATCGGACAGGGCTCAGGGGAAGCCCTGGTAATTGGAAAGGACTCGGGGGAAGCCCTGGTAATCGGAGAGAGCTCAGGTGAATCCATGGTAATCGGACAGGGCTCAGGGGAAGCCCTGGTAATTGGAGAGAGCTCAGGTGAATCCCTGGTAATTGGAGAGAGCTCGGGGAAGCCCTGGTAATCAGAGAGAGCGCAGTGGAATCCCTGGTAATGGGACAGGGCTCGGGGGAAGCCCTGGTAATTGGAGAGAGCTCAGGGGAAGCCCTGGTAATCGGAGAGGGCTCGGGGAAGCCCTGGTAATCGGACAAGGCTCAGGGGAAGCCCTGGCAATCGGAGAGAATTCGGGGAAGCCCTGGTAATTGGAGAGAGCTCAGAGGAAGCCCTGGTAATCGGAGAGAGCTCGGGGAAGCCCTGGTAATTGGACAGGGTTCAGGGGAAGCCCTGGTAATCGGACAGGGCTCAGCAGAAGCCCTGGTAATCGGAGAGAGCTCGGGGATGCCCTGGTCATCGGACAGGGCTCAGGGGAAGCCCTGGTAATTGGAGAGAGCTCAGGGGAAGCTCTGGTAATTGGAGAGAGCTCGGGGAAGCCCTGCTAATCGGAGAGAGCTCAGGGGAAGCTCTGGTAATTGGTGATAGCTCAGGGGAAGCCCTGGTAATCGGAGAGAGCTGGGGGAAGCCCTGGTAATCGGACAGGGCTCAAGGGAAGCCCTGGTAATCAGAAAGCACTCGGGGAAGCCCTGGTAATCGGAGAGAGCTTGGGGAAGCCCTGGCAATTGGGCAGGGTTCAGGGGAAGCCCTTGTAATTGGAGAGAGCTCAGGGGAAGCCTTGGTAATCGGACAGGGCTCAGGGGAAGCCCTGGTAATCGGAAGGGCTCAGCGGAAGCCCTGCTAATCAGAGAGAGCTCGGGGATGCCCTGGTAATCGGACAGGGCTCAGGGGAAGCCCTGGTAATTGGAGAGAGCTCGGGGGAAGCTCTGGTAATTGGAGAGAGCTCAGGGGAAGCCCTGGTATTCGGAGATAGCTCGGGGAAGCCATGGTAATCGGAAAGCACTCGGGGAAGCCCTGGTAATCGGATAGAGCTCAGGGGAAGCCCTGGAAATCGGAAAGGACTCGGGGAAGCCCTGGTAATCGGATAGAGCTCGGGGAAGCCCTGGCAATTGGACAGGGCTCGGGGGAAGCCCTGGTAATTGGAGAGAGCTCAGGGGAATCCCTGGTAATTGGAGAGAGCTCGGGGAAGCCCTGGTAATCAGAGAGAGCTCAGGGGAAGCACTGGTAATCGGACAGGGCTCAGCGGAAGCCCTGGTAATTGGAGAGAGCTCAGGGGAAGCCCTGGTATTCGGAGAGGGCTCAGGGGAAGCCCTGGTAATCGGAGAGTGCTTGGGGAAGCCTTGGTAATTGGAGAGAGCCCTGGGAAGCCTTGGTAATCGGAGAGAGCTCAGGGGAAGCCCTGGTAATCGGACAGGGCTCAGGGGAAGCCCTGGTAATCGGACAGGGCTCAGCGGAAGCCCTGGTAATCGGAGAGAGCTCGGGGTTGCCCTGGTCATCGGACAGGGCTCAGGGGAAGCCCTGGTAATTGGAGAGATCTCAGGGGAAGCTCTGGTAATTGGAGAGAGCTCGGGGAAGCCCTGCTAATCGGAGAGAGCTCAGGGGAAGCTCTGGTAATTGGTGAGAGCTCAGGGGAAGCCCTGGTAATCGGAGAGAGCTCGGGGAAGCCCTGGTAATCGGAAAGCACTCGAGGAAGCCTTGGTAATTGGAGAGAGCTCAGGGGAAGCCATGGTAATCGGACAGGGCTCAAGGGAAGCTCTGGTAATCGGAAAGCACTCGGGGAAGCCCTGGTAATCGGAGAGAGCTTGGGGAAGTCCTGGCAATTGGCCAGGGTTCAGGGGAAGCCCTTGTAATTGGAGAGAGCTCAGGGGAAGCCCTGGTAATCGGACAGGGCTCAGGGGAAGCCCTGGTAATCGGACAGGGCTCAGCGGAAGCCCTGGTAATCGGAGAGAGCTCGGGGAAGCCCTGGTAATCGGAGAGGGCTCAGGGGAAGCCCTGGTAATCGGAGAGAGCTCAGGGGAAGCTCTGGTAATCGGAGAGAGCTCAGGGGAAGCCCTGGTAATCGGAGAGAGCTCAGGGGATGCCCTGGTAATTGGTGAGAGCTCAGGGGAAGCCCTGGTAATCGGAGAGAGCTCGGGGAAGGCCTGGTAATTGGAAAGGGTTCAGGGAAGCCCTGGTAATTGGAGAGAGCTCAGGGGAAGCCCTGGTAATCGGACAGGGCTCAGGGGAAGCCCTGGTAATCAGACAGGGCTCAGCGGAAGCCCTGGTAATCGGAGAGAGCTCGGGGTTGCCCTGGTCATCGGACAGGGCTCAGGGGAAGCCCTGGTAGTTGGAGAGAGCTCAGGGGAAGCTCTGGTAATTGGAGAGAGCTCGGGGAAGCCCTGCTAATCGGAGAGAGCTCAGGGGAAGCTCTGGTAATTGGTGAGAGCTCAGGGGAAGCCCTGGTAATCGGAGAGAGCTCGGGGAAGCCCTGGTAATCGGAAAGCACTCGAGGAAGCCTTGGTAATCGGAGAGAGCTCAGGGGAAGCCCTGGTAATCGGACAGGGCTCAAGGGAAGCTCTGGTAATCGGAAAGCACTCGGGGAAGCCCTGGTAATCGGAGAGAGCTTGGGGAAGTGCTGGCAATTGGACAGGGTTCAGGGGAAGCCCTTGTAATTTGAGAGAGCTCAGGGGAAGCCCAGGTAATCGGACAGGGCTCAGGGGAAGCCCTGGTAATCGGACAGGGCTCAGCGGAAGCCCTGGTAATCGGAGAGAGCTCGGGGATGTCCTGGTAATCAGACAGGGCTCAGGGGAAGCCCTGGTAATTGGAAAGGACTCGGGGAAGCCCTGGTAATCGGGGAGAGCTCAGGGGAAGCCCTGGTAATCGGACAGGGCTCAGGGGAAGCCCTGGTAATTGGAAAGGACTCGGGGGAAGCCCTGGTAATCGGAGAGAGCTCAGGGGAATCCATGGTAATCGGACAGGGCTCAGGGGAAGCCCTGGTAATCGGACAGGGCTCAGCGGAAGCCCTGGTAATCGGAGAGAGCTCGGGGATGTCCTGGTAATCGGACAGGGCTCAGGGGAAGCCCTGGTAATTGGAAAGGAGTCGGGGAAGCCCTGGTAATCGGAGAGAGCTCAGGGGAAGCCCTGGTAATCGGACAGGGCTCAGGGGAAGCCCTAGTAATTGCAAAGGACTCGGGGGAAGCCCTGGTAATCGGAGAGAGCTCAGGGGAATCCATGGTAATCGGACAGGGCTCAGGGGAAGCCCTGGTAATTGGAGAGAGCTCAGGTGAATCCCTGGTAATTGGAGAGAGCTCGGGAAAGCCCTGGTAATCAGAGAGAGCGCAGGGGAATCCTTGGTAATCCGACAGGGATCGGGGGAAGCCCTGGTAATTGGAGAGAGCTCAGGGGAAGCCCTGGTAATCGGAGAGGGCTCGGGGAAGCCCTGGTAATCGGACAAGGCTCAGGGGAAGCCCTGGCAATCGGAGAGAGTTCGGGGAAGCCCTGGTAATTGGAGAGAGCTCAGAGGAAGCCCTGGTAATCGGAGAGAGCTCGGGGAAGCCCTGGTAATTGGACAGGGTTCAGGGGAAGCCCTGGTAATTGGAGAGAGCTCAGGGGAAGCTCTGGTAATTGGAGAGAGCTCAGGGGAAGCCCTGGTAATCGGAGAGACCTGAGGGGATGCCCTGGTAATTGGTGAGAGCTCAGGGGAAGCCCTGGTAATCGGAGAGAGCTGGGGGAAGCCCTGGTAATCGGAAAGCACTCGAGGAAGCCTTGGTAATCGGAGAAAGCTCAGGGGAAGCCCTGGTAGTCGGACAGGGCTCAAGGGAAGCCCTGGTAATCTGAAAGCACTCGGGGAAGCCCTGGTAATCGGAGAGAGCTTGGGGAAGCCCTGGCAATTGGGCAGGGTTCAGGGGAAGCCCTTGTAATTGGAGAGAGCTCAGGGGAAGCCTTGGTAATCGGACAGGGCTCAGGGGAAGCCCTGGTAATCGGACAGGGCTCAGCGGAAGCCCTGGTAATCAGAGAGAGCTCGGGGATGCCCTGGTAATCGGACAGGGCTCAGGGGAAGCCCTGGTAATTGGAGAGAGCTCGGGGGAAGCTCTGGTAATTGGAGAGAGCTCAGGGGAAGCCCTGGTATTCGGAGATAGCTCGGGGAAGCCATGGTAATCGGAAAGCACTCGGGGAAGCCCTGGTAATCGGATAGAGCTCAGGGGAAGCGCTGGAAATCGGAAAGGACTCGGGGAAGCCCTGGTAATCGGATAGAGCTCGGGGAAGCCCTGGCAATTGGACAGGGCTCGGGGGAAGCCCTGGTAATCGGAGAGAGGTCAGGGGAATCCATGGTAATTGGACAGGGCTCAGGGGAAGCCCTGGTAATTGGAGAGAGCTCAGGGGAATCCCTGGTAATTGGAGAGAGCTCGGGGAAGCCCTGGTAATCAGAGAGAGCTCAGGGGAAGCACTGGTAATCGGACAGGGCTCAGCGGAAGCCCTGGTAATTGGAGAGAGCTCAGGGGAAGCCCTGGTATTCGGAGAGGGCTCAGGGGAAGCCCTGGTAATCGGAGAGTGCTTGGGGAAGCCTTGGTAATTGGAGAGAGCCCTGGGAAGCCTTGGTAATCGGAGAGAGCTCGGGGGAAGCCCTGGTAATCGGACAGGGCTCGGGGGAATCCCTGGTAATCGGACAGGGCTCAGGGGAAGCCCTGGTAATCGGACCGGGCTCAACGGAAGCCCTCGTAATCGGAGAGAGCTCGGGGAAGCCCTGGTAATTGGACAGGGCCCAGGGGAATGCCTGGTAATTGGAGAGAGCTCAGGGGAAGCCCTGGTAATCGGACAGGGCTCAGCGGAAGCCCTGGTAATTGGAGAGAGCTCGGGGATGCCCTGGTCATCGGACAGGGCTCAGGGGTAGCCCTGGTAATTGGAGAGAGCTCAGGGGAGATCTGGTAATGGGAGAGAGCTCAGGGGAAGCCCTGGCAATTGGAGAGAGCTCAGGGGAAGCTCTGGTAATTGGAGAGAGCTCAGGGGAAGCCCTGGTAATCAGTGAGAGCTCGGGGAAGCTCTGGTAATCGGAGACAGCTCAGAGGAAGCCCTGGTAATTGAAGAGCACTTGGGGAAGCCCTGGTAATCAGGCAGGGCTCAGGGGAAGCCCTGGTAATTGGAGAGCACGTGGGGAAGCCCTGGCAATCGGAGAGAGCTCGGGGAAGCCCTGGTAATCGGAGAGAGCTTGGGGAAGCCCTGGTAATCAGAGGGGGCTCGGGGGAAGCCCTGGTAATCGGAAAGGACTCGGGGAAGCCCTGGTAATCGGAGAGAGCTCAGGGGAAGCCCTGGTAATCGGACAGGGCTCAGGGGAAGCCCTGGTAATTGGAAAGGACTCGGGGGAAGCCCTGGTAATCGGAGAGAGCTCAGGGGAATCCATGGTAATCGGACAGGGCTCAGGGGAAGCCCTGGTAATTGGAGAGAGCTCAGGTGAATCCCTGGTAATTGGAGAGAGCTCGGGGAAGCCCTGGTAATCAGAGAGAGCGCACGGGAATCCTTGGTAATCGGACAGGGATCGGGGGAAGCCCTGGTAATTGGAGAGAGCTCAGGGGAAGCCCTGGTAAACGGAGAGGGCTCGGGGAAGCCCTGGTAATCGGACAAGGCTCAGGGGAAGCCCTGGCAATCGGAGAGAGTTCGGGGAAGCCCTGGTAATCGGACAGGGCTCGGGGATGCCCTGGTAATCGTAGAGGGCTCGGGGAAGCCCTGGTAATCGCAGAGGGCTCAGGGGAATCCCTGGTAATCGGAAAGCACTTGAGGAAGCCTCGGTAATCGGAGAGAGCTCAGGGGAAGCCCTGGTAATCGGACAGGGCTCAAGGGAAGCTCTGGTAATCGGAAAGCACTCGGGGGAGCCCTGGTAATCGGAGAGAGCTTGGGGATGTCCTGGCAATTGGACAGGGTTCAGGGGAAGCCCTTGTAATTGGAGAGAGCTCAGGGGAAGCCCTGGTAATCGGACAGGGCTCAGGGGAAGCCCTGGTAATTGGACAGGGCTCAGTGGAAGCCCTGGTAATCGGAGAGAGCTCGGGGATGTTCTGGTAATCGGACAGGGCTCAGGGGAAGCCCAGGTAATTGGAAAGGACTTGGGGAAGCCCTGGTAATCGGAGAGAGCTCAGGGGAAGCCCTGGTAATCGGACAGGGCTCAGGGGAAGCCCTGGTAATTGGAAAGGACTCGGGGGAAGCCCTGGTAATCGGAGAGAGCTCAGGGGAATCCATGGTAATCGGACATGGCTCAGAGGAAGCCCTGGTAATCGGACAGGGCTCAGCGGAAGCCCTGGTAATCGGAGAGAGCTCGGGGATGTCCTGGTAATCGGACAGGGCTCAGGGGAAGCCCTGGTAATTGGAAAGGACTCGGGGAAGCCCTGGTAATCGGAGAGAGCTCAGGGGAAGCCCTGGTAATCGGACAGGGCTCAGGGGAAGCCCTGGTAATTGGAAAGGACACGGGGGAAGCCCTGGTAATCGGAGAGAGCTCAGGGGAATCCATGGTAATCGGACAGGGCTCAGGGGAAGCCCTGGTAATTGGAGAGAGCTCAGGTGAATCCCTAGTAATTGGAGAGAGCTCGGGGAAGCCCTGGTAATCAGAGAGAGCGCAGGGGAATCCCTGGTAATCGGACAGGGCTCGGGGGAAGCCCTGGTAATTGGAGGGAGCTCAGGGGAAGCCCTGGTAATCGGAGAGGGCTCGGGGAAGCCCTGGTAATCGGACAAGGCTCAGGGGAAGCCCTGGCATTCGGAGAGAATTCGGGGAAGCCCTGGTAATTGGAGAGAGCTCAGAGGAAGCCCTGGTAATCGGAGAGAGCTCGGGGAAGCCCTGGTAATTGGACAGGGTTCAGGGGAAGCCCTGGTAATCGGACAGGGCTCAGCAGAAGCCCTGGTAATCGGAGAGAGCTCGGGGATGCCCTGGTCATCGGACAGGGCTCAGGGGAAGCCCTGGTAATTGGAGAGAGCTCAGGGGAAGCTCTGGTAATTGGAGAGAGCTCGGGGAAGCCCTGCTAATTGGAGAGAGCTCAGGGGAAGCTCTGGTAATTGGTGAGAGCTCAGGGGAAGCCCTGGTAATCGGAGAGAGCTGGGGGAAGCCCTGGTAATCGGAAAGCACTCGAGGAAGCCTTGGTAATCGGAGAGAGCTCAGGGGAAGCCCTGGTAGTCGGACAGGGCTCAAGGGAAGCCCTGGTAATCGGAAAGCACTCGGGGAAGCCCTGGTAATCGGAGAGAGCTTGGGGAAGCCCTGGCAATTGGGCAGGGTTCAGGGGAAGCCCTTGTAATTGGAGAGAGCTCAGGGGAAGCCTTGGTAATCGGACAGGGCTCAGGGGAAGCCCTGGTAATCGGACAGGGCTCAGCGGAAGCCCTGGTAATCAGAGAGAGCTCGGGGATGCCCTGGTAATCGGACAGGGCTCAGGGGAAGCCCTGGTAATTGGAGAGAGCTCGGGGGAAGCTCTGGTAATTGGAGAGAGCTCAGGGGAAGCCCTGGTATTCGGAGATAGCTCGGGGAAGCCATGGTAATCGGAAAGCACTCGGGGAAGCCCTGGTAATCGGATAAAGCTCGGTGAAGCCCTGGCAATTGGACAGGGCTCGGGGGAAGCCCTGGTAATCGGAGAGAGGTCAGGGGAATCCATGGTAATTGGACAGGGCTCAGGGGAAGCCCTGGTAATTGGAGAGAGCTCAGGGGAATCCCTGGTAATTGGAGAGAGCTCGGGGAAGCCCTGGCAATCAGAGAGAGCTCAGGGGAAGCCCTGGTAATTGGAGAGAGCTCAGGGGAAGCCCTGGTATTCGGAGAGGGCTCAGGGGAAGCCCTGGTAATCGGAGAGTGCTTGGGGAAGCCTTGGTAATTGGAGAGAGCCCTGGGAAGCCTTGGTAATCGGAGAGAGCTCGGGGGAAGCCCTGGTAATCGGACAGGGCTCGGGGGAAGCCCTGGTAATCGGACAGGGCTCAGGGGAAGCCCTGGTAATCGGACCGGGCTCAACGGAAGCCCTCGTAATCGGAGAGAGCTCGGCGAAGCCCTGGTAATTGGACAGGGCCCAGGGGAATGCCTGGTAATTGGAGAGAGCTCAGGGGAAGCCCTGGTAATCGGACAGGGCTCAGCGGAAGCCCTGGTAATTGGAGAGAGCTCGGGTAAGCCCTGGTCATCGGACAGGGCTCAGGGGAAGCCCTGGTAATTGGAGAGAGCTCAGGGGAGATCTGGTAATGGGAGAGAGCTCAGGGGAAGCCCTGGCAATTGGAGAGAGCTCAGGGGAAGCTCTGGTAATTGGAGAGAGCTCAGGGGAAGCCCTGGTAATCAGTGAGAGCTCGGGGAAGCTCTGGTAATCGGAGACAGCTCAGAGGAAGCCCTGGTAATTGAAGAGCACTTGGGGAAGCCCTGGTAATCAGGCAGGGCTCAGGGGAAGCCCTGGTAATTGGAGAGCACTTGGGGAAGCCCTGGCAATCGGAGAGAGCTCGGGGAAGCCCTGGTAATCGGAGAGAGCTTGGGGAAGCCCTGGTAATCAGAGGGGGCTCGGGGGAAGCCCTGGTAATCGGAAAGCACTCGGGGAAGCCCTGGTAATTGGAGCGACCTCGGGGAAGCCCTCGCAATCGGAGAGGGCTCACGGGAAGCAGTGGTAATCGGAGTGAGCTCGGGGAAGCCTTGGTAATCGGAGAGAGCTCTGGGAAGCCTTGGTAATCGGAGAGAGCTCGTGGAAGCCCTGGTAATCAGAGAGGGCTCGGGGGAAGCCCTGGTAATCGGACAGGGCTCAGCGGAAGCCCTGGTAATCGGACAGGGCTCAGGGGAAGCCCTGGTAATCGAACAGGGCTCAGTGGAAGCCCTGGCAATCGGAGAGACCTCAGGGAAGCCCTGGTAATTGGACAGGGTTCAGGGGAAGCCCTGGTAATTGGAGAGAGCTCGGGGAAGCCCTGGTAATCGGAAAGCACTCGTGGAAGCCCTGGTAATCGGAGAGAGATCAGGGGAAGCCCTGTTAATTGGACAGGGCTCAGGGGAAGCCCTGGTAATCGTAGAGGGCTCGGGGAAGCCCTGGTAATCGCATAGGGCTCAGGGGAATCCCTGGTAATCGGAAAGCACTTGAGGAAGCCTCGGTAATCGGAGAGAGCTCAGGGGAAGCCCTGGTAATCGGACAGGGCTCAAGGGAAGCTCTGGTAATCGGAAAGCACTCGGGGGAGCCCTGGTAATCGGAGAGAGCTTGGGGATGTCCTGGCAATTGGACAGGGTTCAGGGGAAGCCCTTGTAATTGGAGAGAGCTCAGGGGAAGCCCTGGTAATCGGACAGGGCTCAGGGGAAGCCCTGGTAATCGGACAGGGCTCAGTGGAAGCCCTGGTAATCGGAGAGAGCTCGGGGATGTTCTGGTAATCGGACAGGGCTCAGGGGAAGCCCAGGTAATTGGAAAGGACTCGGGGAAGGTCTGGTAATCGGAGAGAGCTCAGGGGAAGCCCTGGTAATCGGACAGGGATCAGGGGAAGCCCTGGTAATTGGAAAGGACTCGGGGGAAGCCCTGGTAATCGGAGAGAGCTCAGGGGAATCCATGGTAATCGGACATGGCTCAGGGGAAGCCCTGGTAATCGGACAGGGCTCAGCGGAAGCCCTGGTAATCGGAGAGAGCTCGGGGATGTCCTGGTAATCGGACAGGGCTCAGGGGAAGCCCTGGTAATTGGAAAGGACTCGGGGAAGCCCTGGTAATCGGAGAGAGCTCAGGGGAAGCCCTGGTAATCGGACAGGGCTCAGTGGAAGCCCTGGTAATTGGAAAGGACTCGGGGGAAGCCCTGGTAATCGGAGAGAGCTCAGGGGAATCCATGGTAATCGGACAGGGCTCAGGGGAAGCCCTGGTAATTGGAGAGAGCTCAGGTGAATCCCTGGTAATTGGAGAGAGCTCGGGGAAGCCCTGGTAATCAGAGAGAGCGCAGGGGAATCCCTGGTAATCGGACAGGGCTCGGGGGAAGCCCTGGTAATTGGAGGGAGCTCAGGGGAAGCCCTGGTAATCGGAGAGGGCTCGGGGAAGCCCTGGTAATCGGACAAGGCTCAGGGGAAGCCCTGGCAATCGGAGAGAATTCGGGGAAGCCCTGGTAATTGGAGAGAGCTCAGAGGAAGCCCTGGTAATCGGAGAGAGCTCGGGGAAGCCCTGGTAATTGGACAGGGTTCAGGGGAAGCCCTGGTAATCGGACAGGGCTCAGCAGAAGCCCTGGTAATCGGAGAGAGCTCGGGGATGCCCTGGTCATCGGACAGGGCTCAGGGGAAGCCCTGGTAATTGGAGAGAGCTCAGGGGAAGCTCTGGTAATTGGAGAGAGCTCGGGGAAGCCCTGCTAATTGGAGAGAGCTCAGGGGAAGCTCTGGTAATTGGTGAGAGCTCAGGGGAAGCCCTGGTAATCGGAGAGAGCTGGGGGAAGCCCTGGTAATCGGAAAGCACTCGAGGAAGCCTTGGTAATCGGAGAGAGCTCAGGGGAAGCCCTGGTAGTCGGACAGGGCTCAAGGGAAGCCCTGGTAATCGGAAAGCACTCGGGGAAGCCCTGGTAATAGGAGAGAGCTTGGGGAAGCCCTGGCAATTGGGCAGGGTTCAGGGGAAGCCCTTGTAATTGGAGAGAGCTCAGGGGAAGCCTTGGTAATCGGACAGGGCTCAGGGGAAGCCCTGGTAATCGGACAGGGCTCAGCGGAAGCCCTGGTAATCAGAGAGAGCTCGGGGATGCCCTGGTAATCGGACAGGGCTCAGGGGAAGCCCTGGTAATTGGAGAGAGCTCGGGGGAAGCTCTGGTAATTGGAGAGAGCTCAGGGGAAGCCCTGGTATTCGGAGAGAGCTCGGGGAAGCCATGGTAATCGGAAAGCACTCGGGGAAGCCCTGGTAATCGGATAGAGCTCAGGGGAAGCCCTGGAAATCGGAAAGGACTCGGGGAAGCCCTGGTAATCGGATAGAGCTCGGTGAAGCCCTGGCAATTGGACAGGGCTCGGGGGAAGCCCTGGTAATCGGAGAGAGGTCAGGGGAATCCATGGTAATTGGACAGGGCTCAGGGGAAGCCCTGGTAATTGGAGAGAGCTCAGGGGAATCCCTGGTAATTGGAGAGAGCTCGGGGAAGCCCTGGCAATCAGAGAGAGCTCAGGGGAAGCCCTGGTAATTGGAGAGAGCTCAGGGGAAGCCCTGGTATTCGGAGAGGGCTCAGGGGAAGCCCTGGTAATCGGAGAGTGCTTGGGGAAGCCTTGGTAATTGGAGAGAGCCCTGGGAAGCCTTGGTAATCGGAGAGAGCTCGGGGGAAGCCCTGGTAATCGGACAGGGCTCGGGGGAAGCCCTGGTAATCGGACAGGGCTCAGGGGAAGCCCTGGTAATCGGACCGGGCTCAACGGAAGCCCTCGTAATCGGAGAGAGCTCGGGGAAGCCCTGGTAATTGGACAGGGCCCAGGGGAATGCCTGGTAATTGGAGAGAGCTCAGGGGAAGCCCTGGTAATCGGACAGGGCTCAGCGGAAGCCCTGGTAATTGGAGAGAGCTCGGGGATGCCCTGGTCATCGGACAGGGCTCAGGGGAAGCCCTGGTAATTGGAGAGAGCTCAGGGGTGATCTGGTAATGGGAGAGAGCTCAGGGGAAGCCCTGGCAATTGGAGAGAGCTCAGGGGAAGCTCTGGTAATTGGAGAGAGCTCAGGGGAAGCCCTGGTAATCAGTGAGAGCTCGGGGAAGCTCTGGTAATCGGAGACAGCTCAGAGGAAGCCCTGGTAATTGAAGAGCACTTGGGGAAGCCCTGGTAATCAGGCAGGGCTCAGGGGAAGCCCTGGTAATTGGAGAGCACTTGGGGAAGCCCTGGCAATCGGAGAGAGCTCGGGGAAGCCCTGGTAATCGGAGAGAGCTTGGGGAAGCCCTGGTAATCAGAGGGGGCTCGGGGGAAGCCCTGGTAATCGGAAAGCACTCGGGGAAGCCCTGGTAATTGGAGCGACCTCGGGGAAGCCCTCGCAATCGGAGAGGGCTCACGGGAAGCAGTGGTAATCGGAGTGAGCTCGGGGAAGCCTTGGTAATCGGAGAGAGCTCTGGGAAGCCTTGGTAATCGGAGAGAGCTCGTGGAAGCCCTGGTAATCAGAGAGAGCTCGGGGAAGCCCTGGTAATCGGAAAGCACTCGTGGAAGCCCTGGTAATCGGAGAGAGATCAGGGGAAGCCCTGTTAATTGGACAGGGCTCAGGGGAAGCCCTGGTAATCGGAAAGCACTCGGGGAAGCCCTGGTAATCGGAGAGGGCTCGGGGAAGCCCTGGTAATCGCAGAGGGCTCAGAGGAATCCCTGGTAATCGTAAAGCACTCGGGGAAGCCCAGGTAATCTGAGAGAGCTCGGGGAAGCCCTGGTAATCGGAGAGGGCTCAGGGGAAGCCCTGGTAATCGGAGAGAGCTCAGGGGAAGCTCTGGTAATCGGAGAGAGCTCAGGGGAAGCCCTGGTAATCGGAGAGAGCTCAGGGGATGCCCTGGTAATTGGTGAGAGCTCAGGGGAAGCCCTGGTAATCGGAGAGAGCTCGGGGAAGCCCTGGTAATTGGCAAGGGTTCAGGGAAGCCCTGGTAATTGGAGAGAGCTCAGGGGAAGCCCTGGTAATCGGACAGGGCTCAGGGGAAGCCCTGGTAATCGGACAGGGCTCAGCAGAAGCCCTGGTAATCGGAGAGAGCTCGGGGAAGCCCTGGTAATTGGACAGGGTTCAGGGGAACCCCTGGTAATCGGAGAGAGCTCGGGGAAGCCCTGCTAATCGGAGAGAGCTCAGGGGAAGCCCTGTTAATTGGACAGGGCTCAGGGGAAGCCCTGGTAATCGGAAAGCACTCGGGGAAGCCCTGGTAATCGGAGAGGGCTCGGGGAAGCCCTGGTAATCGCAGAGGGCTCAGAGGAATCCCTGGTAATCGTAAAGCACTCGGGGAAGCCCTGGTAATCTGAGAGAGCTCAGGGGAAGCCCTGTTAATTGGACAGGGCTCAGGGGAAGCCCTGGTAATCGGAAAGCACTCGGGGAAGCCCTGGTAATCGGAGAGGGCTCGGGGAAGCCCTGGTAATCGCAGAGGGCTCAGAGGAATCCCTGGTAATCGTAAAGCACTCGGGGAAGCCCTGGTAATCTGAGAGAGCTCGGGGAAGCCCTGGTAATCGGAGAGGGCTCAGGGGAAGCCCTGGTAATCGGAGAGAGCTCAGGGGAAGCCCTGGTAATCGGAGAGAGCTCAGGGGAAGCCCTGGTAATCGGAGAGAGCTCAGGGGATGCCCTGGTAATTGGTGAGAGCTCAGGGGAAGCCGTGGTAATCGGAGAGAGCTCGGGGAAGCCCTGGTAATTGGCAAGGGTTCAGGGAAGCCCTGGTAATTGGAGAGAGCTCAGGGGAAGCCCTGGTAATCGGACAGGGCTCAGGGGAAGCCCTGGTAATCGGACAGGGCTCAGCAGAAGCCCTGGTAATCGGAGAGAGCTCGGGGAAGCCCTGGTAATTGGACAGGGTTCAGGGGAAGCCCTGGTAATCGGAGACAGCTCGGGGAAGCCCTGGTAATCGGAAAGCACTCGTGGAAGCCCTGCTAATCGGAGAGAGCTCAGGGGAAGCCCTGTTAATTGGACAGGGCTCAGGGGAAGCCCTGGTAATCGGAAAGCACTCGGGGAAGCCCTGGTAATCGGAGAGGGCTCGGGGAAGCCCTGGTAATCGCAGAGGGCTCAGAGGAATCCCTGGTAATCGTAAAGCACTCGGGGAAGCCCTGGTAATCTGAGAGAGCTCGGGGAAGCCCTGGTAATCGGAGAGGGCTCAGGGGAAGCCCTGGTAATCGGAGAGAGCTCAGGGGAAGCTCTGGTAATCGGAGAGAGCTCAGGGGAAGCCCTGGTAATCGGAGAGAGCTCAGGGGATGCCCTGGTAATTGGTGAGAGCTCAGGGGAAGCCGTGGTAATCGGAGAGAGCTCGGGGAAGCCCTGGTAATTGGCAAGGGTTCAGGGAAGCCCTGGTAATTGGAGAGAGCTCAGGGGAAGCCCTGGTAATCGGACAGGGCTCAGGGGAAGCCCTGGTAATCGGACAGGGCTCAGCAGAAGCCCTGGTAATCGGAGAGAGCTCGGGGATGCCCTGGTCATCGGACAGGGCTCAGGGGAAGCCCTGGTAATTGGAGAGAGCTCAGGGGAAGCTCTGGTAATTGGAGAGAGCTCGGGGAAGCCCTGCTAATCGGAGAGAGCTCAGGGGAAGCCCTGGTAATCGGAAAGCACTCGGGGAAGCCCTGGTAATCGTAGAGAGCTTGGGGAAGTCCTGGCAATTGGACAGGGTTCAGGGGAAGCCCTTGTAATTGGAGAGAGCTCAGGGGAAGCCCTCGTAATCGGACAGGGCTCAGGGGAAGCCCTGGTAATCGGAGAGGGCTCAGTGGAAGCCCTGGTAATCGGAGAGAGCTTGGGGATGCCCTGGTAATCGGACAGGGCTCAGGGGAAGCCCTCGTAATTGGAGAGAGGTCAGGGGAAGCTTTGGTAATTGGAGAGAGCTCAGGGGAAGCCCTGGTAATTGGAGAGAGCTCAGGGGAAGCCCTGGTAATCGGACAGGGCTCAGGGGAATCCCTGGTAATTGGAAAGGACTCGGGGATGCCCTGGTAATCGGAGAGAGCTCAGGGGAATCCACGGTAATTGGACAGGGCTCAGGGGAAGCACTGGTAATTGGAGAGAGCTCAGGGGAATCCCTGGCAATTGGAGAGAGCTCGGGGAAGCCCTGGTAATCAGAGAGAGCTCAGGGGAAGCCCTGGTAATCGGACAGGGCTCGGGGGAAGCCCTGGTAATTGGAGACAGCTCAGGGGAAGCCCTGGTAATTGGAGAGGGCTCGGGGAGGCCCTGGTAATCGGACAAGGCTCAGGGGAAGCCCTGGCAATCGGAGAGAGTTCGGGGAAGCCCTGGTAATTGGAGAGAGCTCGGGGATGCCCTGGTAATCGGAGAGGGCTCAGGGGAAGCCCTGGTAATCGGAGAGAGCTTGGGGAAGCCTTGGTAATTGGAGAGAGCTCTGGGAAGCCTTGGTAATCGGAGAGAGCTCGGGGGAAGCCCTGGTAATCGGACAGGGCTTGGGGGAAGCCCTGGTAATCGGACAGGGCTCAGGGGAAGCCCTGGTAATCGGACAGGGCTCAACGGAAGCCCTGGTAATCGGAGAGAGCTCGGGGATGCCCTGGTCATCGGACAGGGCTCAGGGAAAGCCCTGGTAATGGGAGAGAGCTCAGGGGAAGCTCTGGTAATGGGAGAGAGCTCAGGGGAAGCCCTGGTAATCGGACAGGGCTCAGGGGAAGCCCTGGTAATCGGACAGGGCTCAGCAGAAGCCCTGGTAATCGGAGAGAGCTCGGGGAAGCCCTGGTAATTGGACAGGGTTCAGGGGAAGCCCTGGTAATCGGAGAGAGCTCGGGGAAGCCCTGGTAATCGGAAAGCACTCGTGGAAGCCCTGCTAATCGGAGAGAGCTCAGGGGAAGCCCTCTTAATTGGACAGGGCTCAGGGGAAGCCCTGGTAATCGGAAAGCACTCGGGGAAGCCCTGGTAATCGGAGAGGGCTCGGGGAAGCCCTGGTAATCGCAGAGGGCTCAGAGAAATCCCTGGTAATCGTAAAGCACTCGGGGAAGCCCTGGTAATCTGAGAGAGCTCGGGGAAGCCCTGGTAATCGGAGAGGGCTCAGGGGAAGCCCTGGTAATCGGAGAGAGCTCAGGGGAAGCTCTGGTAATCGGAGAGAGCTCAGGGGAAGCCCTGGTAATCGGAGAGAGCTCAGGGGATGCCCTGGTAATTGGTGAGAGCTCAGGGGAAGCCGTGGTAATCGGAGAGAGCTCGGGGAAGCCCTGGTAATTGGCAAGGGTTCAGGGAAGCCCTGGTAATTGGAGAGAGCTCAGGGGAAGCCCTGGTAATCGGACAGGGCTCAGGGGAAGCCCTGGTAATCGGAGAGAGCTCGGGGATGCCCTGGTCATCGGACAGGGCTCAGGGGAAGCCCTGGTAATTGGAGAGAGCTCATGGGAAGCTCTGGTAATTGGAGAGAGCTCGGGGAAGCCCTGCTAATCGGAGAGAGCTCAGGGGAAGCCCTGGTAATCGGAAAGCACTCGGGGAAGCCCTGGTAATCGGAGAGGGCTCGGGGAAGCCCTGGTAATCGCAGAGGGCTCAGAGAAATCCCTGGTAATCGTAAAGCACTCGGGGAAGCCCTGGTAATCTGAGAGAGCTCGGGGAAGCCCTGGTAATCGGAGAGGGCTCAGGGGAAGCCCTGGTAATCGGAGAGAGCTCAGGGGAAGCTCTGGTAATCGGAGAGAGCTCAGGGGAAGCCCTGGTAATCGGAGAGAGCTCAGGGGATGCCCTGGTAATTGGTGAGAGCTCAGGGGAAGCCGTGGTAATCGGAGAGAGCTCGGGGAAGCCCTGGTAATTGGCAAGGGTTCAGGGAAGCCCTGGTAATTGGAGAGAGCTCAGGGGAAGCCCTGGTAATCGGACAGGGCTCAGCAGAAGCCCTGGTAATCGGAGAGAGCTCGGGGATGCCCTGGTCATCGGACAGGGCTCAGGGGAAGCCCTGGTAATTGGAGAGAGCTCATGGGAAGCTCTGGTAATTGGAGAGAGCTCGGGGAAGCCCTGCTAATCGGAGAGAGCTCAGGGGAAGCCCTGGTAATCGGAAAGCACTCGGGGAAGCCCTGGTAATCGTAGAGAGCTTGGGGAAGTCCTGGCAATTGGACAGGGTTCAGGGGAAGCCCTTGTAATTGGAGAGAGCTCAGGGGAAGCCCTCGTAATCGGACAGGGCTCAGGGGAAGCCCTGGTAATCGGAGAGGGCTCAGTGGAAGCCCTGGTAATCGGAGAGAGCTTGGGGATGCCCTGGTAATCGGACAGGGCTCAGGGGAAGCCCTCGTAATTGGAGAGAGGTCAGGGGAAGCTTTGTTAATTGGAGAGAGCTCAGGGGAAGCCCTGGTAATCGGAGAGAGCTCGGGGAAGCCCTGGTAATCGGAAAGCACTCGGGGAAGCCCTGGTAATTGGAGAGAGCTCAGGGGAAGCCCTGGTAATCGGACAGGGCTCAGGGGAAGCCCTGGTAATTGGAAAGGACTCGGGGATGCCCTGGTAATCGGAGAGAGCTCAGGGGAATCCACGGTAATTGGACAGGGCTCAGGGGAAGCACTGGTAATTGGAGAGAGCTCAGGGGAATCCCTGGCAATTGGAGAGAGCTCGGGGAAGCCCTGGTAATCAGAGAGAGCTCAGGGGAAGCCCTGGTAATCGGACAGGGCTCGGGGGAAGACCTGGTAATTGGAGACAGCTCAGGGGAAGCCCTGGTAATTGGAGAGGGCTCGGGGAGGCCCTGGTAATCGGACAAGGCTCAGGGGAAGCCCTGGCAATCGGAGAGAGTTCGGGGAAGCCCTGGTAATTGGAGAGAGCTCGGGGATGCCCTGGTAATCGGAGAGGGCTCAGGGGAAGCCCTGGTAATCGGAGAGAGCTTGGGGAAGCCTTGGTAATTGGAGAGAGCTCTGGGAAGCCTTGGTAATCGGAGAGAGCTCGGGGGAAGCCCTGGTAATCGGACAGGGCTTGGGGGAAGCCCTGGTAATCGGACAGGGCTCAGGGGAAGCCCTGGTAAACGGACAGGGCTCAACGGAAGCCCTCGTAATCGGAGAGAGCTCGGGGAAGCCCTGGTAATTGGACAGGGCCCAGGGGAAGGCCTGGTAATTGGAGAGAGCTCAGGGGAAGCCCTGGTAATCGGACAGGGCTCAGCGGAAGCCCTGGTAATCGGAGAGAGCTCGGGGATGCCCTGGTCATCGGACAGGGCTCAGGGAAAGCCCTGGTAATGGGAGAGAGCTCAGGGGAAGCTCTGGTAATGGGAGAGAGCTCAGGGGAAGCCCTGGTAATCGGAGAGAGCTCGGGGAAGCCCTGGTAATCGGAGAGAGCTCAGAGGAAGCACTGGTAATTGGAGAGCACTTGGGGAAGCCCTGGTAATCAGGCAGGGCTCAGGCGAAGCCCTGGTAATTGGAGAGCACTTGGGGAAGCCCTGGCAATCGGAGAGAGCTCGGGGAAGCCCTGGTAATCGGAGAGAGCATGGGGATGCCCTGGTAATCAGAGGGGGCTCGGGGGAAGCCCTGGTAATCGGAAAGCACTCGGGGAAGCCCTGGTAATTGGAGCGAGCTCGCGGAAGCCCTGGTAATCGGAGAGGGCTCAGGGGAAGCCGTGGTAATCGGAGTGAGCTCGGGGAAGCCTTGGTAATCGGAGAGAGCTCTGGGAAGCCTTGGTAATCGGAGAGAGCTCGTGGAAGCCCTGGTAATCAGAGAGGGCTCGGGGGAAGCCCTGGTAATCGAACAGGGCTCAGCGGAAGCCCTGGTAATCGGAGAGACCTCAGGGAAGCCCTGGTAATTGGACAGGGTTCAGGTGAAGCCCTGGTAATCGGAGAGAGCTCGGGGAAGCCCTGGTAATCGGACAGCACTCGGGGAAGCCCTGGTAATTGGAGAGAGCTCGGGGAAGCCCTGGTAATTGGCAATGGAACGGGGGAAGCCCTGGTAATCGGACAGGGCTCAGGGGAAGCCCTGGTAATTGGAGAGAGCTCAGGGGAAGCCCTGGTAATTGGATAGAGCTCGGGGAAGCTCTGGTAATTCGAGATAGCTCAGGGGAAGCCCTCTTAATTGGAGAGAACTCGGGGAAGCCCTGGTAATCAGAGAGAGTTCGGGGAAGCCCTGGTAATCGGAGAGAGCTCGGGAAGCCCTGGTAATCAGAGAGGGCTCAAGGGAAGCCCTGGTAATCGGAGAGAGCTCAGGGGAAGACCTGGTAATAGGACAGGGCTCAGGGGAAGCCCTGGTAATCGAAGAGGGCTCGGGGAAGCCCTGGTAATCGCAGAGGGCTCAGAGGAATCCCTGGTATTCGGAAAGCACTCGGGGAAGCCCTGGTAATCGGAGAGAGCTCGGGGAAGCCCTGGTCATCGGACAGGGCTCAGGGGAAGCCCTGGTAATTGCAGAGAGCTCAGGGGAGATCTGGTAATGGGAGAGAGCTCAGGGGAAGCCCTGGCAATTGGAGAGAGCTCAGGGGAAGCTCTGGTAATTGGAGAGAGCTCAGGGGAAGCCCTGGTAATCAGTGAGAGCTCGGGGAAGCCCTGGTAATCGGAGACAGCTCAGAGGAAGCCCTGGTAATTGAAGAGCACTTGGGGAAGCCCTGGTAATCAGGCAGGGCTCAGGGGAAGCCCTGGTAATTGGAGAGCACTTGGGGAAGCCCTGGCAATCGGAGAGAGCTCGGGGAAGCCCTGGTAATCGGAGAGAGCTTGGGGAAGCCCTGGTAATCAGAGGGGGCTCGGGGGAAGCCCTGGTAATCGGAAAGCACTCGGGGAAGCCCTGGTAATTGGAGCGACCTCGGGGAAGCCCTCGTAATCGGAGAGGGCTCACGGGAAGCCGTGGTAATCGGAGTGAGCTCGGGGAAGCCTTGGTAATCGGAGAGAGCTCTGGGAAGCCTTGGTAATCGGAGAGAGCTCGTGGAAGCCCTGGTAATCAGAGAGGGCTCGGGGGAAGCCCTGGTAATCGGACAGGGCTCAGCGGAAGCTCTGGTAATCGGACAGGGCTCAGGGGAAGCCCTGGTAATCGAACAGGGCTCAGCGGAAGCCCTGGTAATCGGAGAGACCTCAGGGAAGCCCTGGTAATTGGACAGGGTTCAGGGGAAGCCCTGGTAATCGGAGAGAGCTCGGGGAAGCCCTGGTAATCGGAAAGCACTCGTGGAAGCCCTGGTAATCGGAGAGAGCTCAGGGGAAGCTCTGGTAATCGGAGAGAGCTCAGGGGAAGCCCTGGTAATCGGAGAGAGCTCAGGGGATGCCCTGGTAATTGGTGAGAGCTCAGGGGAAGCCCTGGTAATCGGAGAGAGCTCGGGGAAGCCCTGGTAATTGGCAAGGGTTCAGGGAAGCCCTGGTAATTGGAGAGAGCTCAGGGGAAGCCCTGGTAATCGGACAGGGCTCAGGGGAAGCCCTGGTAATCGGACAGGGCTCAGCAGAAGCCCTGGTAATCGGAGAGAGCTCGGGGATGCCCTGGTCATCGGACAGGGCTCAGGGGAAGCCCTGGTAATTGGAGAGAGCTCAGGGGAAGCTCTGGTAATTGGAGAGAGCTCGGGGAAGCCCTGCTAATCGGAGAGAGCTCAGGGGAAGACCTGGTAATCGGAAAGCACTCGGGGAAGCCCTGGTAATCAGAGAGAGCTCGGGGATGCCCTGGTAATCGGACAGGGCTCAGGGGAAGCCCTGGTAATTGGAGAGAGCTCGGGGGAAGCTCTGGTAATTGGAGAGAGCTCAGGGGAAGCCCTGGTATTCGGAGAGAGCTCGGGGAAGCCATGGTAATCGGAAAGCACTCGGGGAATCCCTGGTAATCGGATAGAGCTCAGGGGAAGCCCTGGAAATCGGAAAGGACTCGGGGAAGCCCTGGTAATAGGATAGAGCTCGGGGAAGCCCTGGCAATTGGACAGGGCTCGGGGGAAGCCCTGGTAATCGGAGAGAGGTCAGGGGAATCCATGGTAATTGGACAGGGCTCAGGGGAAGCCCTGGTAATTGGAGAGAGCTCAGGGGAAGCCCTGGTATTCGGAGAGGGCTCAGGGGAAGCCCTGGTAATCGGAGAGTGCTTGGGGAAGCCTTGGTAATTGGAGAGAGCCCTGGGAAGCCTTGGTAATCGGAGAGAGCTCGGGGGAAGCCCTGGTAATCGGACAGGGCTCGGGGGAAGCCCTGGTAATCGGACAGGGCTCAGGGGAAGCCCTGGTAATCGGACCGGGCTCAACGGAAGACCTCGTAATCGGAGAGAGCTCGGGGAAGCCCTGGTAATTGGACAGGGCCCAGGGGAATGCCTGGTAATTGGAGAGAGCTTTGGGGAAGCCCTGGTAATCGGACAGGGCTCCGCGGAAGCCCTGGTAATTGGAGAGAGCTCGGGGATGCCCTGGTCATCGGACAGGGCTCAGGGGAAGCCCTGGTAATTGGAGAGAGCTCAGGGGAGATCTGGTAATGGGAGAGAGCTCAGGGGAAGCCCTGGCAATTGGAGAGAGCTCAGGGGAAGCTCTGGTAATTGGAGAGAGCTCAGGGGAAGCCCTGGTAATCAGTGAGAGCTTGGGGAAGCTCTGGTAATCGGAGACAGCTCAGAGGAAGCCCTGGTAATTGAAGAGCACTTGGGGAAGCCCTGGTAATCAGGCAGCGCTCAGGGGAAGCCCTGGTAATTGGAGAGCACTTGGGGAAGCCCTGGCAATCGGAGAGAGCTCGGGGAAGCCCTGGTAATCGGAGAGAGCTTGGGGAAGCCCTGGTAATCAGAGGGGGCTCGGGGGAAGCCCTGGTAATCGGAAAGCACTCGGGGAAGCCCTGGTAATTGGAGCGACCTCGGGGAAGCCCTCGCAATCGGAGAGGGTTCACGGGAAGCCGTGGTAATCGGAGTGAGCTCGGGGAAGCCTTGGTAATCGGAGAGAGCTCTGGGAAGCCTTGGTAATCGGAGAGAGCTCGTGGAAGCCCTGGTAATCAGAGAGGGCTCGGGGGAAGCCCTGGTAATCGGACAGGGCTCAGCGGAAGCCCTGGTAATCGGACAGGGCTCAGGGGAAGGCCTGGTAATCGAACAGGGCTCAGTGGAAGCCCTGGCAATCGGAGAGACCTCAGGGAAGCCCTGGTAATTGGACAGGGTTCAGGGGAAGCCCTGGTAATCGGAGAGAGCTCGGGGAAGCCCTGGTAATCGGAAAGCACTCGTGGAAGCCCTGGTAATCGGAGAGAGATCAGGGGAAGCCCTGTTAATTGGACAGGGCTCAGGGGAAGCCCTGGTAATCGGAAAGCACTCGGGGAAGCCCTGGTAATCGGAGAGGGCTCGGGGAAGCCCTGGTAATCGCAGAGGGCTCAGAGGAATCCCTGGTAATCGTAAAGCACTCGGGGAAGCCCTGGTAATCTGAGAGAGCTCGGGGAAGCCCTGGTAATCGGAGAGGGCTCAGGGGAAGCCCTGGTAATCGGAGAGAGCTCAGGGGAAGCTCTGGTAATCGGAGAGAGCTCAGGGGAAGCCCTGGTAATCGGAGAGAGCTCAGGGGATGCCCTGGTAATTGCTGAGAGCTCAGGGGAAGCCCTGGTAATCGGAGAGAGCTCGGGGAAGCCCTGGTAATTGGCAAGGGTTCAGGGAAGCCCTGGTAATTGGAGAGAGCTCAGGGGAAGCCCTGGTAATCGGACAGGGCTCAGGGGAAGCCCTGGTAATCGGACAGGGCTCAGCAGAAGCCCTGGTAATCGGAGAGAGCTCGGGGAAGCCCTGGTAATTGGACAGGGTTCAGGGGAAGCCATGGTAATCGGAGAGAGCTCGGGGAAGCCCTGGTAATCGGAAAGCACTCGTGGAAGCCCTGCTAATCGGAGAGAGCTCAGGGGAAGCCCTGTTAATTGGACAGGGCTCAGGGGAATCCCTGGTAATCGGAAAGCACTCGGGGAAGCCCTGGTAATCGGAGAGGGCTCAGGGAAGCCGTGGTAATCGCAGAGGGCTCAGAGGAATCCCTGGTAATCGTAAAGCACTCGGGGAAGCCCTGGTAATCTGAGAGAGCTCGGGGAAGCCCTGGTAATCGGAGAGGGCTCAGGGGAAGCCCTGGTAATCGGAGAGAGCTCAGGGGAAGCTCTGGTAATCGGAGAGAGCTCAGGGGAAGCCCTGGTAATCGGAGAGAGCTCAGGGGATGCCCTGGTAATTGGTGAGAGCTCAGGGGAAGCCGTGGTAATCGGAGAGAGCTCGGGGAAGCCCTGGTAATTGGCAAGGGTTCAGGGAAGCCCTGGTAATTGGAGAGAGCTCAGGGGAAGCCCTGGCAATCGGACAGGGCTTAGGGGAAGCCCTGGTAATCGGACAGGGCTCAGCAGAAGCCCTGGTAATCGGAGAGAGCTCGGGGATGCCCTGGTCATCGGACAGGGCTCAGGGGAAGCCCTGGTAATTGGAGAGAGCTCAGGGGAAGCTCTGGTAATTGGATAGAGCTCGGGGAAGCCCTGCTAATCGGAGAGAGCTCAGGGGAAGCCCTGGTAATCGGAAAGCACTCGGGGAAGCCCTGGTAATCGTAGAGAGCTTGGGGAAGTCCTGGCAATTGGACAGGGTTCAGGGGAAGCCCTTGTAATTGGAGAGAGCTCAGGGGAAGCCCTCGTAATCGGACAGGGCTCAGGGGAAGCCCTGGTAATCGGAGAGGGCTCAGTGGAAGCCCTGGTAATCGGAGAGAGCTTGGGGATGCCCTGGTAATCGGACAGGGCTCAGGGGAAGCCCTCGTAATTGGAGAGAGGTCAGGGGAAGCTTTGGTAATCGGAGAGAGCTCGGGGAAGCCCTGGTAATCGGAAAGCACTCGGGGAAGCCCTGGTAATTGGAGAGAGCTCAGGGGAAGCCCTGGTAATCGGACAGGGCTCAGGGGAAGCCCTGGTAATTGGAAAGGACTCGGGGATGCCCTGGTAATCGGAGAGAGCTCAGGGGAATCCACGGTAATTGGACAGGGCTCAGGGGAAGCACTGGTAATTGGAGAGAGCTCAGGGGAATCCCTGGCAATTGGAGAGAGCTCGGGGATGCCCTGGTAATCGGAGAGGGCTCAGGGGAAGCCCTGGTAATCGGAGAGAGCTTGGGGAAGCCTTGGTAATTGGAGAGAGCTCTGGGAAGCCTTGGTAATCGGAGAGAGCTGGGGGGAAGCCCTGGTAATCGGACAGGGCTTGGGGGAAGCCCTGGTAATCGGACAGTGCTCAGGGGAAGCCCTAGTAATCGGACAGGGCTCAACGGAAGCCCTCGTAATCGGAGAGAGCTCGGGGAAGCCCTGGTAATTGGACAGGGCCCAGGGGAAGGCCTGGTAATTGGAGAGAGCTCAGGGGAAGCCCTGGTAATCGGACAGGGCTCAGCGGAAGCCCTGGTAATCGGAGAGAGCTCGGGGATGCCCTGGTCATCGGACAGGGCTCAGGGAAAGCCCTGGTAATTGGAGAGAGCTCAGGGGAAGCTCTGGTAATGGGAGAGAGCTCAGGGGAAGCCCTGGTAATCGGAGAGAGCTCGGGGAAGCCCTGGTAATCGGAGAGAGCTCAGAGGAAGCACTGGTAATTGGAGAGCACTTGGGGAAGCCCTGGTAATCAGGCAGGGCTCAGGCGAAGCCCTGGTAATTGGAGAGCACTTGGGGAAGCCCTGGCAATCGGAGAGAGCTCGAGGAAGCCCTGGTAATCGGAGAGAGCATGGGGAAGCCCTGGTAATCAGAGGGGGCTCGGGGGAAGCCCTGGTAATCGGAAAGCACTCGGGGAAGCCCTGGTAATTGGAGCGAGCTCGGGGAAGCCCTGGTAATCGGAGAGGGCTCAGGGGAAGCCGTGGTAATCGGAGTGAGTTCGGGGAAGCCTTGGTAATCGGAGAGAGCTCTGGGAAGCCTTGGTAATCGGAGAGAGCTCGTGGAAGCCCTGGTAATCAGAGAGGGCTCGGGGGAAGCCCTGGTAATCGGACAGGGCTCAGCGGAAGCCCTGGTAATCGGACAGGGCTCAGGGGAAGCCCTGGTAATCGAACAGGGCTCAGCGGAAGCCCTGGTAATCGGAGAGACCTCAGGGAAGCCCTGGTAATTGGACAGGGTTCAGGGGAAGCCCTGGTAATCGGAGAGAGCTCGGGGAAGCCCTGGTAATCGGACAGCACTCGGGGAAGCCCTGGTAATTGGAGAGAGCTCGGGGAAGCCCTGGTAATTGGCAATGGAACGGGGGAAGCCCTGGTAATCGGACAGGGCTCAGGGGAAGCCCTGGTAATTGGAGAGAGCTCAGGGGAAGCCCTGGTAATTGGATAGAGCTCGGGGAAGCTCTGGTAATTCGAGATAGCTCAGGGGAAGCCCTCTTAATTGGAGAGAACTCGGGGAAGCCCTGGTAATCAGAGAGAGTTCGGGGAAGCCCTGGTAATCGGAGAGAGCTCGGGAAGCCCTGGTAATCAGAGAGGGCTCAAGGGAAGCCCTGGTAATCGGAGAGAGCTCAGGGGAAGACCTGGTAATAGGACAGGGCTCAGGGGAATCCCTGGTAATCGAAGAGGGCTCGGGGAAGCCCTGGTAATCGCAGAGGGCTCAGAGGAGTCCCTGGTAATCGGAAAGCACTCGGGGAAGCCCTGGTAATCGGAGAGAGCTCGGGGAAGCCCTGGTCATCGGACAGGGCTCAGGGGAAGCCCTGGTAATTGGAGAGAGCTCAGGGGAGATCTGGTAATGGGAGAGAGCTCAGGGGAAGCCCTGGCAATTGGAGAGAGCTCAGGGGAAGCTCTGGTAATTGGAGAGAGCTCAGGGGAAGCCCTGGTAATCAGTGAGAGCTCGGGGAAGCCCTGGTAATCGGAGACAGCTCAGAGGAAGCCCTGGTAATTGAAGAGCACTTGGGGAAGCCCTGGTAATCAGGCAGGGCTCAGGGGAAGCCCTGGTAATTGGAGAGCACTTGGAGAAGCCCTGGCAATCGGAGAGAGCTCGGGGAAGCCCTGGTAATCGGAGGGAGCTTGGGGAAGCCCTGGTAATCAGAGGGGGCTCGTGGGAAGCCCTGGTAATCGGAAAGCACTCGGGGAAGCCCTGTTAATTGGAGCGACCTCGGGGAAGCCCTCGTAATCGGAGAGGGCTCACGGGAAGCCGTGGTAATCGGAGTGAGCTCGGGGAAGCCTTGGTAATCGGAGAGAGCTCTGGGAAGCCTTGGTAATCGGAGAGAGCTTGTGGAAGCCCTGGTAATCAGAGAGGGCTCGGGGGAAGCCCTGGTAATCGGACACGGCTCAGCGGAAGCTCTGGTAATCGGACAGGGCTCAGGGGAAGCCCTGGTAATCGAACAGGGCTCAGCGGAAGCCCTGGTAATCGGAGAGGGCTCAGGGGAAGCCGTGGTAATCGGAGTGAGTTCGGGGAAGCCTTGGTAATCGGAGAGAGCTCTGGGAAGCCTTGGTAATCGGAGAGAGCTCGTGGAAGCCCTGGTAATCAGAGAGGGCTCGGGGGAAGCCCTGGTAATCGGACAGGGCTCAGCGGAAGCCCTGGTAATCGGACAGGGCTCAGGGGAAGCCCTGGTAATCGAACAGGGCTCAGCGGAAGCCCTGGTAATCGGAGAGACCTCAGGGAAGCCCTGGTAATTGGACAGGGTTCAGGGGAAGCCCTGGTAATCGGAGAGAGCTCGGGGAAGCCCTGGTAATCGGACAGCACTCGGGGAAGCCCTGGTAATTGGAGAGAGCTCGGGGAAGCCCTGGTAATTGGCAATGGAACGGGGGAAGCCCTGGTAATCGGACAGGGCTCAGGGGAAGCCCTGGTAATTGGAGAGAGCTCAGGGGAAGCCCTGGTAATTGGATAGAGCTCGGGGAAGCTCTGGTAATTCGAGATAGCTCAGGGGAAGCCCTCTTAATTGGAGAGAACTCGGGGAAGCCCTGGTAATCAGAGAGAGTTCGGGGAAGCCCTGGTAATCGGAGAGAGCTCGGGAAGCCCTGGTAATCAGAGAGGGCTCAAGGGAAGCCCTGGTAATCGGAGAGAGCTCAGGGGAAGACCTGGTAATAGGACAGGGCTCAGGGGAATCCCTGGTAATCGAAGAGGGCTCGGGGAAGCCCTGGTAATCGCAGAGGGCTCAGAGGAGTCCCTGGTAATCGGAAAGCACTCGGGGAAGCCCTGGTAATCGGAGAGAGCTCGGGGAAGCCCTGGTCATCGGACAGGGCTCAGGGGAAGCCCTGGTAATTGGAGAGAGCTCAGGGGAGATCTGGTAATGGGAGAGAGCTCAGGGGAAGCCCTGGCAATTGGAGAGAGCTCAGGGGAAGCTCTGGTAATTGGAGAGAGCTCAGGGGAAGCCCTGGTAATCAGTGAGAGCTCGGGGAAGCCCTGGTAATCGGAGACAGCTCAGAGGAAGCCCTGGTAATTGAAGAGCACTTGGGGAAGCCCTGGTAATCAGGCAGGGCTCAGGGGAAGCCCTGGTAATTGGAGAGCACTTGGAGAAGCCCTGGCAATCGGAGAGAGCTCGGGGAAGCCCTGGTAATCGGAGGGAGCTTGGGGAAGCCCTGGTAATCAGAGGGGGCTCGTGGGAAGCCCTGGTAATCGGAAAGCACTCGGGGAAGCCCTGTTAATTGGAGCGACCTCGGGGAAGCCCTCGTAATCGGAGAGGGCTCACGGGAAGCCGTGGTAATCGGAGTGAGCTCGGGGAAGCCTTGGTAATCGGAGAGAGCTCTGGGAAGCCTTGGTAATCGGAGAGAGCTTGTGGAAGCCCTGGTAATCAGAGAGGGCTCGGGGGAAGCCCTGGTAATCGGACACGGCTCAGCGGAAGCTCTGGTAATCGGACAGGGCTCAGGGGAAGCCCTGGTAATCGAACAGGGCTCAGCGGAAGCCCTGGTAATCGGAGAGACCTCAGGGAAGCCCTGGTAATTGGACAGGGTTCAGGGGAAGCCCTGGTAATCGGAGAGAGCTCGGGGAAGCCCTGGTAATCGGAAAGCACTCGTGGAAGCCCTGGTAATCGGAGAGAGCTCAGTGGAAGCCCTGTTAATTGGACAGGGCTCAGGGGAAGCCCTGGTAATCGGAAAGCACTCGGGGAAGCCCTGGTAATCGGAGAGTGCTCGGGGAAGCCCTGGTAATCGCAGAGGGCTCAGAGGAATCCCTGGTAATCGTAAAGCACTCGGGGAAGCCCTGGTAATCTGAGAGAGCTCGGGGAAGCCCTGGTAATCGGAGAGGGCTCAGGGGAAGCCCTGGTAATCGGAGAGAGCTCAGGGGAAGCTCTGGTAATCGGAGAGAGCTCAGGGGAAGCCCTGGTAATCGGAGAGAGCTCAGGGGATGCCCTGGTAATTGGTGAGAGCTCAGGGGAAGCCGTGGTAATCGGAGAGAGCTCGGGGAAGCCCTGGTAATTGGCAAGGGTTCAGGGAAGCCCTGGTAATTGGAGAGAGCTCAGGGGAAGCCCTGGCAATCGGACAGGGCTTAGGGGAAGCCCTGGTAATCGGACAGGGCTCAGCAGAAGCCCTGGTAATCGGAGAGAGCTCGGGGATGCCCTGGTCATCGGACAGGGCTCAGGGGAAGCCCTGGTAATTGGAGAGAGCTCAGGGGAAGCTCTGGTAATTGGAGAGAGCTCGGGGAAGCCCTGCTAATCGGAGAGAGCTCAGGGGAAGCCCTGGTAATCGGAAAGCACTCGGGGAAGCCCTGGTAATCGTAGAGAGCTTGGGGAAGTCCTGGCAATTGGACAGGGTTCAGGGGAAGCCCTTGTAATTGGAGAGAGCTCAGGGGAAGCCCTCGTAATCGGACAGGGCTCAGGGGAAGCCCTGGTAATCGGAGAGGGCTCAGTGGAAGCCCTGGTAATCGGAGAGAGCTTGGGGATGCCCTGGTAATCGGACAGGGCTCAGGGGAAGCCCTCGTAATTGGAGAGAGGTCAGGGGAAGCTTTGGTAATCGGAGAGAGCTCGGGGAAGCCCTGGTAATCGGAAAGCACTCGGGGAAGCCCTGGTAATTGGAGAGAGCTCAGGGGAAGCCCTGGTAATCGGACAGGGCTCAGGGGAAGCCCTGGTAATTGGAAAGGACACGGGGATGCCCTGGTAATCGGAGAGAGCTCAGGGGAATCCACGGTAATTGGACAGGGCTCAGGGGAAGCACTGGTAATTGGAGAGAGCTCAGGGGAATCCCTGGCAATTGGAGAGAGCTCGGGGATGCCCTGGTAATCGGAGAGGGCTCAGGGGAAGCCCTGGTAATCGGAGAGAGCTTGGGGAAGCCTTGGTAATTGGAGAGAGCTCTGGGAAGCCTTGGTAATCGGAGAGAGCTCGGGGGAAGCCCTGGTAATCGGACAGGGCTTGGGGGAAGCCCTGGTAATCGGACAGGGCTCAGGGGAAGCCCTAGTAATCGGACAGGGCTCAACGGAAGCCCTCGTAATCGGAGAGAGCTCGGGGAAGCCCTGGTAATTGGACAGGGCCCAGGGGAAGGCCTGGTAATTGGAGAGAGCTCAGGGGAAGCCCTGGTAATCGGACAGGGCTCAGCGGAAGCCCTGGTAATCGGAGAGAGCTCGGGGATGCCCTGGTCATCGGACAGGGCTCAGGGAAAGCCCTGGTAATTGGAGAGAGCTCAGGGGAAGCTCTGGTAATGGGAGAGAGCTCAGGGGAAGCCCTGGTAATCGGAGAGAGCTCGGGGAAGCCCTGGTAATCGGAGAGAGCTCAGAGGAAGCACTGGTAATTGGAGAGCACTTGGGGAAGCCCTGGTAATCAGGCAGGGCTCAGGCGAAGCCCTGGTAATTGGAGAGCACTTGGGGAAGCCCTGGCAATCGGAGAGAGCTCGAGGAAGCCCTGGTAATCGGAGAGAGCATGGGGAAGCCCTGGTAATCAGAGGGGGCTCGGGGGAAGCCCTGGTAATCGGAAAGCACTCGGGGAAGCCCTGGTAATTGGAGCGAGCTCGGGGAAGCCCTGGTAATCGGAGAGGGCTCAGGGGAAGCCGTGGTAATCGGAGTGAGTTCGGGGAAGCCTTGGTAATCGGAGAGAGCTCTGGGAAGCCTTGGTAATCGGAGAGAGCTCGTGGAAGCCCTGGTAATCAGAGAGGGCTCGGGGGAAGCCCTGGTAATCGGACAGGGCTCAGCGGAAGCCCTGGTAATCGGACAGGGCTCAGGGGAAGCCCTGGTAATCGAACAGGGCTCAGCGGAAGCCCTGGTAATCGGAGAGACCTCAGGGAAGCCCTGGTAATTGGACAGGGTTCAGGGGAAGCCCTGGTAATCGGAGAGAGCTCGGGGAAGCCCTGGTAATCGGACAGCACTCGGGGAAGCCCTGGTAATTGGAGAGAGCTCGGGGAAGCCCTGGTAATTGGCAATGGAACGGGGGAAGCCCTGGTAATCGGACAGGGCTCAGGGGAAGCCCTGGTAATTGGAGAGAGCTCAGGGGAAGCCCTGGTAATTGGATAGAGCTCGGGGAAGCTCTGGTAATTCGAGATAGCTCAGGGGAAGCCCTCTTAATTGGAGAGAACTCGGGGAAGCCCTGGTAATCAGAGAGAGTTCGGGGAAGCCCTGGTAATCGGAGAGAGCTCGGGAAGCCCTGGTAATCAGAGAGGGCTCAAGGGAAGCCCTGGTAATCGGAGAGAGCTCAGGGGAAGACCTGGTAATAGGACAGGGCTCAGGGGAATCCCTGGTAATCGAAGAGGGCTCGGGGAAGCCCTGGTAATCGCAGAGGGCTCAGAGGAGTCCCTGGTAATCGGAAAGCACTCGGGGAAGCCCTGGTAATCGGAGAGAGCTCGGGGAAGCCCTGGTCATCGGACAGGGCTCAGGGGAAGCCCTGGTAATTGGAGAGAGCTCAGGGGAGATCTGGTAATGGGAGAGAGCTCAGGGGAAGCCCTGGCAATTGGAGAGAGCTCAGGGGAAGCTCTGGTAATTGGAGAGAGCTCAGGGGAAGCCCTGGTAATCAGTGAGAGCTCGGGGAAGCCCTGGTAATCGGAGACAGCTCAGAGGAAGCCCTGGTAATTGAAGAGCACTTGGGGAAGCCCTGGTAATCAGGCAGGGCTCAGGGGAAGCCCTGGTAATTGGAGAGCACTTGGAGAAGCCCTGGCAATCGGAGAGAGCTCGGGGAAGCCCTGGTAATCGGAGGGAGCTTGGGGAAGCCCTGGTAATCAGAGGGGGCTCGTGGGAAGCCCTGGTAATCGGAAAGCACTCGGGGAAGCCCTGTTAATTGGAGCGACCTCGGGGAAGCCCTCGTAATCGGAGAGGGCTCACGGGAAGCCGTGGTAATCGGAGTGAGCTCGGGGAAGCCTTGGTAATCGGAGAGAGCTCTGGGAAGCCTTGGTAATCGGAGAGAGCTTGTGGAAGCCCTGGTAATCAGAGAGGGCTCGGGGGAAGCCCTGGTAATCGGACACGGCTCAGCGGAAGCTCTGGTAATCGGACAGGGCTCAGGGGAAGCCCTGGTAATCGAACAGGGCTCAGCGGAAGCCCTGGTAATCGGAGAGACCTCAGGGAAGCCCTGGTAATTGGACAGGGTTCAGGGGAAGCCCTGGTAATCGGAGAGAGCTCGGGGAAGCCCTGGTAATCGGAAAGCACTCGTGGAAGCCCTGGTAATCGGAGAGAGCTCAGTGGAAGCCCTGTTAATTGGACAGGGCTCAGGGGAAGCCCTGGTAATCGGAAAGCACTCGGGGAAGCCCTGGTAATCGGAGAGTGCTCGGGGAAGCCCTGGTAATCGCAGAGGGCTCAGAGGAATCCCTGGTAATCGTAAAGCACTCGGGGAAGCCCTGGTAATCTGAGAGAGCTCGGGGAAGCCCTGATAATCGGAGAGGGCCCAGGGGAAGCCCTGGTAATCGGAGAGAGCTCAGGGGAAGCTCTGGTAATCGGAGAGAGCTCAGGGGAAGCCCTGGTAATCGGAGAGAGCTCAGGGGATGCCCTGGTATTTGGTGAGAGCTCAGGGGAAGCCCTGGTAATCGGAGAGAGCTCGGGGAAGCCCTGGTAATTGGCAAGGGTTCAGGGAAGCCCTGGTAATTGGAGAGAGCTCAGGGGAAGCCCTGGTAATCGGACAGGGCTCAGGGGAAGCCCTGGTAATCGGACAGGGCTCAGCAGAAGCCCTGGTAATCGGAGAGAGCTCGGGGATGCCCTGGTCATCGGACAGGGCTCAGGGGAAGCCCTGGTAATTGGAGAGAGCTCGGGGAAGCCCTGCTAATCGGAGAGAGCTCAGGGGAAGCCCTGGTAATCGGAAAGCACTCGGGGAAGCCCTGGTAATCAGAGAGAGCTCGGGGATGCCCTGGTAATCGGACAGCACTCGGGGAAGCCCTGGTAATTGGAGAGAGCTCGGGGAAGCCCTGGTAATTGGCAATGGAACGGGGGAAGCCCTGGTAATCGGACAGGGCTCAGGGGAAGCCCTGGTAATTGGAGAGAGCTCAGGGGAAGCCCTGGTAATTGGATAGAGCTCGGGGAAGCTCTGGTAATTCGAGATAGCTCAGGGGAAGCCCTCTTAATTGGAGAGAACTCGGGGAAGCCCTGGTAATCAGAGAGAGTTCGGGGAAGCCCTGGTAATCGGAGAGAGCTCGGGAAGCCCTGGTAATCAGAGAGGGCTCAAGGGAAGCCCTGGTAATCGGAGAGAGCTCAGGGGAAGACCTGGTAATAGGACAGGGCTCAGGGGAAGCCCTGGTAATCGAAGAGGGCTCGGGGAAGCCCTGGTAATCGCAGAGGGCTCAGAGGAGTCCCTGGTAATCGGAAAGCACTCGGGGAAGCCCTGGTAATCGGAGAGAGCTCGGGGAAGCCCTGGTCATCGGACAGGGCTCAGGGGAAGCCCTGGTAATTGGCAATGGAACGGGGGAAGCCCTGGTAATCGGACAGGGCTCAGGGGAAGCCCTGGTAATTGGAGAGAGCTCAGGGGAAGCCCTGGTAATTGGATAGAGCTCGGGGAAGCTCTGGTAATTCGAGATAGCTCAGGGGAAGCCCTCTTAATTGGAGAGAACTCGGGGAAGCCCTGGTAATCAGAGAGAGTTCGGGGAAGCCCTGGTAATCGGAGAGAGCTCGGGAAGCCCTGGTAATCAGAGAGGGCTCAAGGGAAGCCCTGGTAATCGGAGAGAGCTCAGGGGAAGACCTGGTAATAGGACAGGGCTCAGGGGAATCCCTGGTAATCGAAGAGGGCTCGGGGAAGCCCTGGTAATCGCAGAGGGCTCAGAGGAGTCCCTGGTAATCGGAAAGCACTCGGGGAAGCCCTGGTAATCGGAGAGAGCTCGGGGAAGCCCTGGTCATCGGACAGGGCTCAGGGGAAGCCCTGGTAATTGGAGAGAGCTCAGGGGAGATCTGGTAATGGGAGAGAGCTCAGGGGAAGCCCTGGCAATTGGAGAGAGCTCAGGGGAAGCTCTGGTAATTGGAGAGAGCTCAGGGGAAGCCCTGGTAATCAGTGAGAGCTCGGGGAAGCCCTGGTAATCGGAGACAGCTCAGAGGAAGCCCTGGTAATTGAAGAGCACTTGGGGAAGCCCTGGTAATCAGGCAGGGCTCAGGGGAAGCCCTGGTAATTGGAGAGCACTTGGAGAAGCCCTGGCAATCGGAGAGAGCTCGGGGAAGCCCTGGTAATCGGAGGGAGCTTGGGGAAGCCCTGGTAATCAGAGGGGGCTCGTGGGAAGCCCTGGTAATCGGAAAGCACTCGGGGAAGCCCTGTTAATTGGAGCGACCTCGGGGAAGCCCTCGTAATCGGAGAGGGCTCACGGGAAGCCGTGGTAATCGGAGTGAGCTCGGGGAAGCCTTGGTAATCGGAGAGAGCTCTGGGAAGCCTTGGTAATCGGAGAGAGCTTGTGGAAGCCCTGGTAATCAGAGAGGGCTCGGGGGAAGCCCTGGTAATCGGACACGGCTCAGCGGAAGCTCTGGTAATCGGACAGGGCTCAGGGGAAGCCCTGGTAATCGAACAGGGCTCAGCGGAAGCCCTGGTAATCGGAGAGACCTCAGGGAAGCCCTGGTAATTGGACAGGGTTCAGGGGAAGCCCTGGTAATCGGAGAGAGCTCGGGGAAGCCCTGGTAATCGGAAAGCACTCGTGGAAGCCCTGGTAATCGGAGAGAGCTCAGTGGAAGCCCTGTTAATTGGACAGGGCTCAGGGGAAGCCCTGGTAATCGGTAAGCACTCGGGGAAGCCCTGGTAATCGGAGAGTGCTCGGGGAAGCCCTGGTAATCGCAGAGGGCTCAGAGGAATCCCTGGTAATCGTAAAGCACTCGGGGAAGCCCTGGTAATCTGAGAGAGCTCGGGGAAGCCCTGATAATCGGAGAGGGCCCAGGGGAAGCCCTGGTAATCGGAGAGAGCTCAGGGGAAGCTCTGGTAATCGGAGAGAGCTCAGGGGAAGCCCTGGTAATCGGAGAGAGCTCAGGGGATGCCCTGGTATTTGGTGAGAGCTCAGGGGAAGCCCTGGTAATCGGAGAGAGCTCGGGGAAGCCCTGGTAATTGGCAAGGGTTCAGGGAAGCCCTGGTAATTGGAGAGAGCTCAGGGGAAGCCCTGGTAATCGGACAGGGCTCAGGGGAAGCCCTGGTAATCGGACAGGGCTCAGCAGAAGCCCTGGTAATCGGAGAGAGCTCGGGGATGCCCTGGTCATCGGACAGGGCTCAGGGGAAGCCCTGGTAATTGGAGAGAGCTCAGGGGAAGCTCTGGTAATTGGAGAGAGCTCGGGGAAGCCCTGCTAATCGGAGAGAGCTCAGGGGAAGCCCTGGTAATCGGAAAGCACTCGGGGAAGCCCTGGTAATCAGAGAGAGCTCGGGGATGCCCTGGTAATCGGACAGCACTCGGGGAAGCCCTGGTAATTGGAGAGAGCTCGGGGAAGCCCTGGTAATTGGCAATGGAACGGGGGAAGCCCTGGTAATCGGACAGGGCTCAGGGGAAGCCCTGGTAATCGGAGAGAGCTCAGGGAAAGCTCTGGTAATTGGAGAGAGCTCGGGGAAGCTGTGGTAATTCGAGATAGCTCAGGGGAAGCCCACGTAATTGGAGAGAACTCGGGGAAGCCCTGGTAATCAGAGAGAGTTCGGGGAAGCCCTGGTAATCGGAGAGAGCTCGGGAAGCCCTGGTAATCAGAGAGGGCTCAAGGGAAGCCCTGGTAATCGGAGAGAGCTCAGGGGAAGACCTGGTAATAGGACAGGGCTCAGGGGAAGCCCTGGTAATCGAAGAGGGCTCGGGGAAGCCCTGGTAATCGCAGAGGGCTCAGAGGAGTCCCTGGTAATCGGAAAGCACTCGGGGAAGCCCTGGTAATCGGAGAGAGCTCGGGGAAGCCCTGGTCATCGGACAGGGCTCAGGGGAGATCTGGTAATGGGAGAGAGCTCAGGGGAAGCCCTGGCAATTGGAGAGAGCTCAGGGGAAGCTCTGGTAATTGGAGAGAGCTCAGGGGAAGCCCTGGTAATCAGTGAGAGCTCGGGGAAGCCCTGGTAATCGGAGACAGCTCAGAGGAAGCCCTGGTAATTGAAGAGCACTTGGGGAAGCCCTGGTAATCAGGCAGGGCTCAGGGGAAGCCCTGGTAATTGGAGAGCACTTGGGGAAGCCCTGGCAATCGGAGAGAGCTCGGGGAAGCCCTGGTAATCGGAGAGAGCTTGGGGAAGCCCTGGTAATCAGAGGGGGCTCGTGGGAAGCCCTGGTAATCGGAAAGCACTCGGGGAAGCCCTGGTAATTGGAGCGACCTCGGGGAAGCCCTCGTAATCGGAGAGGGCTCACGGGAAGCCGTGGTAATCGGAGTGAGCTCGGGGAAGCCTTGGTAATCGGAGACAGCTCTGGGAAGCCTTGGTAATCGGAGAGAGCTCGTGGAAGCCCTGGTAATCAGAGAGGGCTCGGGGGAAGCCCTGGAAATCGGACACGGCTCAGCGGAAGCTCTGGTAATCGGACAGGGCTCAGGGGAAGCCCTGGTAATCGAACAGGGCTCAGCGGAAGCCCTGGTAATCGGAGAGACCTCAGGGAAGCCCTGGTAATTGGACAGGGTTCAGGGGAAGCCCTGGTAATCGGAGAGAGCTCGGGGAAGCCCTGGTAATCGGAAAGCACTCGTGGAAGCCCTGGTAATCGGAGAGAGCTCAGTGGAAGCCCTGTTAATTGGACAGGGCTCAGGGGAAGCCCTGGTAATCGGAAAGCACTCGGGGAAGCCCTGGTAATCGGAGAGTGCTCGGGGAAGCCCTGGTAATCGCAGAGGGCTCAGAGGAATCCCTGGTAATCGTAAAGCACTCGGGAAGCCGTGGTAATCTGAGAGAGCTCGGGGAAGCCCTGATAATCGGAGAGGGCCCAGGGGAAGCCCTGGTAATCGGAGAGAGCTCAGGGGAAGCTCTGGTAATCGGAGAGAGCTCAGGGGAAGCCCTGGTAATCGGAGAGAGCTCAGGGGATGCCCTGGTAATTGGTGAGAGCTCAGGGGAAGCCCTGGAAATCGGAGAGAGCTCGGGGAAGCCCTGGTAATTGGCAAGGGTTCAGGGAAGCCCTGGTAATTGGAGAGAGCTCAGGGGAAGCCCTGGTAATCGGACAGGGCTCAGGGGAAGCCCTGGTAATCGGACAGGGCTCAGCAGAAGCCCTGGTAATCGGAGAGAGCTCGGGGATGCCCTGGTCATCGGACAGGGCTCAGGGGAAGCCCTGGTAATTGGAGAGAGCTCAGGGGAAGCTCTGGTAATTGGAGAGAGCTCGGGGAAGCCCTGCTAATCGGAGAGAGCTCAGGGGAAGCCCTGGTAATCGGAAAGCACTCGGGGAAGCCCTGGTAATCAGAGAGAGCTCGGGGATGCCCTGGTAATCGGACAGGGCTCAGGGGAAGCCCTGGTAATTGGAGAGAGCTCGGGGTAAGCTCTGGTAATTGGAGAGAGCTCAGGGGAAGCCCTGGTATTCGGAGAGAGCTCGGGGAAGCCATGGTAATCGGAAAGCACTCGGGGAAGCCCTGGTAATCGGATAGAGCTCAGGGGAAGCCCGGGAAATCGGAAAGGACTCGGGGAAGCCCTGGTAATCGGATAGAGCTCGGGGAAGCCCTGGCAATTGGACAGGGCTCGGGGGAAGCCCTGGTAATCGGAGAGAGGTCAGGGGAATCCATGCTAATTGGACAGGGCTCAGGGGAAGCCCTGGTAATCGGACCGGGCTCAACGGAAGCCCTCGTAATCGGAGAGAGCTCGGGGAAGCCCTGGTAATTGGACAGGGCCCAGGGGAATGCCTGGTAATTGGAGAGAGCTCAGGGGAAGCCTTGGTAATCGGACAGGGCTCAGCGGAAGCCCTGGTAATTGGAGAGAGCTCGGGGATGCCCTGGTCATCGGACAGGGCTCAGGGGAAGCCCTGGTAATTGGAGAGAGCTCAGGGGAGATCTGGTAATGGGAGAGAGCTCAGGGGAAGCCCTGGCAATTGGAGAGAGCTCAGGGGAAGCTCTGGTAATTGGAGAGAGCTCAGGGGAAGCCCTGGTAATCAGTGAGAGCTCGGGGAAGCTCTGGTAATCGGAGACAGCTCAGAGGAAGCCCTGGTAATTGAAGAGCACTTGGGGAAGCCCTGGTAATCAGGCAGGGCTCAGGGGAAGCCCTGGTAATTGGAGAGCACTTGGGGAAGCCCTGGCAATCGGAGAGAGCTCGGGGAAGCCCTGGTAATCGGAGAGAGCTTGGGGAAGCCCTGGTAATCAGAGGGGGCTCGGGGGAAGCCCTGGTAATCGGAAAGCACTCGGGGAAGCCCTGGTAATTGGAGCGACCTCGGGGAAGCCCTCGCAATCGGAGAGGGCTCACGGGAAGCCGTGGTAATCGGAGTGAGCTCGGGGAAGCCTTGGTAATCGGAGAGAGCTCTGGGAAGCTCTGGTAATCGGAGAGAGCTCAGGGGAAGCCCTGGTAATCGGAGAGAGCTCAGGGGATGCCCTGGTAATTGGTGAGAGCTCAGGGGAAGCCCTGGTAATCGGAGAGAGCTCGGGGAAGCCCTGGTAATTGGAAATGGTCCAGGGAAACCCTGCTAATTGGAGAGATCTCAGGGGAAGCCCTGGTAATCGGACAGGGCTCAGGGGAAGCCCTGGTAATCGGACAGGGCTCAGAGGAAGCCCTGGTAATCGGAGAGAGCTCGGGGATGCCCTGGTCATCGGACAGGGCTCAGGGGAAGCCCTGGTAATTGGAGAGAGCTCAGCGGAAGCTCTGGTAATGGGAGAGAGCTCAGGGGAAGCCCTGTCAATTGGAGAGAGCTCAGGGGAAGCTCTGGTAATAGGAGAGAGCTCAGGGGAGGCCCTGGTAATCGGAGAGAGCTCGGGGAAGCCCTGGTAATCGGAGAGAGCTCAGAGGAAGCCCTGGTAATTGGAGAGTACTTGGGGAAGCCCTGGTAATCAGGCAGGGCTCAGGGGAAGCCCTGGTAATTGGAGAGCACTTGGGGAAGCCCTGGCAATCGGAGAGAGGTCGGGGAAGCCCTGGTAATCGGAGAGAGCTTGGGGAAGCCCTGGTAATCAGAGGGGGCTCGGGGGAAGCCCTGGTAATCGGAAAGCACTTGGGGAAGCCCTGGTAATTGGAGCGAGCTCGTGGAAGCCCTGGTAATCGGAGAGGGCTCAGGGGAAGCCGTGGTAATCGGAGTGAGCTCGGGGAAGCCTTGGTAATCGGAGAGAGCTCTGGGAAGCCTTGGTAATTGGAGAGAGCTCGTGGAAGCCCTGGTAATCAGAGAGGGCTCGGGGGAAGCCCTGGTAATCGGACAGGGCTCAGCGGAAGCCCTGGTAATCGGACAGGGCTCAGGGGAAGCCCTGGTAATCGAACAGGGCTCAGCGGAAGCCCTGGTAATCGGAGAGACCTCAGGGAAGCCCTGGTAATTGGACAGGGTTCAGGGGAAGCCCTGGTAATCGGAGAGAGCTCGGGGAAGCCCTGGTAATCGTAAAGCACTCGTGGAAGCCCTGGTAATCGGAGAGAGCTCAGGGGAAGCCCTGTAAATTGGGAATGGCTCGGGGGAAGCCCTGGTAATCGGACAGGGCTCAGGGGTAGCCCTGGTAATTGGAGAGAGCTCAGGGGAAGCCCTGGTAATTGGATAGAGCTCGGGGAAGCTCTGGTAATTCGAGATAGCTCAGGGGAAGCCCTCTTAATTGGAGAGAACTCGGGGAAGCCCTGGTAATCAGAGAGAGCTCGGGGAAGCCCTTGTAAGCGGAGAGAGCTCGGGAAGCCCTGGTAATCAGAGAGGGCTCCGGGGAAGCCCTGGTAATCGGAGAGAGCTCAGGGGAAGCCCTGGTAATAGGACAGGGCTCAGGGGAAGCCCTGGTAATCGGAGAGGGCTCGGGGAAGCCCTGGTAATCGCAGAGGGCTCAGGGGAATCCCTGGTAATCGGAAAGCACTCGGGGAAGCCCTGCTAATCGGAGAGAGCTCGGGGAAGCCCTGGTATTCGGAGAGGGCTCAGGAGTAGCCCTGGTAATCGGAGAGAGCTCAGGGGAAGCCCTGGTAATCGGAGAGAGCTCGGGGAAGCCGTGGTAATTGGAAAGGGTTCAGGGGAAGCCCTGGTAATCGGACAGGGCTCAGCGGAAGACCTGGTAATCGGAGAGAGCTCGGGGATGCCCTGGTCATCGGACAGGGCTCAGGGCAAGCCCTGGTAATTGGTGAGAGCTCAGGGGAGGCTCTGGTAATCGGAGAGAGCTCTGGGAAGCCCTGGTAATTGGAAAGGGTTCAGGGAAGCCCTGGTAATTGGAGAGAGCTCAGGGGAAGCCCTGGTAATCGGACAGGGCTCAGGGGAAGCCCTGGTAATCGGACAGGGCTCAGCGGAAGACCTGGTAATCGGAGAGAGCTCGGGGATGCCCTGGTCATCGGACAGAGCTCAGGGGAAGCCATGGTAATTGGAGAGAGCTCAGGGGAAGCTCTGGTAATTGGAGAGAGCTCGGGGAAGCCCTGCTAATCGGAGAGAGCTCAGGGGAAGCTCTGGTAATTGGTGAGAGCTCAGAAGAAGCCCTGGTAATCGGAGAGAGATCGGGGAAGCCCTGGTAATCGGAAAGCACTCGAGGAAGCCTTGGTAATCAGAGAGAGCTCAGGGGAAGCCCTGGTAATCAGACTGGGCTCAGGGGAAGCCCTGGTAATCGGACAGGGCTCAGCGGAAGCCCTGGTAATCGGAGAGAGCTCGGAGATGTCCTGGTAATCGGACAGGGCTCAGGGGAAACCCTGGTAATTGGAAAGGACTCGGGGAAGCCCTGGTAATCGGAGAGAGCTCAGGGGAAGCCCTGGTAATCGGACAGGGCTCAGGGGAAGCCCTGGTAATTGGAAAGGGTTCGGGGGAAGCCCTGGTAATCGGAGAGAGCTCAGGGGAATCCATGGTAATCGGACAGGGCTCAGGGGAAGCCCTGGTAATCGGACAGGGCTCAGCGGAAGCCCTGGTAATCGGAGAGAGCTCGGGGATGTCCTGTTAATTGGACATGGCTCAGGGGAAGCCCTGGAAATTGGAAAGGACTCGGGGAAGCCCTGGTAATCGGAGAGAGCTCAGGGGAAGCCCTGGTAATCGGACAGGGCTCAGGGGAAGCCCTGGTAATTGGAAAGGACTCGGGGGAAGCCCTGGTAATCGGAGAGAGCTCAGGGGAATCCATGGTAATCGGACAGGGCTCAGGGGAAGCCCTGGTAATTGGAGAGAGCTCAGGTGAATCCCTGGTAATTGGAGAGAGCTCAGGGAAGCCCTGGTAATCAGAGAGAGCGCAGGGGAATCCTTGGTAATCGGACAGGGATCGGGGGAAGCCCTGGTAATCGGAGAGAGCTCAGGGGAAGCCCTGGTAATCGGAGAGGGCTCGGGGAAGCCCTGGTAATCGGACAAGGCTCAGGGGAAGCCCTGGCAATCGGAGAGAGTTCGGGGAAGCCCTGGTAATTGGAGAGAGCTCAGAGGAAGCCCTGGTAATCGGAGAGAGCTCGGGGAAGCCCTGGTAATTGGACAGGGTTCAGGGGAAGCCCAGGTAATTGGAGAGAGCTCAGGGGAAGCTCTGGTAATTGGAGAGAGCTCAGGGGAAGCCCTGGTAATCGGAGAGAGCTGAGGGGATGCCCAGGTAATTGGTGAGAGCTCAGGGGAAGCCCTGGTAATCGGAGAGAGCTCGGGGAAGCCCTGGTAATTGGAAATGGTCCAGGGAAGCCCTGGTAATTGGAGAGAGCTCAGGGGAGGCCCTGGTAATCGGACAGGGCTCGGGGAAGCCCTGGTAATCGAACAGGGCTCAGCGGAAACCCTGGTAATCGGAGAGATCTCAGGGAAGCCCTGGTAATTGGACAGGGTTCAGGGGAAGCCCTGGTAATCGGAGAGATCTCGGGGAAGCCCTGGTAATCGGAAAGCACTCGTGGAAGCTCTGGTAATCGGAGAGAGCTCAGGGGAAGCCCTGTTAATTGGACAGGGCTCAGGGGAAGCCCTGGTAATCGGAAAGCACTCGGGGAAGCCCTGGTAATTGGAGAGAGCTCGGGGAAGCCCTGGTAATTGGGAATGGCTCGGGGGAAGCCCTGGTAATCGGACAGGGCTCAGGGGAAGCCCTGGTAATTGGAGAGAGCTCAGGGGAAGCCCTGGTAATTGGATAGAGCTCGGGGAAGCTCTGGTAATTCGAGATAGCTCAGGGGAAGCCCTCTTAATTGGAGAGAAGCCGGGGAATCCCTGGTAATCAGAGAGAGCTCGGGGAAGCCCTGGTAAGCAGAGAGAGCTCGGGAAGCCCTGGTAATCAGAGAGGGCTCCGGGGAAGCCCTGGTAATCGGAGAGAGCTCAGGGGAAGCCCTGGTAATAGGACAGGGCTCAGGGGAAGCCCTGGTAATCGGAGAGGGCTCGGGGAAGCCCTGGTAATCGCAGAGGGCTCAGGGGAATCCCTGGTAATCGGAAAGCACTCGGGGAAGCCCTGGTAATCGGAGAGAGCTCGGGGAAGCCCTGGTATTCGGAGAGGGCTCAGGGGTAGCCCTGGTAATCGGAGAGACCTCAGGGGAAGCTCTGGTAATCGGAGAGAGCTCAGGGGAAGCCCTGCTAATCGGAGAGAGCTCGGGGAAGCCGTGGTAATTGGAAAGGGTTCAGGGGAAGCCCTGGTAATCGGACAGGGCTCAGCGGAAGACCTGGTAATCGGAGAGAGCTCGGGGATGCCCTGGTCATCGGACAGGGCTCAGGGCAAGCCCTGGTAATTGGTGAGAGCTCAGGGGAAGCTCTGGTAATCGGAGAGAGCTCTGGGAAGCCCTGGTAACTGGAAAGGGTTCAGGGAAGCCCTGGTAATTGGAGAGAGCTCAGGGGAAGCCCTGGTAATCGGACAGGGCTCAGGGGAAGCCCTGGTAATCGGACAGGGCTCAGCGGAAGACCTGGTAATCGGAGAGAGCTCGGGGATGCCCTGGTCATCGGACAGGGCTCAGGGGAAGCCATGGTAATTGGAGAGAGCTCAGGGGAAGCTCTGGTAATTGGAGAGAGCTCGGGGAAGCCCTGCTAATCGGAGAGAGCTCAGGGGAAGCTCTGGTAATTGGTGAGAGCTCAGGGGAAGCCCTGGTAATCGGAGAGAGATCGGGGAAGCCCTGGTAATCGGAAAGCACTCGAGGAAGCCTTGGTAATCAGAGAGAGCTCAGGGGAAGCCCTGGTAATCGGACAGGGCTCAGGGGAAGCCCTGGTAATCGGACAGGGCTCAGCGGAAGCCCTGGTAATCGGAGAGAGCTCAGGGATGTCCTGGTAATCGGACAGGGCTCAGGGGAAGCCCTGGAAATTGGAAAGGACTCGGGGAAGCCCTGGTAATCGGAGAGAGCTCAGGGGAAGCCCTGGTAATCGGACAGAGCTCAGGGGAAGCCCTGGTAATTGGAAAGGACTCGGGGGAAGCCCTGGTAATCGGAGAGAGCTCAGGGGAATCCATGGTAATCGGACAGGGCTCAGGGGAAGCCCTGGTAATTGGAGAGAGCTCAGGTGAATCCCTGGTAATTGGAGAGAGCTCGGGGAAGCCCTGGTAATCGGACAAGGCTCAGGGGAAGCCCTGGCAATCGGAGAGAGTTCGGGGAAGCCCTGGTAATTGGAGAGAGCTCAGAGGAAGCCCTGGTAATCGGAGAGAGCTCGGGGAAGCCCTGGTAATTGGACAGGATTCAGGGGAAGCCCAGGTAATTGGAGAGAGCTCAGGGGAAGCTCTGGTAATTGGAGAGAGCTCAGGGGAAGCCCTGGTAATCGGAGAGAGCTGAGGGGATGCCCTGGTAATTGGTGAGAGCTCAGGGGAAGCCCTGGTAATCGGAGAGAGCTCGGGGAAGCCCTGGTAATTGGAAATGGTCCAGGGAAGCCCTGGTAATTGGAGAGAGCTCAGGGGAAGCCCTGGTAATCGGACAGGGCTCGGGGAAGCCCTGGTAATCGGAGACGGCTCGGGGAAGCCCTGGTAATCGCAGAGGGCTCAGGGGAATCCCTGGTAATCGGAAAGCACTCGAGGAAGCCTTGGTAATCGGAGAGAGCTCAGGGGAAGCCCTGGTAATCGGACAGGGCTCAAGGGAAGCTCTGGTAATCGGAAAGCACTCGGGGAAGCCCTGGTAATCGGAGAGAGCTTGGGGAAGTCCTGGCAATTGGACAGGGTTCAGGGGAAGCCCTTGTAATTGGAGAGAGCTCAGGGGAAGCCCTGGTAATCGGACAGGGCTCAGGGGAAGCCCTGGTAATCGGAAAGGGCTCAGTGGAAGCCCTGGTAATCGGAGAGAGCTCGGGGATGTTCTGGTAATCGGACAGGGCTCAGGGGAAGCCCTGGAAATTGGAAAGGACTCGGGGAAGGCCTGGTAATCGGAGAGAGCTCAGGGGAAGCCCTGGTAATCGGACAGGGCTCAGGGGAAGCCCTGGTAATTGGAAAGGACTCGGGGGAACCCCTGGTAATCGGAGAGAGCTCAGGGGAATCCATGGTAATCGGACAGGGCTCAGGGGAAGCCCTGGTAATTGGAGAGAGCTCAGGTGAATCCCTGGTAATTGGAGAGAGCTCGGGGAAGCCCTGGTAATCAGAGAGAGCGCAGGGGAATCCTTGGTAATCGGACAGGGATCGGGGGAAGCCCTGGTAATCGGAGAGAGCTCAGGGGAAGACCTGGTAATCGGAGAGGGCTCGGGGAAGCCCTGGTAATCGGACCAGGCTCAGGGGAAGCCCTGGCAATCGGAGAGAGTTCGGGGAAGCCCTGGTAATTGGAGAGAGCTCAGAGGAAGCCCTGGTAATCGGAGAGAGCTCGGGGAAGCCCTGGTAATTGGACAGGATTCAGGGGAAGCCCAGGTAATTGGAGAGAGCTCAGGGGAAGCTCTGGTAATTGGAGAGAGCTCAGGGGAAGCCCTGGTAATCGGAGAGAGCTGAGGGGATGCCCTGGTAATTGGTGAGAGCTCAGGGGAAGCCCTGGTAATCGGAGAGAGCTCGGGGAAGCCCTGGTAATTGGAAATGGTCCAGGGAAGCCCTGGTAATCGCAGAGGGCTCAGGGGAATCCCTGGTAATCGGAAAGCACTCGAGGAAGCCTTGGTAATCGGAGAGAGCTCAGGGGAAGCCCTGGTAATCGGACAGGGCTCAAGGGAAGCTCTGGTAATCGGAAAGCACTCGGGGAAGCCCTGGTAATCGGAGATAGCTTGGGGAAGTTCTGGCAATTGGACAGGGTTCAGGGGAAGCCCTTGTAATTGGAGAGAGCTCAGGGGAAGCCCTGGTAATCGGACAGGGCTCAGGGGAAGCCCTGGTAATCGGACAGGGCTCAGTGGAAGCCCTGGTAATCGGAGAGAGCTCGGGGATGTTCTGGTAATCGGACAGGGCTCAGGGGAAGCCCTGGTAATTGGAAAGGACTCGGGGAAGCCCTGGTAATCGGAGAGAGCTCAGGGGAAGCCCTGGTAATCGGACAGGGCTCAGGGGAAGCCCTGGTAATTGGAAAGGACTCGGGGGAAGCCCTGGTAATCGGAGAGAGCTCAGGGGAATCCATGGTAATCGGACAGGGCTCAGGGGAAGCCCTGGTAAATGGAGAGAGCTCAGGTGAATCCCTGGTAATTGGAGAGAGTTCGGGGAAGCCCTGGTAATCAGAGAGAGCGCAGGGGAATCCCTGGTAATCGGACAGGGCTCGGGGGAAGCCCTGGTAATTGGAGAGAGCTCAGGGGAAGCCCTGGTAATCGGAGAGGGCTCGGGGAAGCCCGGGTAATCGGACAAGTCTCAGGGGAAGCCCTGGCAATCGGAGAGAGTTCGGGAAAGCCCTGGTAATTGGAGAGAGCTCAGAGGAAGCCCTGGTAATCGGAGAGAGCTCGGGGAAGCCCTGGTATTTGGACAGGGTTCAGGGGAAGCCCTGGGAATTGGAGAGAGCTCAGGGGAAGCTCTGGTAATTGGAGAGAGCTCAGGGGAAGCCCTGGTAATCGGAGAGAGCTGAGGGGATGCCCTGGTAATTGGTGAGAGCTCAGGGGAAGCCCTAGTAATCGGAGAGAGCTCGGGGAAGCCCTGGTAATTGGAAATGGTCCAGGGAAGCCCTGGTAATTGGAGAGAGCTCAGGGGAAGCCCTGGTAATCGGACAGGGCTCAGGGGAAGCCCTGGTAATCGGACAGGGCTCAGAGGAAGCCCTGGTAATCGGAGAGAGCTCGGGGATGCCCTGGTCATCGGACAGGGCTCAGGGGAAGCCCTGGTAATAGGAGAGAGCTCAGCGGAAACTCTGGTAATGGGAGAGAGCTCGGGGAAGCCCTGGTAATCGGAGAGAGCTCAGAGGAAGCCCTGGTAATTGGAGAGTACTTGGGGAAGCCCTGGTAATCAGGCAGGGCTCAGGGGAAGCCCTGGTTATTGGAGAGCACTTGGGGAAGCCCTGGCAATCGGAGAGAGGTCGGTGAAGCCCTGGTAATCGGAGAGAGCTTGGGGAAGCCCTGGTAATCAGAGGGGGCTCGGGGGAAGCCCTGGTAATCGGAGAGAGCTCGGGGAAGCCCTGGTAATTGGAAATGGTCCAGGGAAGCCCTGGTAATTGGAGAGAGCTCAGGGGAAGCCCTGGTAATCGGACAGGGCTCAGGGGAAGCCCTGGTAATCGGACAGGGCTCAGAGGAAGCCCTGGTAATCGGAGAGAGCTCGGGGATGCCCTGGTCATCGGACAGGGCTCAGGGGAAGCCCTGTCAATTGGAGAGAGCTCAGGGGAAGCTCTGGTAATAGGAGAGAGCTTAGGGGAAGCCCTGGTAATCGGAGAGAGCTCGGGGAAGCCCTGGTAATCGGAGAGAGCTCAGAGGAAGCCCTGGTAATTGGAGAGTACTTGGGGAAGCCCTGGTAATTAGGCAGGGCTCAGGGGAAGCCCTGGTAATTGGAGAGCACTTGGGGAAGCCCTGGCAATCGGAGAGATGTCGGGGAAGCCCTGGTAATCGGAGAGAGCTTGGGGAAGCCCTGGTAATCAGAGGGGGCTCGGGGGAAGCCCTGGTAATCGGAAAGCACTCGGGGAAGCCCTGGTAATTGGAGCGAGCTCGGGGAAGCCCTGGTAATCGGAGAGGGCTCAGGGGAAGCCGTGGTAATCGGAGTGAGCTCGGGGAAGACTTGGTAATCGGAGAGAGCTCTGGGAAGCCTTGGTAATCGGAGAGAGCTCGTGGAAGCCCTGGTAATCAGAGAGGGCTCGGGGGAAGCCCTGGTAATCGGACAGGGCTCAGCGGAAGCCCTGGTAATCGGACAGGGCTCAGGGGAAGCCCTGGTAATCGAACAGGGCTCAGCGGAAGCCCTGGTAATCGGAGAGACCTCAGGGAAGCCCTGGTAATTGGACAGGGTTCAGGGGAAGCCCTGGTAATCGGAGAGAGCTCGGGGAAGCCCTGGTAATCGGAAAGCACTCGTGGAAGCCCAGGTAATCGGAGAGAGCTCAGGGGAAGCCCTGTTATTTGGACAGGGCTCAGGGGAAGCCCTGGTAATCGGAAAGCACTCGGGGAAGCCCTGGTAATTGGAGAGAGCTCGGGGAAGCCCTGGTAATTGGGAATGGCTCGGGGGAAGCCCTGGTAATCGGACAGGGCTCAGGGGAAGCCCTGGTAATTGGAGAGAGCTCAGGGGAAGCCCTGGTAATTGGATAGAGCTCGGGGAAGCTCTGGTAATTCGAGATAGCTCAGGGGAAGCCCTCTTAATTGGAGAGAACTCGGGGAAGCCCTGGAAATCAGAGAGAGCTCGGGGAAGCCCTGGTAAGCGGAGAGAGCTCGGGAAGCCCTGGTAATCAGAGAGGGCTCCGGGGAAGCCCTGGTAATCGGAGAGAGCTCAGGGGAAGCCCTGGTAATAGGACAGGGCTCAGGGGAAGCCCTGGTAATCGGAGAGGGCTCGGGGAAGCCCTGGTAATCGCAGAGGGCTCAGGGGAATCCCTGGTAATCGGAAAGCACTCGGGGAAGCCCTGGTAATCGGAGAGAGCTCGGGGAAGCCCTGGTAATCGGAGAGGGCTCAGGGGTAGCCCTGGTAATCGGAGAGAGCTCAGGGGAAGCTCTGGTAATCGGAGAGAGCTCAGGGGAAGCCCTGGTAATCGGAGAGAGCTCGGGGAAGCCCTGGTAATTGGAAAGGGTTCAGGGAAGCCCTGGTAATTGGAGAGAGCTCAGGGGAAGCCCTGGTAATCGGACAGGGCTCAGGGGAAGCCCTGGTAATCGGACAGGGCTCAGCGGAAGACCTGGTAATCGGAGAGAGCTCGGGGATGCCCTGGTCATCGGACAGGGCCCAGGGCAAGCCCTGGTAATTTGTGAGAGCTCAGGGGAAGCTCTGGTAATCGGAGAGAGCTCTGGGAATCCATGGTAATTGGATAGGGTTCAGGGAAGCCCTGGTAATTGGAGAGAGCTCAGGGGAAGCCTTGGTAATCGGACAGGGCTCAGGGGAAGCCCTGGTAATCGGACAGGGCTCAGCGGAAGACCTGGTAATCGGAGAGAGCTCGGGGATGCCCTGGTCATCGGACAGGGCTCAGGGGAAGCCCTGGTAATTGGAGAGAGCTCAGGGGAAGCTCTGGTAATTGGAGAGAGCTCGGGGAAGCCCTGCTAATCGGAGAGAGCTCAGGGGAAGCTCTGGTAATAGGTGAGAGCTCAGGGGAAGCCCTGGTAATCGGAAAGCACTCGAGGAAGCCTTGGTAATCAGAGAGAGCTCAGGGGAAGCCCTGGTAATCGGACAGGGCTGAGGAGAAGCCCTGGTAATCGGAGAGGGCTCAGCTGAAGCCCTGGTAATCGGAGAGAGCTCGGAGATGTCCTGGTAATCGGACAGGGCTCAGGGGAAACCCTGGTAATTGGAAAGGACTCGGGGAAGCCCAGGTAATTGGAGAGAGCTCAGGGGAGGCTCTGGTAATTGGAGAGAGCTCAGGGGAAGCCCTGGTAATCGGAGAGAGCTGAGGGGATGCCCTGGTAATTGGTGAGAGCTCAGGGGAAGCTCTGGTAATTGGAGAGAGCTCGGGGAAGCCCTGCTAATCGGAGAGAGCTCGGGGAAGCCCTGGTAATTGGAAATGGTCCAGGGAAGCCCTGGTAATTGGAGAGAGCTCAGGGGAAGCCCTGGTAATCGGACAGGGCTCGGGGAAGCCCTGGTAATCGGAGAGGGCTCGGGGAAGCCCTGGTAATCGCAGAGGGCTCAGGGGAATCCCTGGTATTCGGAAAGCACTCGAGGAAGCCTTGGTAATCGGAGAGAGCTCAGGGGAAGCCCTGGTAATCGGACAGGGCTCAAGGGTAGCTCTGGTAATCGGAAAGCACTCGGGGAAGCCCTGGTAATCGGAGAGAGCTTGGGGAAGTCCTGGCAATTGGACAGGGTTCAGGGGAAGCCCTTGTAATTGGAGAGAGCTCAGGGGAAGCCCTGGTAATCGGACAGGGCTCAGGGGAAGCCCTGGTAATCGGAGAGAGCTCAGTGGAAGCCCTGGTAATCGGAGAGAGCTCGGGGATGTTCTGGTAATCGGACAGGGCTCAGGGGAAGCCCTGGTAATTGGAAAGGACTCGGGGAAGCCCTGGTAATCGGAGAGAGCTCAGGGGAAGCCCTGGTAATCGGACAGGGCTCAGGGGAAGCCCTGGTAATTGGAAAGGACTCGGGGGAAGCCCTGGTAATCGGAGAGAGCTCAGGGGAATCCATGGTAATCGGACAGGGCTCAGGGGAAGCCCTGGTAAATGGAGAGAGCTCAGGTGAATCCCTGGTAATTGGAGAGAGCTCGGGGAAGCCCTGGTAATCAGAGAGAGCGCAGGGGAATCCCTGGTAAACGGACAGGGCTCGGGGGAAGCCCTGGTAATTGGAGAGAGCTCAGGGGAAGCCCTGGTAATCGGAGAGGGCTCGGGGAAGCCCGGGTAATCGGACAAGGCTCAGGGGAATCCCTGGCAATCGGAGAGAGTTCGGGAAAGCCCTGGTAATTGGAGAGAGCTCAGAGGAAGCCCTGGTAATCGGAGAGAGCTCGGGAAAGCCCTGGTAATTGGACAGGGTTCAGGGGAAGCCCTGGGAATTGGAGAGAGCTCAGGGGAAGCTCTGGTAATTGGAGAGAGCTCAGGGGAAGCCCTGGTAATCGGAGAGAGCTGAGGGGATGCCCTGGTAATTGGTGAGAGCTCAGGGGAAGCCCTAGTAATCGGAGAGAGCTCGGGGAAGCCCTGGTATGTGGAAATGGTCCAGGGAAGCCCTGGTAATTGGAGAGAGCTCAGGGGAAGCCCTGGTAATCGGACAGGGCTCAGGGGAAGCCCTGGTAATCGGACAGGGCTCAGAGGAAGCCCTGGTAATCGGAGAGAGCTCGGGGATGCCCTGGTCATCGGACAGGGCTCAGGGGAAGCCCTGGTAATTGGAGAGAGCTCAGCGGAAGCTCTGGTAATGGGAGAGAGCTCAGGGGAAGCCCTGTCAATTGGAGAGAGCTCAGGGGAAGCTCTGGTAATAGGAGAGAGCTCAGGGGAAGCCCTGGTAATCAGAGAGAGCTCGGGGAAGCCCTGGAAATCGGAGAGAGCTCAGAGGAAGCCCTGGTAATTGGAGAGTACTTGGGGAAGCCTTGGTAATCAGGCAGGGCTCAGGGGAAGCCCTGGTAATTGGAGAGCACTTGGGGAAGCCCTGGCAATCGGAGAGAGGTCGGGGAAGCCCTGGTAATCGGAGAGAGCTTGGGGAAGCCCTGGTAATCAGAGGGGGCTCGGTGGAAGCCCTGGTAATCGGAGAGAGCTCGGGGAAGCCCTGGTAATTGGAAATGGTCCAGGGAAGCCCTGGTAATTGGAGAGAGCTCAGGGGAAGCCCTGGTAATCGGACAGGGCTCAGGGGAAGCCCTGGTAATCGGACAGGGCTCAGAGGAAGCCCTGGTAATCGGAGAGAGCTCGGGGATGCCCTGGTCATCGGACAGGGCTCAGGGGAAGCCCTGGTAATTGGAGAGAGCTCAGCGGAAGCTCTGGTAATGGGAGAGAGCTCAGGGGAAGCCCTGTCAATTGGAGAGAGCTCAGGGGAAGCTCTGGTAATAGGAGAGAGCTCAGGGGAAGCCCTGGTAATCGGAGAGAGCTCGGGGAAGCCCTGGTAATCGGAGAGAGCTCAGAGGAAGCCCTGGTAATTGGAGAGTACTTGGGGAAGCCCTGGTAATCAGGCAGGGCTCAGGGGAAGCCCTGGTAATTGGAGAGCACTTGGGGAAGCCCTGGCAATCGGAGAGAGGTCGGGGAAGCCCTGGTAATCGGAGAGAGCTTGGGGAAGCCCTGGTAATCAGAAGGGGCTCGGGGGAAGCCCTGGTAATCGGAAAGCACTCGGGGAAGCCCTGGTAATTGGAGCGAGCTCGGGGAAGCCCTGGTAATCGGAGAGGGCTCAGGGGAAGCCGTGGTAATCGGAGTGAGCTCGGGGAAGACTTGGTAATCGGAGAGAGCTCTGGGAAGCCTTGGTAATCGGAGAGAGCTCGTGGAAGCCCTGGTAATCAGAGAGGGCTCGGGGGAAGCCCTGGTAATCGGACAGGGCTCAGCGGAAGTCCTGGTAATCGGACAGGGCTCAGGGGAAGCCCTGGTAATCGAACAGGGCTCAGCGGAAGCCCTGGTAATCGGAGAGACCTCAGGGAAGCCCTGGTAATTGGACAGGGTTCAGGGGAAGCCCTGGTAATCGGAGAGAGCTCGGGGAAGCCCTGGTAATCGGAAAGCACTCGTGGAAGCCCTGGTAATCGGAGAGAGCTCAGGGGAAGCCCTGTTATTTGGACAGGGCTCAGGGGAAGCCCTGGTAATCGGAAAGCACTCGGGGAAGCCCTGGTAATTGGAGAGAGCTCGGCGAAGCCCTGGTAATTGGGAATGGCTCGGGGGAAGCCCTGGTAATCGGACAGGGCTCAGGGGAAGCCCTGGTAATTGGAGAGAGCTCAGGGGAAGCCCTGGTAATTGGATAGAGCTCGGGGAAGCTCTGGTAATTCGAGATAGCTCAGGGGAAGCCCTCTTAATTGGAGAGAACTCGGGGAAGCCCTGGAAATCAGAGAGAGCTCGGGGAAGCCCTGGTAAGCGGAGAGAGCTCGGGAAGCCCTGGTAATCAGAGAGGGCTCCGGGGAAGCCCTGGTAATCGGAGAGAGCTCAGGGGAAGCCCTGGTAATAGGACAGGGCTCAGGGGAAGCCCTGGAAATCGGAGAGGGCTCGGGGAAGCCCTGGTAATCGCAGAGGGCTCAGGGGAATCCCTGGTAATCGGAAAGCACTCGGGGAAGCCCTGGATATCGGAGAGAGCTCGGGGAAGCCCTGGTAATCGGAGAGGGCTCAGGGGTAGCCCTGGTAATCGGAGAGAGCTCAGGGGAAGCTCTGGTAATCGGAGAGAGCTCAGGGGAAGCCCTGGTAATCGGAGAGAGCTCGGGGAAGCCCTGGTAATTGGAAAGGGTTCAGGGAAGCCCTGGTAATTGGAGAGAGCTCAGGGGAAGCCCTGGTAATCGGACAGGGCTCAGGGGAAGCCCTGGTAATCGGACAGGGGTCAGCGGAAGACCTGGTAATCGGAGAGAGCTCGGGGATGCCCTGGTCATCGGACAGGGCTCAGGGCAAGCCCTGGTAATTTGTGAGAGCTCAGGGGAAGCTCTAGTAATCGGGGAGAGCTCTGGGAATCCATGGTAATTAGAAAGGGTTCAGGGAAGCCCTGGTAATTTAGAGAGAGCTCAGGGGAAGCCTTGGTTATCGGACAGGGCTCAGGGGAAGCCCTGGTAATCGGACAGGGCTCAGCGGAAGACCTGGTAATCGGAGAGAGCTCGGGGATGCCCTGGTCATCGGACAGGGCTCAGTGGAAGCCCTGGTAATTGGAGAGAGCTCAGGGGAAGCTCTGGTAATTGGAGAGAGCTCGGGGAAGCCCTGCTAATCGGAGAGAGCTCAGGGGAAGCTCTGGTAATAGGTGAGAGCTCAGGGGAAGCCCTGGTAATCGGAAAGCACTCGAGGAAGCCTTGGTAATCAGAGAGAGCTCAGGGGAAGCCCTGGTAATCGGACAGGGCTGAGGGGAAGCCCTGGTAATCGGAGAGGGCTCAGCGGAAGCCCTGGTAATCGGAGAGAGCTCGGAGATGTCCTGGTAATCGGACAGGGCTCAGGGGAAACCCTGGTAATTGGAAAGGACTCGGGGAAGCCCTGGTAATCGGAGAGAGCTCAGGGGAAGCCCTGGTAATCGGACAGGGCTCAGGGGAAGCCCTGGTAATTGGAAAGGACTCGGGGGAAGCCCTGGTAATCGGAGAGAGCTCAGGGGAATCCATGGTAATCGGACAGGGCTCAGGGGAAGCCCTGGTAATCGGACAGGGCTCAGCGGAAGCCCTGGTAATCGGAGAGAGCTCGGGGATGTCCTGGTAATCGGACAGGGCTCAGGGGAAGCCCTGGAAATTGGAAAGGACTCGGGGAAGCCCTGGTAATCGGAGAGAGCTCAGGGGAAGCCCTGGTAATCGGACAGGGCTCAGCGGAAGCCCTGGTAATTGGAGAGAGCTCGGGGATGTCCTGGTAATCGGACAGGGCTCAGGGGAAACCCTGGTAATTGGAAAGGACTCGGGGAAGCCCTGGTAATCGGAGAGAGCTCAGGGGAAGCCCTGGTAATCGGACAGGGCTCAAGGGAAGCCCTGGTAATTGGAAAGGACTCGGGGGAAGCCCTGGTAATCGGAGAGAGCTCAGGGGAATCCATGGTAATCGGACAGGGCTCAGGGGAAGCCCTGGTAATTGGAGATGCTCAGGTGAATCCCTGGTAATTGGAGAGAGCTCGGGGAAGCCCTGGTAATCAGAGAGAGCGCAGCGGAAGCCCTGGTAATCGGACAGGGCTCGGGGGAAGCCCTGGTAATTGGAGAGAGCTCAGGGGAAGCCCTGGTAATCGGAGAGGGCTCGGGGAAGCCCTGGTAATCGGACAAGGCTCAGGGGAAGCCCTGGCAATCGGAGAGAGTTCGGGGAAGCCCTGGTAATTGGAGAGAGCTCAGAGGAAGCCCTGGTAATCGGAGAGAGCTCGGGGAAGCCCTGGTAATTGGACAGGGTTCAGGGGAAGCCCTGGTAATTGGAGAGAGCTCAGGGGAAGCTCTGGTAATTGGAGAGAGCTCAGGGGAAGCCCTGGTAATCGGAGAGAGCTGAGGGGATGCCCTTGTAATTGGTGAGAGCTCAGGGGAAGCCCTGGTAATCGGAGAGAGCTGGCGGAAGCCCTGGTAATTGGAAATGGTCCAGGGAAGCCCTGGTAATTGGAGAGAGCTCAGGGGAAGCCCTGGTAATCGGACAGGGCTCAGGGGAAGCCCTGGTAATCGGAGAGGGCTCGGGGAAACCCTGGTAATCCCAGAGGGCTCAGGGGAATCCCTGGTAATCGGAAAGCACTCGGGGAAGCCCTGGTAATCGGAGAGAGCTCGGGGAAGCCCTGGTAATCGGAGAGGGCTCGTGGAAGCCCTGGTAATCAGAGAGGGCTCGGGGGAAGCCCTGGTAATCGGACAGGTCTCAGCGGAAGCCCTGGTAATCGGACAGGGCTCAGGGGAAGCCCTGGTAATCGAACAGGGCTCAGCGGAAGCCCTGGTAATCGGAGAGACCTCAGGGAAGCCCTGGTAATTGGACAGGGTTCAGGGGAAGCCCTGGTAATCGGAGAGAGCTCGGGGAATCCCTGGTAATCGGAAAGCACTCGTGGAAGCCCTGGTAATCGGAGAGAGCTCAGGGGAAGCCCTGTTAATTGGGCAGGGCTCAGGGGAAGCCCTGGTAATCGGAAAGCACTCGGGGAAGCCCTGGTAATTGGAGAGAGCTCGGGGAAGCCCTGGTAATTGGGAATGGCTCGGGGGAAGCCCTGGTAATCGGACAGGGCTCAGGGGAAGCCCTGGTAATTGGAGAGAGCTCAGGGGAAGCCCTGGTAATTGGATAGAGCTCGGGGAAGCTCTGGTAATTCGAGATAGCTCAGGGGAAGCCCTCCTAATTGGAGAGAACTCGGGGAAGCCCTGGAAATCAGAGAGAGCTCGGGGAAGCCCTGGTAAGCGGAGAGAGCTCGGGAAGCCCTGGTAATCAGAGAGCGCTCCGGGGAAGCCCTGGTAATCGGAGAGAGCTCAGGGGAAGCCCTGGTAATAGGACAGGGCTCAGGGGAAGCCCTGGTAATCGGAGAGGGCTCGGGGAAGCCCTGGTAATCGCAGAGGGCTCAGGGGAATCCCTGGTAATCGGAAAGCACTCGGGGAAGCCCTGGTAATCGGAGAGAGCTCGGGGAAGCCCTGGTAATCGGAGAGGGCTCAGGGGTAGCCCTAGTAATCGGAGAGAGCTCAGGGGAAGCTCTGGTAATCGGAGAGAGCTCAGGGGAAGCCCTGGTAATCGGAGAGAGCTCGGGGAAGCCCTGGTAATTGGAAAGGGTTCAGGGAAGCCCTGGTAATTGGAGAGAGCTCAGGGGAAGCCCTGGTCATCGGACAGGGCTCAGGGGAAGCCCTGGTAATTGGAGAGAGCTCAGGGGAAGCTCTGGTAATTGGAGAGAGCTCGGGGAAGCCCTGCTAATCGGAGAGAGCTCAGGGGAAGCTCTGGTAATAGGTGAGAGCTCAGGGGAAGCCCTGGTAATCGGAAAGCACTCGAGGAAGTCTTGGTAATTGGAGAGAGCTCGGGGATGTCCTGGTAATCGGACAGGGCTCAGGGGAAGCCCTGGAAATTGGAAAGGACTCGGGGAAGCCCTGGTAATCGGAGAGAGCTCAGGGGAAGCCCTGGTAATCGGACAGGGCTCAGCGGAAGCCCTGGTAATTGGAGAGAGCTCGGGGATGTCCTGGTAATCGGACAGGGCTCAGGGGAAGCCCTGGTAATTGGAAAGGACTCGGGGAAGCCCTGGTAATCGGAGAGAGCTCAGGGGAAGCCCTGGTAATCGGACAGGGCTCAGGGGAAGCCCTGGTAATTGGAAAGGACTCGGGGGAAGCCCTGGTAATCGGAGAGAGCTCAGGGGAATCCATGGTAATCGGACAGGGCTCAGGGGAAGCCCTGGTAATTGGAGATGCTCAGGTGAATCCCTGGTAATTGGAGAGAGCTCGGGGAAGCCCTGGTAATCAGAGAGAGCGCAGGGGAAGCCCTGGTAATCGGACAGGGCTCGGGGGAAGCCCTGGTAATTGGAGAGAGCTCAGGGGAAGCCCTGGTAATCGGAGAGGGCTCGGGGAAGCCCTGGTAATCGGACAAGGCTCAGGGGAAGCCCTGGCAATCGGAGAGAGTTCGGGGAAGCCCTGGTAATTGGAGAGAGCTCAGAGGAAGCCCTGGTAATCGGAGAGAGCTCGGGGAAGCCCTGGTAATTGGACAGGGTTCAGGGGAAGCCCTGGTAATTGGAGAGAGCTCAGGGGAAGCTCTGGTAATTGGAGAGAGCTCAGGGGAAGCCCTGGTAATCGGAGAGAGCTGAGGGGATGCCCTTGTAATTGGTGAGAGCTCAGGGGAAGCCCTGGTAATCGGAGAGAGCTTGCGGAAGCCCTGGTAATTGGAAATGGTCCAGGGAAGCCCTGGTAATTGGAGAGAGCTCAGGGGAAGCCCTGGTAATCGGACAGGGCTCAGGGGAAGCCCTGGTAATCGGAGAGGGCTCGGGGAAACCCTGGTAATCCCAGAGGGCTCAGGGGAATCCCTGGTAATCGGAAAGCACTCGGGGAAGCCCTGGTAATCGGAGAGAGCTCGGGGAAGCCCTGGTAATCGGAGAGGGCTCGTGGAAGCCCTGGTAATCAGAGAGGGCTCGGGGGAAGCCCTGGTAATCGGACAGGTCTCAGCGGAAGCCCTGGTAATCGGACAGGGCTCAGGGGAAGCCCTGGTAATCGAACAGGGCTCAGCGGAAGCCCTGGTAATCGGAGAGACCTCAGGGAAGCCCTGGTAATTGGACAGGGTTCAGGGGAAGCCCTGGTAATCGGAGAGAGCTCGGGGAATCCCTGGTAATCGGAAAGCACTCGTGGAAGCCCTGGTAATCGGAGAGAGCTCAGGGGAAGCCCTGTTAATTGGGCAGGGCTCAGGGGAAGCCCTGGTAATCGGAAAGCACTCGGGGAAGCCCTGGTAATTGGAGAGAGCTCGGGGAAGCCCTGGTAATTGGGAATGGCTCGGGGGAAGCCCTGGTAATCGGACAGGGCTCAGGGGAAGCCCTGGTAATTGGAGAGAGCTCAGGGGAAGCCCTGGTAATTGGATAGAGCTCGGGGAAGCTCTGGTAATTCGAGATAGCTCAGGGGAAGCCCTCCTAATTGGAGAGAACTCGGGGAAGCCCTGGAAATCAGAGAGAGCTCGGGGAAGCCCTGGTAAGCGGAGAGAGCTCGGGAAGCCCTGGTAATCAGAGAGCGCTCCGGGGAAGCCCTGGTAATCGGAGAGAGCTCAGGGGAAGCCCTGGTAATAGGACAGGGCTCAGGGGAAGCCCTGGTAATCGGAGAGGGCTCGGGGAAGCCCTGGTAATCGCAGAGGGCTCAGGGGAATCCCTGGTAATCGGAAAGCACTCGGGGAAGCCCTGGTAATCGGAGAGAGCTCGGGGAAGCCCTGGTAATCGGAGAGGGCTCAGGGGTAGCCCTGGTAATCGGAGAGAGCTCAGGGGAAGCTCTGGTAATCGGAGAGAGCTCAGGGGAAGCCCTGGTAATCGGAGAGAGCTCGGGGAAGCCCTGGTAATTGGAAAGGGTTCAGGGAAGCCCTGGTAATTGGAGAGAGCTCAGGGGAAGCCCTGGTCATCGGACAGGGCTCAGGGGAAGCCCTGGTAATTGGAGAGAGCTCAGGGGAAGCTCTGGTAATTGGAGAGAGCTCGGGGAAGCCCTGCTAATCGGAGAGAGCTCAGGGGAAGCTCTGGTAATAGGTGAGAGCTCAGGGGAAGCCCTGGTAATCGGAAAGCACTCGAGGAAGCCATGGTAATCAGAGAGATCTCAGGGGAAGCCCTGGTAATCGGACAGGGCTCAGGGGAAGCCCTTGTAATCGGAGAGAGCTCGGAGATGTCCTGGTAATCGGACAGGGCTCAGGGGAAACCCTGGTAATTGGAAAGGACTCGGGGAAGCCCTGGTAATCGGAGAGAGCTCAGGGGAAGCCCTGGTAATCGGACAGGGCTCAGGGGAAGCCCTGGTAATTGGAAAGGGTTCAGGGAAGCCCTGGTAATTGGAGAGAGCTCAGCGGAAGCTCTGGTAATGGGAGAGAGCTCAGGGGAAGCCCTGTCAATTGGAGAGAGCTCAGGGGAAGCTCTGGTAATAGGAGAGAGCTCAGGGGAAGCCCTGGTAATCGGAGAGAGCTCGGGGAAGCCCTGGTAATCGGAGAGAGCTCAGAGGAAGCCCTGGTAATTGGAGAGTACTTGGGGAAGCCCTGGTAATCAGGCAGGGCTCAGGGGAAGCCCTGGTAATTGGAGAGCACTTGGGGAAGCCCTGGCAATCGGAGAGAGGTCGGGGAAGCCCTGGTAATCGGAGAGAGCTTGGGGAAGCCCTGGTAATCAGAAGGGGCTCGGGGGAAGCCCTGGTAAAGGAAAGCACTCGGGGAAGCCCTGGTAATTGGAGCGAGCTCGGGGAAGCCCTGGTAATCGGAGAGGGCTCAGGGGAAGCCGTGGTAATCGGAGTGAGCTCGGGGAAGACTTGGTAATCGGAGAGAGCTCTGGGAAGCCTTGGTAATCGGAGAGAGCTCGTGGAAGCCCTGGTAATCAGAGAGGGCTCGGGGGAAGCCCTGGTAATCGGACAGGGCTCAGCGGAAGCCCTGGTAATCGGACAGGGCTCAGGGGAAGCCCTGGTAATCGAACAGGGCTCAGCGGAAGCCCTGGTAATCGGAGAGACCTCAGGGAAGCCCTGGTAATTGGACAGGGTTCAGGGGAAGCCCTGGTAATCGGAGAGAGCTCGGGGAAGCCCTGGTAATCGGAAAGCACTCGTGGAAGCCCTGGTAATCGGAGAGAGCTCAGGGGAAGCCCTGTTATTTGGACAGGGCTCAGGGGAAGCCCTGGTAATCGGAAAGCACTCGGGGAAGCCCTGGTAATTGGAGAGAGCTCGGGGAAGCCCTGGTAATTGGGAATGGCTCGGGGGAAGCCCTGGTAATCGGACAGGGCTCAGGGGAAGCCCAGGTAATTGGAGAGAGCTCAGGGGAAGCCCTGGTAATTGGATAGAGCTCGGGGAAGCTCTGGTAATTCGAGATAGCTCAGGGGAAGCCCTCTTAATTGGAGAGAACTCGGGGAAGCCCTGGAAATCAGAGAGAGCTCGGGGAAGCCCTGGTAAGCGGAGAGAGCTCGGGAAGCCCTGGTAATCAGAGAGGGCTCCGGGGAAGCCCTGGTAATCAGAGAGAGCTCAGGGGAAGCCCTGGTAATAGGACAGGGCTCAGGGGAAGCCCTGGTAATCGGAGAGGGCTCGGGGAAGCCCTGGTAATCGCAGAGGGCTCAGGGGAATCCCTGGTAATCGGAAAGCACTCGGGGAAGCCCTGGATATCGGAGAGAGCTCGGGGAAGCCCTGGTAATCGGAGAGGGCTCAGGGGTAGCCCTGGTAATCGGAGAGAGCTCAGGGGAAGCTCTGGTAATCGGAGAGAGCTCAGGGGAAGCCCTGGTAATCGGAGAGAGCTCGGGGAAGCCCTGGTAATTGGAAAGGGTTCAGGGAAGCCCTGGTAATTGGAGAGAGCTCAGGGGAAGCCCTGGTAATCGGACAGGGCTCAGGGGAAGCCCTGGTAATCGGACAGGGGTCAGCGGAAGACCTGGTAATCGGAGAGAGCTCGGGGATGCCCTGGTCATCGGACAGGGCTCAGGGCAAGCCCTGGTAATTTGTGAGAGCTCAGGGGAAGCTCTAGTAATCGGGGAGAGCTCTGGGAATCCATGGTAATTAGAAAGGGTTCAGGGAAGCCCTGGTAATTGGAGAGAGCTCAGGGGAAGCCTTGGTAATCGGACAGGGCTCAGGGGAAGCCCTGGTAATCGGACAGGGCTCAGCGGAAGACCTGGTAATCGGAGAGAGCTCGGGGATGCCCTGGTCATCGGACAGGGCTCAGTGGAAGCCCTGGTAATTGGAGAGAGCTCAGGGGAAGCTCTGGTAATTGGAGAGAGCTCGGGGAAGCCCTGCTAATCGGAGAGAGCTCAGGGGAAGCTCTGGTAATAGGTGAGAGCTCAGGGGAAGCCCTGGTAATCGGAAAGCACTCGAGGAAGCCTTGGTAATCAGAGAGAGCTCAGGGGAAGCCCTGGTAATCGGACAGGGCTGAGGGGAAGCCCTGGTAATCGGAGAGGGCTCAGCGGAAGCCCTGGTAATCGGAGAGAGCTCGGAGATGTCCTGGTAATCGGACAGGGCTCAGGGGAAACCCTGGTAATTGGAAAGGACTCGGGGAAGCCCTGGTAATCGGAGAGAGCTCAGGGGAAGCCCTGGTAATCGGACAGGGCTCAGGGGAAGCCCTGGTAATTGGAAAGGACTCGGGGGAAGCCCTGGTAATCGGAGAGAGCTCAGGGGAATCCATGGTAATCGGACAGGGCTCAGGGGAAGCCCTGGTAATCGGACAGGGCTCAGCGGAAGCCCTGGTAATCGGAGAGAGCTCGGGGATGTCCTGGTAATCGGACAGGGCTCAGGGGAAGCCCTGGAAATTGGAAAGGACTCGGGGAAGCCCTGGTAATCGGAGAGAGCTCAGGGGAAGCCCTGGTAATCGGACAGGGCTCAGCGGAAGCCCTGGTAATTGGAGAGAGCTCGGGGATGTCCTGGTAATCGGACAGGGCTCAGGGGAAGCCCTGGTAATTGGAAAGGACTCGGGGAAGCCCTGGTAATCGGAGAGAGCTCAGGGGAAGCCCTGGTAATCGGACAGGGCTCAGGGGAAGCCCTGGTAATTGGAGAGAGCTCAGGGGAAGCTCTGGTAATTGGAGAGAGCTCAGGGGAAGCCCTGGTAATCGGAGAGAGCTGAGGGGATGCCCTGGTAATTGGTGAGAGCTCAGGGGAAGCCATGGTAATCGGAGAGAGCTCGGGGAAGCCCTGGTAATTGGAAATGGTCCAGGGAAGCCCTGGTAATTGGAGAGAGCTCAGGGGAAGCCCTGGTAATCGGACAGGGCTCAGGGGAAGCCCTGGTAATCGGAGAGGGCTCGGGGAAGCCCTGGTAATCGGACAAGGCTCAGGGGAAGCCCTGGCAATCGGAGAGAGTTCGGGGAAGCCCTGGTAATTGGAGAGAGCTCAGAGGAAGCCCTGGTAATCGGAGAGAGCTCGGGGAAGCCCTGGTAATTGGACAGGGTTCAGGGGAAGCCCTGGTAATTGGAGAGAGCTCAGGGGAAGCTCTGGTAATTGGAGAGAGCTCAGGGGAAGCCCTGGTAATCGGAGAGAGCTGAGGGGATGCCCTTGTAATTGGTGAGAGCTCAGGGGAAGCCCTGGTAATCGGAGAGAGCTTGCGGAAGCCCTGGTAATTGGAAATGGTCCAGGGAAGCCCTGGTAATTGGAGAGAGCTCAGGGGAAGCCCTGGTAATCGAACAGGGCTCAGGGGAAGCCCTGGTAATCGGAGAGGGCTCGGGGAAACCCTGGTAATCCCAGAGGGCTCAGGGGAATCCCTGGTAATCGGAAAGCACTCGGGGAAGCCCTGGTAATCGGAGAGAGCTCGGGGAAGCCCTGGTAATCGGAGAGGGCTCGTGGAAGCCCTGGTAATCAGAGAGGGCTCGGGGGAAGCCCTGGTAATCGGACAGGTCTCAGCGGAAGCCCTGGTAATCGGACAGGGCTCAGGGGAAGCCCTGGTAATCGAACAGGGCTCAGCGGAAGCCCTGGTAATCGGAGAGACCTCAGGGAAGCCCTGGTAATTGGACAGGGTTCAGGGGAAGCCCTGGTAATCGGAGAGAGCTCGGGGAATCCCTGGTAATCGGAAAGCACTCGTGGAAGCCCTGGTAATCGGAGAGAGCTCAGGGGAAGCCCTGTTAATTGGGCAGGGCTCAGGGGAAGCCCTGGTAATCGGAAAGCACTCGGGGAAGCCCTGGTAATTGGAGAGAGCTCGGGGAAGCCCTGGTAATTGGGAATGGCTCGGGGGAAGCCCTGGTAATCGGACAGGGCTCAGGGGAAGCCCTGGTAATTGGAGAGAGCTCAGGGGAAGCCCTGGTAATTGGATAGAGCTCGGGGAAGCTCTGGTAATTCGAGATAGCTCAGGGGAAGCCCTCCTAATTGGAGAGAACTCGGGGAAGCCCTGGAAATCAGAGAGAGCTCGGGGAAGCCCTGGTAAGCGGAGAGAGCTCGGGAAGCCCTGGTAATCAGAGAGCGCTCCGGGGAAGCCCTGGTAATCGGAGAGAGCTCAGGGGAAGCCCTGGTAATAGGACAGGGCTCAGGGGAAGCCCTGGTAATCGGAGAGGGCTCGGGGAAGCCCTGGTAATCGCAGAGGGCTCAGGGGAATCCCTGGTAATCGGAAAGCACTCGGGGAAGCCCTGGTAATCGGAGAGAGCTCGGGGAAGCCCTGGTAATCGGAGAGGGCTCAGGGGTAGCCCTGGTAATCGGAGAGAGCTCAGGGGAAGCTCTGGTAATCGGAGAGAGCTCAGGGGAAGCCCTGGTAATCGGAGAGAGCTCGGGGAAGCCCTGGTAATTGGAAAGGGTTCAGGGAAGCCCTGGTAATTGGAGAGAGCTCAGGGGAAGCCCTGGTCATCGGACAGGGCTCAGGGGAAGCCCTGGTAATTGGAGAGAGCTCAGGGGAAGCTCTGGTAATTGGAGAGAGCTCGGGGAAGCCCTGCTAATCGGAGAGAGCTCAGGGGAAGCTCTGGTAATAGGTGAGAGCTCAGGGGAAGCCCTGGTAATCGGAAAGCACTCGAGGAAGCCATGGTAATCAGAGAGAGCTCAGGGGAAGCCCTGGTAATCGGACAGGGCTCAGGGGAAGCCCTTGTAATCGGAGAGAGCTCGGAGATGTCCTGGTAATCGGACAGGGCTCAGGGGAAACCCTGGTAATTGGAAAGGACTCGGGGAAGCCCTGGTAATCGGAGAGAGCTCAGGGGAAGCCCTGGTAATCGGACAGGGCTCAGGGGAAGCCCTGGTAATTGGAAAGGGTTCAGGGAAGCCCTGGTAATTGGAGAGAGCTCAGGGGAAGCCTTGGTAATCGGACAGGGCTCAGGGGAAGACCTTTTAATCGGAGAGAGCTCGGGGATGCCCTGGTCATCGGACAGGGCTCAGGGGAAGCCCTGGTAATTGGAGAGAGCTCAGGGGAAGCTCTGGTAATTGGAGAGAGCTCGGGGAAGCCCTGCTAATCGGAGAGACCTCAGGGGAAGCTCTGGTAATAGGTGAGAGCTCAGGGGAAGCCCTGGTAATCGGAAAGCACTCGAGGAAGCCTTGGTAATCAGAGCGAGCTCAGGGGAAGCCCTGGTAATCGGACAGGGCTGAGGGGAAGCCCTGGTAATCGGAGAGGGCTCAGCGGAAGCCCTGGTAATCGGAGAGAGCTCGGAGATGTCCTGGTAATCGGACAGGGCTCAGGGGAAACCCTGGTAATTGGAAAGGACTCGGGGAAGCCCTGGTAATCGGAGTGAGCTCAGGGGAAGCCCTGGTAATCGGAGAGGGCTCGTGGAAGCCCTGGTAATCAGAGAGGGCTCGGGGGAAGCCCTGGTAATCGGACAGGGCTCAGGGGAAGCCCTGGTAATCGGACAGGGCTCAGCGGAAGCCCTGGTAATCGGAGAGAGCTCGGAGATGTCCTGGTAATCGGACAGGGCTCAGGGGAAACCCTGGTAATTGGAAAGGACTCGGGGAAGCCCTCGTAATCGGAGAGAGCTCAGGGGAAGCCCTGGCAATCGGACAGGGCTCAGGGGAAGCCCTGGTAATTGGAAAGGACACGGGGGAAGCCCTGGTAATCGGAGAGAGCTCAGGGGAATCCATTGTAATCGGACAGGGCTCAGGGGAAGCCCTGGTAATCGGACAGGGCTCAGCGGAAGACCTGGTAATCGGAGAGAGCTCGGGGATGTCCTGGTAATCGGACAGGGCTCAGGGGAAGCCCTGGTAATTGGAAAGGACTCGGGGAAGCCCTGGTAATCGGAGAGAGCTCAGGGGAAGCCCTGGTAATCGGACAGGGCTCAGGGGAAGCCCTGGTAATTGGAAAGGACTCGGTGGAAGCCCTGGTGTTCGGAGAGAGCTCAGGGGAATCCATGGTAATCGGACAGGGCTCAGGGGAAGCGCTGGTAATTGGAGAGAGCTCAGGTGAATCCCTGGTAATTGGAGAGAGCTCGGGGAAGCCCTGGTAATCAGAGAGAGCGCAGGGGAAGCCCTGGTAATCGGACAGGGCTCGGGGGAAGCCCTGGTAATTGGAGAGAGCTCAGGGGAAGCCCTGGTAATCGGAGAGGGCTCGGGGAAGCCCTGGTAATCGGACAAGGCTCAGGGGAAGCCCTGGCAATTGGAGAGAGTTCGGGGAAGCCCTGGTAATTGGAGAGAGCTCAGAGGAAGCCCTGGTAATCGGAGAGAGCTCGGGGAAGCCCTGGTAATTGGACAGGGTTCAGGGGAAGCCCTGGTAATTGGAGAGAGCTCAGGGGAAGCTCTGGTAATTGGAGAGAGCTCAGGGGAAGCCCTGGTAATCGGAGAGAGCTGAGGGGATGCCCTGGTAATTGGTGAGAGCTCAGGGGAAGCCATGGTAATCGGAGAGAGCTCGGGGAAGCCCTGGTAATTGGAAATGGTCCAGGGAAGCCCTGGTAATTGGAGAGAGCTCAGGGGAAGCCCTGGTAATCGGACAGGGCTCAGGGGAAGCCCTGGTAATCGGAGAGGGCTCGGGGAAGCCCTGGTAATCGGACAAGGCTCAGGGGAAGCCCTGGCAATCGGAGAGAGTTCGGGGAAGCCCTGGTAATTGGAGAGAGCTCAGAGGAAGCCCTGGTAATCGGAGAGAACTCGGGGAAGCCCTGGTAATTGGACAGGGTTCAGGGGAAGCCCTGGTAATTGAAGAGGGCTCGGGGAAGCCCTGGTAATCGCAGAGGGCTCAGGGGAATCCCTGGTAATCGGAAAGCACTCGGGGAAGCCCTGGATATCGGAGAGAGCTCGGGGAAGCCCTGGTAATCGGAGAGGGCTCAGGGGTAGCCCTGGTAATCGGAGAGAGCTCAGGGGAAGCTCTGGTAATCGGAGAGAGCTCAGGGGAAGCCCTGGTAATCGGAGAGAGCTCGGGGAAGCCCTGGTAATTGGAAAGGGTTCAGGGAAGCCCTGGTAATTGGAGAGAGCTCAGGGGAAGCCCTGGTAATCGGACAGGGCTCAGGGGAAGCCCTGGTAATCGGACAGGGGTCAGCGGAAGACCTGGTAATCGGAGAGAGCTCGGGGATGCCCTGGTCATCGGACAGGGCTCAGGGCAAGCCCTGGTAATTTGTGAGAGCTCAGGGGAAGCTCTAGTAATCGGGGAGAGCTCTGGGAATCCATGGTAATTAGAAAGGGTTCAGGGAAGCCCTGGTAATTGGAGAGAGCTCAGGGGAAGCCTTGGTAATCGGACAGGGCTCAGGGGAAGCCCTGGTAATCGGACAGGGCTCAGCGGAAGACCTGGTAATCGGAGAGAGCTCGGGGATGCCCTGGTCATCGGACAGGGCTCAGTGGAAGCCCTGGTAATTGGAGAGAGCTCAGGGGAAGCTCTGGTAATTGGAGAGAGCTCGGGGAAGCCCTGCTAATCGGAGAGAGCTCAGGGGAAGCTCTGGTAATAGGTGAGAGCTCAGGGGAAGCCCTGGTAATCGGAAAGCACTCGAGGAAGCCTTGGTAATCAGAGAGAGCTCAGGGGAAGCCCTGGTAATCGGACAGGGCTGAGGGGAAGCCCTGGTAATCGGAGAGGGCTCAGCGGAAGCCCTGGTAATCGGAGAGAGCTCGGAGATGTCCTGGTAATCGGACAGGGCTCAGGGGAAACCCTGGTAATTGGAAAGGACTCGGGGAAGCCCTGGTAATCGGAGAGAGCTCAGGGGAAGCCCTGGTAATCGGACAGGGCTCAGGGGAAGCCCTGGTAATTGGAAAGGACTCGGGGGAAGCCCTGGTAATCGGAGAGAGCTCAGGGGAATCCATGGTAATCGGACAGGGCTCAGGGGAAGCCCTGGTAATCGGACAGGGCTCAGCGGAAGCCCTGGTAATCGGAGAGAGCTCGGGGATGTCCTGGTAATCGGACAGGGCTCAGGGGAAGCCCTGGAAATTGGAAAGGACTCGGGGAAGCCCTGGTAATCGGAGAGAGCTCAGGGGAAGCCCTGGTAATCGGACAGGGCTCAGCGGAAGCCCTGGTAATTGGAGAGAGCTCGGGGATGTCCTGGTAATCGGACAGGGCTCAGGGGAAGCCCTGGTAATTGGAAAGGACTCGGGGAAGCCCTGGTAATCGGAGAGAGCTCAGGGGAAGCCCTGGTAATCGGACAGGGCTCAAGGGAAGCCCTGGTAATTGGAAAGGACTCGGGGGAAGCCCTGGTAATCGGAGAGAGCTCAGGGGAATCCATGGTAATCGGACAGGGCTCAGGGGAAGCCCTGGTAATTGGAGATGCTCAGGTGAATCCCTGGTAATTGGAGAGAGCTCGGGGAAGCCCTGGTAATCAGAGAGAGCGCAGCGGAAGCCCTGGTAATCGGACAGGGCTCGGGGGAAGCCCTGGTAATTGGAGAGAGCTCAGGGGAAGCCCTGGTAATCGGAGAGGGCTCGGGGAAGCCCTGGTAATTGGACAAGGCTCAGGGGAAGCCCTGGCAATCGGAGAGAGTTCGGGGAAGCCCTGGTAATTGGAGAGAGCTCAGAGGAAGCCCTGGTAATCGGAGAGAGCTCGGGGAAGCCCTGGTAATTGGACAGGGTTCAGGGGAAGCCCTGGTAATTGGAGAGAGCTCAGGGGAAGCTCTGGTAATTGGAGAGAGCTCAGGGGAAGCCCTGGTAATCGGAGAGAGCTGAGGGGATGCCCTTGTAATTGGTGAGAGCTCAGGGGAAGCCCTGGTAATCGGAGAGAGCTTGCGGAAGCCCTGGTAATTGGAAATGGTCCAGGGAAGCCCTGGTAATTGGAGAGAGCTCAGGGGAAGCCCTGGTAATCGGACAGGGCTCAGGGGAAGCCCTTGTAATCGGAGAGGGCTCGGGGAAACCCTGGTAATCCCAGAGGGCTCAGGGGAATCCCTGGTAATCGGAAAGCACTCGGGGAAGCCCTGGTAATCGGAGAGAGCTCGGGGAAGCCCTGGTAATCGGAGAGGGCTCGTGGAAGCCCTGGTAATCAGAGAGGGCTCGGGGGAAGCCCTGGTAATCGGACAGGTCTCAGCGGAAGCCCTGGTAATCGGACAGGGCTCAGGGGAAGCCCTGGTAATCGAACAGGGCTCAGCGGAAGCCCTGGTAATCGGAGAGACCTCAGGGAAGCCCTGGTAATTGGACAGGGTTCAGGGGAAGCCCTGGTAATCGGAGAGAGCTCGGGGAATCCCTGGTAATCGGAAAGCACTCGTGGAAGCCCTGGTAATCGGAGAGAGCTCAGGGGAAGCCCTGTTAATTGGGCAGGGCTCAGGGGAAGCCCTGGTAATCGGAAAGCACTCGGGGAAGCCCTGGTAATTGGAGAGAGCTCGGGGAAGCCCTGGTAATTGGGAATGGCTCGGGGGAAGCCCTGGTAATCGGACAGGGCTCAGGGGAAGCCCTGGTAATTGGAGAGAGCTCAGGGGAAGCCCTGGTAATTGGATAGAGCTCGGGGAAGCTCTGGTAATTCGAGATAGCTCAGGGGAAGCCCTCCTAATTGGAGAGAACTCGGGGAAGCCCTGGAAATCAGAGAGAGCTCGGGGAAGCCCTGGTAAGCGGAGAGAGCTCGGGAAGCCCTGGTAATCAGAGAGCGCTCCGGGGAAGCCCTGGTAATCGGAGAGAGCTCAGGGGAAGCCCTGGTAATAGGACAGGGCTCAGGGGAAGCCCTGGTAATCGGAGAGGGCTCGGGGAAGCCCTGGTAATCGCAGAGGGCTCAGGGGAATCCCTGGTAATCGGAAAGCACTCGGGGAAGCCCTGGTAATCGGAGAGAGCTCGGGGAAGCCCTGGTAATCGGAGAGGGCTCAGGGGTAGCCCTGGTAATCGGAGAGAGCTCAGGGGAAGCTCTGGTAATCGGAGAGAGCTCAGGGGAAGCCCTGGTAATCGGAGAGAGCTCGGGGAAGCCCTGGTAATTGGAAAGGGTTCAGGGAAGCCCTGGTAATTGGAGAGAGCTCAGGGGAAGCCCTGGTCATCGGACAGGGCTCAGGGGAAGCCCTGGTAATTGGAGAGAGCTCAGGGGAAGCTCTGGTAATTGGAGAGAGCTCGGGGAAGCCCTGCTAATCGGAGAGAGCTCAGGGGAAGCTCTGGTAATAGGTGAGAGCTCAGGGGAAGCCCTGGTAATCGGAAAGCACTCGAGGAAGCCATGGTAATCAGAGAGAGCTCAGGGGAAGCCCTGGTAATCGGACAGGGCTCAGGGGAAGCCCTTGTAATCGGAGAGAGCTCGGAGATGTCCTGGTAATCGGACAGGGCTCAGGGGAAACCCTGGTAATTGGAAAGGACTCGGGGAAGCCCTGGTAATCGGAGAGAGCTCAGGGGAAGCCCTGGTAATCGGACAGGGCTCAGGGGAAGCCCTGGTAATTGGAAAGGGTTCAGGGAAGCCCTGGTAATTGGAGAGAGCTCAGGGGAAGCCTTGGTAATCGGACAGGGCTCAGGGGAAGCCCTGGTAATCGGACAGGGCTCAGCGGAAGACCTTTTAATCGGAGAGAGCTCGGGGATGCCCTGGTCATCGGACAGGGCTCAGGGGAAGCCCTGGTAATTGGAGAGAGCTCAGGGGAAGCTCTGGTAATTGGAGAGAGCTCGGGGAAGCCCTGCTAATCGGAGAGAGCTCAGGGGAAGCTCTGGTAATAGGTGAGAGCTCAGGGGAAGCCCTGGTAATCGGAAAGCACTCGAGGAAGCCTTGGTAATCAGAGCGAGCTCAGGGGAAGCCCTGGTAATCGGACAGGGCTGAGGGGAAGCCCTGGTAATCGGAGAGGGCTCAGCGGAAGCCCTGGTAATCGGAGAGAGCTCGGAGATGTCCTGGTAATCGGACAGGGCTCAGGGGAAACCCTGGTAATTGGAAAGGACTCGGGGAAGCCCTGGTAATCGGAGAGAGCTCAGGGGAAGCCCTGGTAATCGGACAGGGCTCAGGGGAAGCCCTGGTAATTGGAAAGGACTCGGGGGAAGCCCTGGTAATTGGAGAGAGCTCAGGGGAAGCCCTGGTAATTGGAGAGAGCTCGGGGAAGCCCTACTAATCGGAGAGAGCTCAGGGGAAGCTCTGGTAATTGGTGAGAGCTCAGGGGAAGCCCTGCTAATCGGAGAGAGCCCGGGAAGCCCTGGTAATCGGAAAGCACTCGAGGAAGCCTTGGTAATCAGAGAGAGCTCAGGGGAAGCCCTGGTAATCGGACAGGGCTCAGGGGAAGCCCTGGTAATCGGACAGGGCTCAGCGGAAGCCCTGGTAATCGGAGAGAGCTCGGAGATGTCCTGGTAATCGGACAGGGCTCAGGGGAAACCCTGGTAATTGGAAAGGACTCGGGGAAGCCCTCGTAATCGGAGAGAGCTCAGGGGAAGCCCTGGTAATCGGACAGGGCTCAGGGGAAGCCCTGGTAATTGGAAAGGACACGGGGGAAGCCCTGGTAATCGGAGAGAGCTCAGGGGAATCCATTGTAATCGGACAGGGCTCAGGGGAAGCCCTGGTAATCGGACAGGGCTCAGCGGAAGCCCTGGTAATCGGAGAGAGCTCGGGGATGTCCTGGTAATCGGACAGGGCTCAGGGGAAGCCCTGGTAATTGGAAAGGACTCGGGGAAGCCCTGGTAATCGGAGAGAGCTCAGGGGAAGCCCTGGTAATCGGACAGGGCTCAGGGGAAGCCCTGGTAATTGGAAAGGACTCGGGGGAAGCCCTGGTGTTCGGAGAGAGCTCAGGGGAATCCATGGTAATCGGACAGGGCTCAGGGGAAGCCCTGGTAATTGGAGAGAGCTCAGGTGAATCCCTGGTAATTGGAGAGAGCTCGGGGAAGCCCTGGTAATCAGAGAGAGCGCAGGGGAAGCCCTGGTAATCGGACAGGGCTCGGGGGAAGCCCTGGTAATTGGAGAGAGCTCAGGGGAAGCCCTGGTAATCGGAGAGGGCTCGGGGAATCCCTGGTAATCGGACAAGGCTCAGGGGAAGCCCTGGCAATTGGAGAGAGTTCGGGGAAGCCCTGGTAATTGGAGAGAGCTCAGAGGAAGCCCTGGTAATCGGAGAGAGCTCGGGGAAGCCCTGGTAATTGGACAGGGTTCAGGGGAAGCCCTGGTAATTGGAGAGAGCTCAGGGGAAGCTCTGGTAATTGGAGAGAGCTCAGGGGAAGCCCTGGTAATCGGAGAGAGCTGAGGGGATGCCCTGGTAATTGGTGAGAGCTCAGGGGAAGCCATGGTAATCGGAAAGAGCTCGGGGAAGCCCTGGTAATTGGAAATGGTCCAGGGAAGCCCTGGTAATTGGAGAGAGCTCAGGGGAAGCCCTGGTAATCGGACAGGGCTCAGGGGAAGCCCTGGTAATCGGACAGGGCTCGGGGAAGCCCTGGTAATCGCAGAGGGCTCAGGGGAATCCCTGGTAATCGGAAAGCACTCGGGGAAGCCCTGGTAATCGGAGAGAGCTCGGGGAAACCCTGGTAATCGGAGAGGGCTCAGGGGAAGCCCTGGCAATCGGAGAGAGCTCAGGGGAAGCTCTGGTAATCGGAGAGAGCTCAGGGGAAGCCCTGGTAATCGGAGAGAGCTCAGGGGATGACCTGGTAATTGGTGAGAGCTCAGGGGAAGCCCTGGTAATCGGAGAGAGCTCGGGGATGTCCTGGTAATCGGACAGGGATCAGGGGAAGCCCTGGTAATCGGACAGGGCTCAGCGGAATACCTGGTAATCGGAGAGAGCTCGGGGATGCCCTGGTCATCGGACAGGGCTCAGGGCAAGCCCTGGTATTTGGGGAGCGCTCAGGGGAAGCTCTGGTAATCGGAGAGAGCTCGGGGAAGCCCTGGTAATTGGAAAGGGTTCAGGGAAGCCCTGGTAATTGGAGAGAGCTCAGGGGAAGCCCTGGTAATCGGACAGGGCTCAGGGGAAGCCCTGGTAATCGGACAGGGCTCAGCGGAAGACCTGGTAATCGGAGAGAGCTCGGGGATGCCCTGGTCATCGGACAGGGCTCAGGGGAAGCCCTGGTAATTGGAGAGAGCTCAGGGGATGTTCTGGTAATTGGAGAGAGCTCGGGGAAGCCCTTGTAATTGGAGAGAGCTCAGGGGAAGCCCTGGTAATCGGACAGGGCTCAGGGGAAGCCCTGGTAATCGGACAGGGCTCAGCGGAAGCCCTGGTAATCGGAGAGAGCTCGGAGATGTCCTGGTAATCGGACAGGGCTCAGGGGAAACCCTGGTAATTGGAAAGGACTCGGGGAAGCCCTCGTAATCGGAGAGAGCTCAGGGGAAGCCCTGGTAATCGGACAGGGCTCAGGGGAAGCCCTGGTAATTGGAAAGGACACGGGGGAAGCCCTGGTAATCGGAGAGAGCTCAGGGGAATCCATTGTAATCGGACAGGGCTCAGGGGAAGCCCTGGTAATCGGACAGGGCTCAGCGGAAGCCCTGGTAATCGGAGAGAGCTCGGGGATGTCCTGGTAATCGGACAGGGCTCAGGGGAAGCCCTGGTAATTGGAAAGGACTCGGGGAAGCCCTGGTAATCGGAGAGAGCTCAGGGGAAGCCCTGGTAATCGGACAGGGCTCAGGGGAAGCCCTGGTAATTGGAAAGGACTCGGGGGAAGCCCTGGTGTTCGGAGAGAGCTCAGGGGAATCCATGGTAATCGGACAGGGCTCAGGGGAAGCCCTGGTAATTGGAGAGAGCTCAGGTGATTCCCTGGTAATTGGAGAGAGCTCGGGGAAGCCCTGGTAATCAGAGAGAGCGCAGGGGAAGCCCTGGTAATCGGACAGGGCTCGGGGGAAGCCCTGGTAATTGGAGAGAGCTCAGGGGAAGCCCTGGTAATCGGAGAGGGCTCGGGGAAGCCCTGGTAATCGGACAAGGCTCAGGGGAAGCCCTGGCAATTGGAGAGAGTTCGGGGAAGCCCTGGTAATTGGAGAGAGCTCAGAGGAAGCCCTGGTAATCGGAGAGAGCTCGGGGAAGCCCTGGTAATTGGACAGGGTTCAGGGGAAGCCCTGGTAATTGGAGAGAGCTCAGGGGAAGCTCTGGTAATTGGAGAGAGCTCAGGGGAAGCCCTGGTAATCGGAGAGAGCTGAGGGGATGCCCTGGTAATTGGTGAGAGCTCAGGGGAAGCCATGGTAATCGGAGAGAGCTCGGGGAAGCCCTGGTAATTGGAAATGGTCCAGGGAAGCCCTGGTAATTGGAGAGAGCTCAGGGGAAGCCCTGGTAATCGGACAGGGCTCAGGGGAAGCCCTGGTAATCGGAGAGGGCTCGGGGAAGCCCTGGTAATCGCAGAGGGCTCAGGGGAATCCCTGGTAATCGGAAAGCACTCGGGGAAGCCCTGGTAATCGGAGAGAGCTCGGGGAAACCCTGGTAATCGGAGAGGGCTCAGGGGAAGCCCTGGCAATCGGAGAGAGCTCAGGGGAAGCTCTGGTAATCGGAGAGAGCTCAGGGGAAGCCCTGGTAATCGGAGAGAGCTCAGGGGATGACCTGGTAATTGGTGAGAGCTCAGGGGAAGCCCTGGTAATCGGAGAGAGCTCGGGGATGTCCTGGTAATCGGACAGGGATCAGGGGAAGCCCTGGTAATCGGACAGGGCTCAGCGGAATACCTGGTAATCGGAGAGAGCTCGGGGATGCCCTGGTCATCGGACAGGGCTCAGGGCAAGCCCTGGTATTTGGAGAGAGCTCAGGGGAAGCTCTGGTAATCGGAGAGAGCTCGGGGAAGCCCTGGTAATTGGAAAGGGAAGAGGGAAGCCCTGGTAATTGGAGAGAGCTCAGGGGAAGCCCTGGTAATCGGACAGGGCTCAGGGGAAGCCCTGGTAATCGGACAGGGCTCAGCGGAAGACCTGGTAATCGGAGAGAGCTCGGGGATGCCCTGGTCATCGGACAGGGCTCAGGGGAAGCCCTGGTAATTGGAGAGAGCTCAGGGGATGTTCTGGTAATTGGAGAGAGCTCGGGGAAGCCCTTGTAATTGGAGAGAGCTCAGGGGAAGCCCTGGTAATCGGACAGGGCTCAGGGGAAGCCCTGGTAATCGGACAGGGCTCAGCGGAAGCCCTGGTAATCGGAGAGAGCTCGGAGATGTCCTGGTAATCGGACAGGGCTCAGGGGAAACCCTGGTAATTGGAAAATACTCGGGGAAGCCCTGGTAATCGGAGAGAGCTCAGGGGAAGCCCTGGTAATCGGACAGGGCTCAGGGGAAGCCCTGGTAATTGGAAAGGACTCGGGGGAAGCCCTGGTAATCGGAGAGAGCTCAGGGGAATCCATGGTAATCGGACAGGGCTCAGGGGAAGCCCTGGTAATCGGACAGGGCTCAGCGGAAGCCCTGGTAATCGGAGAGAGCTCGGGGATGTCCTGGTAATCGGACAGGGCTCAGGGGAAGCCCTGGTAATTGGAAAGGACTCTGGGGAAGCCCTGGTAATCGGAGAGAGCTCAGGGGAATCCATGGTAATCGGACAGGGCTCAGGGGAAGCCCTGGTAATTGGAGAGAGCTCAGGTGAATCCCTGGTAATAGGAGAGAGCTCGGGGAAGCCCTGGTAATCAGAGAGAGCGCAGGGGAAGCCCTGGTAATCGGACAGGGCTCGGGGGAAGCCCTGGTAATTGGAGAGAGCTCAGGGGAAGCCCTGGTAATCGGAGAGGGCTCGGGGAAGCCCTGGTAATCGGACAAGGCTCAGGGGAAGCCCTGGCAATCGGAGAGAGTTCGGGGAAGCCCTGGTAATTGGAGAGAGCTCAGAGGAAGCCCTGGTAATCGGAGAGAGCTCGGGGAAGCCCTGGTAATTGGACAGGGTTCAGGGGAAGCCCTGGTAATTGGAGAGAGCTCAGGGGAAGCCCTGGTAATTGGAAAGGGTTCAGGGAAGCCCTGGTAATTGGAGAGAGCTCAGGGGAAGCCCTGGTAATCGGACAGGGCTCAGGGGAAGCCCTGGTAATCGGACAGGGCTCAGCGGAAGACCTGGTAATTGGAGAGAGCTCGGGGAAGCCCTGCTAATCGGAGAGAGCTCAGGGGAAGCTCTGGTAATTGGTGAGAGCTCAGGGGAAGCCCTTTTAATTGGAGAGAGCTCAGGGGAAGCCCAGGTAATCGGAAGGGCTCAGGGGAAGCCCTGGTAATCGGACAGGGCTCAGCGGAAACCCTGGTAATCGGAGAGAGCTCGGGGATGTCCTGGTAATCGGAAAGGGCTCAGGGGAAGCCCTGGTAATTGGAAAGGACTCGGGGAAGCCCTGGTAATCGGAGAGAGCTCAGGGGAAGCCCTGGTAATCGGAAAGCACTCGGGGAAGCCCTGGTAATCGGAGAGAGCTCGGGGAAGCCCTGGTAATCGGAGAGGGCTCAGGGGTAGCCCTGGTAATCGGAGAGAGCTCGGGGAAGCTCTGGTAATCGGAGAGAGCTCAGGGGAAGCCCTGGTAATCGGAGAGAGCTGAGGGGATGCCCTTGTAATTGGTGAGAGCTCAGGGGAAGCCCTGGTAATCGGAGAGAGCTTGCGGAAGCCCTGGTAATTGGAAATGGTCCAGGGAAGCCCTGGTAATTGGACAGAGCTCAGGGGAAGCCCTGGTAATCGGACAGGGCTCAGGGGAAGCCCTGGTAATCGGAGAGGGCTCGGGGAAACCCTGGTAATCCCAGAGGGCTCAGGGGAATCCCTGGTAATCGGAAAGCACTCGGGGAAGCCCTGGTAATCGGAGAGAGCTCGGGGAAGCCCTGGTAATCGGAGAGGGCTCGTGGAAGCCCTGGTAATCAGAGAGGGCTCGGGGGAAGCCCTGGTAATCGGACAGGTCTCAGCGGAAGCCCTGGTAATCGGACAGGGCTCAGGGGAAGCCCTGGTAATCGAACAGGGCTCAGCGGAAGCCCTGGTAATCGGAGAGACCTCAGGGAAGCCCTGGTAATTGGACAGGGTTCAGGGGAAGCCCTGGTAATCGGAGAGAGCTCGGGGAATCCCTGGTAATCGGAAAGCACTCGTGGAAGCCCTGGTAATCGGAGAGAGCTCAGGGGAAGCCCTGTTAATTGGGCAGGGCTCAGGGGAAGCCCTGGTAATCGGAAAGCACTCGGGGAAGCCCTGGTAATTGGAGAGAGCTCGGGGAAGCCCTGGTAATTGGGAATGGCTCGGGGGAAGCCCTGGTAATCGGACAGGGCTCAGGGGAAGCCCTGGTAATTGGAGAGAGCTCAGGGGAAGCCCTGGTAATTGGATAGAGCTCGGGGAAGCTCTGGTAATTCGAGATAGCTCAGGGGAAGCCCTCCTAATTGGAGAGAACTCGGGGAAGCCCTGGAAATCAGAGAGAGCTCGGGGAAGCCCTGGTAAGCGGAGAGAGCTCGGGAAGCCCTGGTAATCAGAGAGCGCTCCGGGGAAGCCCTGGTAATCGGAGAGAGCTCAGGGGAAGCCCTGGTAATAGGACAGGGCTCAGGGGAAGCCCTGGTAATCGGAGAGGGCTCGGGGAAGCCCTGGTAATCGCAGAGGGCTCAGGGGAATCCCTGGTAATCGGAAAGCACTCGGGGAAGCCCTGGTAATCGGAGAGAGCTCGGGGAAGCCCTGGTAATCGGAGAGGGCTCAGGGGTAGCCCTGGTAATCGGAGAGAGCTCAGGGGAAGCTCTGGTAATCGGAGAGAGCTCAGGGGAAGCCCTGGTAATCGGAGAGAGCTCGGGGAAGCCCTGGTAATTGGAAAGGGTTCAGGGAAGCCCTGGTAATTGGAGAGAGCTCAGGGGAAGCCCTGGTCATCGGACAGGGCTCAGGGGAAGCCCTGGTAATTGGAGAGAGCTCAGGGGAAGCTCTGGTAATTGGAGAGAGCTCGGGGAAGCCCTGCTAATCGGAGAGAGCTCAGGGGAAGCTCTGGTAATAGGTGAGAGCTCAGGGGAAGCCCTGGTAATCGGAAAGCACTCGAGGAAGCCATGGTAATCAGAGAGAGCTCAGGGGAAGCCCTGGTAATCGGACAGGGCTCAGGGGAAGCCCTTGTAATCAGAGAGAGCTCGGAGATGTCCTGGTAATCGGACAGGGCTCAGGGGAAACCCTGGTAATTGGAAAGGACTCGGGGAAGCCCTGGTAATCGGAGAGAGCTCAGGGGAAGCACTGGTAATCGGACAGGGCTCAGGGGAAGCCCTGGTAATTGGAAAGGGTTCAGGGAAGCCCTGGTAATTGGAGAGAGCTCAGGGGAAGCCTTGGTAATCGGACAGGGCTCAGGGGAAGCCCTGGTAATCGGACAGGGCTCAGCGGAAGACCTTTTAATCGGAGAGAGCTCGGGGATGCCCTGGTCATCGGACAGGGCTCAGGGGAAGCCCTGGTAATTGGAGAGAGCTCAGGGGAAGCTCTGGTAATTGGAGAGAGCTCGGGGAAGCCCTGCTAATCGGAGAGAGCTCAGGGGAAGCTCTGGTAATAGGTGAGAGCTCAGGGGAAGCCCTGGTAATCGGAAAGCACTCGAGGAAGCCTTGGTAATCAGAGCGAGCTCAGGGGAAGCCCTGGTAATCGGACAGGGCTGAGGGGAAGCCCTGGTAATCGGAGAGGGCTCAGCGGAAGCCCTGGTAATCGGAGAGAGCTCGGAGATGTCCTGGTAATCGGACAGGGCTCAGGGGAAACCCTGGTAATTGGAAAGGACTCGGGGAAGCCCTGGTAATCGGAGAGAGCTCAGGGGAAGCCCTGGTAATCGGACAGGGCTCAGGGGAAGCCCTGGTAATTGGAAAGGACTCGGGGGAAGCCCTGGTAATTGGAGAGAGCTCAGGGGAAGCTCTGGTAATTGGAGAGAGCTCGGGGAAGCCCTACTAATCGGAGAGAGCTCAGGGGAAGCTCTGGTAATTGGTGAGAGCTCAGGGGAAGCCCTGCTAATCGGAGAGAGCTCGGGGAAGCCCTGGTAATCGGAAAGCACTCGAGGAAGCCTTGGTAATCAGAGAGAGCTCAGGGGAAGCCCTGGTAATCGGACAGGGCTCAGGGGAAGCCCTGGTAATCGGACAGGGCTCAGCGGAAGCCCTGGTAATCGGAGAGAGCTCGGAGATGTCCTGGTAATCGGACAGGGCTCAGGGGAAACCCTGGTAATTGGAAAGGACTCGGGGAAGCCCTCGTAATCGGAGAGAGCTCAGGGGAAGCCCTGGTAATCGGACAGGGCTCAGGGGAAGCCATGGTAATTGGAAAGGACACGGGGGAAGCCCTGGTAATCGGAGAGAGCTCAGGGGAATCCATTGTAATCGGACAGGGCTCAGGGGAAGCCCTGGTAATCGGACAGGGCTCAGCGGAAGCCCTGGTAATCGGAGAGAGCTCGGGGATGTCCTGGTAATCGGACAGGGCTCAGGGGAAGCCCTGGTAATTGGAAAGGACTCGGGGAAGCCCTGGTAATCGGAGAGAGCTCACGGGAAGCCCTGGTAATCGGACAGGGCTCAGGGGAAGCCCTGGTAATTGGATAGGACTCGGGGGAAGCCCTGGTGTTCGGAGAGAGCTCAGGGGAATCCATGGTAATCGGACAGGGCTCAGGGGAAGCCCTGGTAATTGGAGAGAGCTCAGGTGAATCCCTGGTAATTGGAGAGAGCTCGGGGAAGCCCTGGTAATCAGAGAGAGCGCAGGGGAAGCCCTGGTAATCGGACAGGGCTCGGGGGAAGCCCTGGTAATTGGAGAGAGCTCAGGGGAAGCCCTGGTAATCGGAGAGGGCTCGGGGAAGCCCTGGTAATCGGACAAGGCTCAGGGGAAGCCCTGGCAATTGGAGAGAGTTCGGGGAAGCCCTGGTAATTGGAGAGAGCTCAGAGGAAGCCCTGGTAATCGGAGAGAGCTCGGGGAAGCCCTGGTAATTGGACAGGGTTCAGGGGAAGCCCTGGTAATTGGAGAGAGCTCAGGGGAAGCTCTGGTAATTGGAGAGAGCTCAGGGGAAGCCCTGGTAATCGGAGAGAGCTGAGGGGATGCCCTGGTAATTGGTGAGAGCTCAGGGGAAGCCATGGTAATCGGAGAGAGCTCGGGGAAGCCCTGGTAATTGGAAATGGTCCAGGGAAGCCCTGGTAATTGGAGAGAGCTCAGGGGAAGCCCTGGTAATCGGACAGGGCTCAGGGGAAGCCCTGGTAATCGGAGAGGGCTCGGGGAAGCCCTGGTAATCGCAGAGGGCTCAGGGGAATCCCTGGTAATCGGAAAGCACTCGGGGAAGCCCTGGTAATCGGAGAGAGCTCGGGGAAACCCTGGTAATCGGAGAGGGCTCAGGGGAAGCCCTGGCAATCGGAGAGAGCTCAGGGGAAGCTCTGGTAATCGGAGAGAGCTCAGGGGAAGCCCTGGTAATCGGAGAGAGCTCAGGGGATGACCTGGTAATTGGTGAGAGCTCAGGGGAAGCCCTGGTAATCGGAGAGAGCTCGGGGATGTCCTGGTAATCGGACAGGGATCAGGGGAAGCCCTGGTAATCGGACAGGGCTCAACGGAATACCTGGTAATCGGAGAGAGCTCGGGGATGCCCTGGTCATCGGACAGGGCTCAGGGCAAGCCCTGGTATTTGGAGAGAGCTCAGGGGAAGCTCTGGTAATCGGAGAGAGCTCGGGGAAGCCCTGGTAATTGGAAAGGGTTCAGGGAAGCCCTGGTAATTGGAGAGAGCTCAGGGGAAGCCCTGGTAATCGGACAGGGCTCAGGGGAAGCCCTGGTAATCGGACAGGGCTCAGCGGAAGACCTGGTAATCGGAGAGAGCTCGGGGATGCCCTGGTCATCGGACAGGGCTCAGGGGAAGCCCTGGTAATTGGAGAGAGCTCAGGGGATGTTCTGGTAATTGGAGAGAGCTCGGGGAAGCCCTTGTAATTGGAGAGAGCTCAGGGGAAGCCCTGGTAATCGGACAGGGCTCAGGGGAAGCCCTGGTAATCGGACAGGGCTCAGCGGAAGCCCTGGTAATCGGAGAGAGCTCGGAGATGTCCTGGTAATCGGACAGGGCTCAGGGGAAACCCTGGTAATTGGAAAGGACTCGGGGAAGCCCTCGTAATCGGAGAGAGCTCAGGGGAAGCCCTGGTAATCGGACAGGGCTCAGGGGAAGCCCTGGTAATTGGAAAGGACACGGGGGAAGCCCTGGTAATCGGAGAGAGCTCAGGGGAATCCATTGTAATCGGACAGGGCTCAGGGGAAGCCCTGGTAATCGGACAGGGCTCAGCGGAAGCCCTGGTAATCGGAGAGAGCTCGGGGATGTCCTGGTAATCGGACAGGGCTCAGGGGAAGCCCTGGTAATTGGAAAGGACTCGGGGAAGCCCTGGTAATCGGAGAGAGCTCAGGGGAAGCCCTGGTAATCGGACAGGGCTCAGGGGAAGCCCTGGTAATTGGAAAGGACTCGGGGGAAGCCCTGGTGTTCGGAGAGAGCTCAGGGGAATCCATGGTAATCGGACAGGGCTCAGGGGAAGCCCTGGTAATTGGAGAGAGCTCAGGTGATTCCCTGGTAATTGGAGAGAGCTCGGGGAAGCCCTGGTAATCAGAGAGAGCGCAGGGGAAGCCCTGGTAATCGGACAGGGCTCGGGGGAAGCCCTGGTAATTGGAGAGAGCTCAGGGGAAGCCCTGGTAATCGGAGAGGGCTCGGGGAAGCCCTGGTAATCGGACAAGGCTCAGGGGAAGCCCTGGCAATTGGAGAGAGTTCGGGGAAGCCCTGGTAATTGGAGAGAGCTCAGAGGAAGCCCTGGTAATCGGAGAGAGCTCGGGGAAGCCCTGGTAATTGGACAGGGTTCAGGGGAAGCCCTGGTAATTGGAGAGAGCTCAGGGGAAGCTCTGGTAATTGGAGAGAGCTCAGGGGAAGCCCTGGTAATCGGAGAGAGCTGAGGGGATGCCCTGGTAATTGGTGAGAGCTCAGGGGAAGCCATGGTAATCGGAGAGAGCTCGGGGAAGCCCTGGTAATTGGAAATGGTCCAGGGAAGCCCTGGTAATTGGAGAGAGCTCAGGGGAAGCCCTGGTAATCGGACAGGGCTCAGGGGAAGCCCTGGTAATCGGAGAGGGCTCGGGGAAGCCCTGGTAATCGCAGAGGGCTCAGGGGAATCCCTGGTAATCGGAAAGCACTCGGGGAAGCCCTGGTAATCGGAGAGAGCTCGGGGAAACCCTGGTAATCGGAGAGGGCTCAGGGGAAGCCCTGGCAATCGGAGAGAGCTCAGGGGAAGCTCTGGTAATCGGAGAGAGCTCAGGGGAAGCCCTGGTAATCGGAGAGAGCTCAGGGGATGACCTGGTAATTGGTGAGAGCTCAGGGGAAGCCCTGGTAATCGGAGAGAGCTCGGGGATGTCCTGGTAATCGGACAGGGATCAGGGGAAGCCCTGGTAATCGGACAGGGCTCAGCGGAATACCTGGTAATCGGAGAGAGCTCGGGGATGCCCTGGTCATCGGACAGGGCTCAGGGCAAGCCCTGGTATTTGGAGAGAGCTCAGGGGAAGCTCTGGTAATCGGAGAGAGCTCGGGGAAGCCCTGGTAATTGGAAAGGGAAGAGGGAAGCCCTGGTAATTGGAGAGAGCTCAGGGGAAGCCCTGGTAATCGGACAGGGCTCAGGGGAAGCCCTGGTAATCGGACAGGGCTCAGCGGAAGACCTGGTAATCGGAGAGAGCTCGGGGATGCCCTGGTCATCGGACAGGGCTCAGGGGAAGCCCTGGTAATTGGAGAGAGCTCAGGGGATGTTCTGGTAATTGGAGAGAGCTCGGGGAAGCCCTTGTAATTGGAGAGAGCTCAGGGGAAGCCCTGGTAATCGGACAGGGCTCAGGGGAAGCCCTGGTAATCGGACAGGGCTCAGCGGAAGCCCTGGTAATCGGAGAGAGCTCGGAGATGTCCTGGTAATCGGACAGGGCTCAGGGGAAACCCTGGTAATTGGAAAATACTCGGGGAAGCCCTGGTAATCGGAGAGAGCTCAGGGGAAGCCCTGGTAATCGGACAGGGCTCAGGGGAAGCCCTGGTAATTGGAAAGGACTCGGGGGAAGCCCTGGTAATCGGAGAGAGCTCAGGGGAATCCATGGTAATCGGACAGGGCTCAGGGGAAGCCCTGGTAATCGGACAGGGCTCAGCGGAAGCCCTGGTAATCGGAGAGAGCTCGGGGATGTCCTGGTAATCGGACAGGGCTCAGGGGAAGCCCTGGTAATTGGAAAGGACTCTGGGGAAGCCCTGGTAATCGGAGAGAGCTCAGGGGAATCCATGGTAATCGGACAGGGCTCAGGGGAAGCCCTGGTAATTGGAGAGAGCTCAGGTGAATCCCTGGTAATAGGAGAGAGCTCGGGGAAGCCCTGGTAATCAGAGAGAGCGCAGGGGAAGCCCTGGTAATCGGACAGGGCTCGGGGGAAGCCCTGGTAATTGGAGAGAGCTCAGGGGAAGCCCTGGTAATCGGAGAGGGCTCGGGGAAGCCCTGGTAATCGGACAAGGCTCAGGGGAAGCCCTGGCAATCGGAGAGAGTTCGGGGAAGCCCTGGTAATTGGAGAGAGCTCAGAGGAAGCCCTGGTAATCGGAGAGAGCTCGGGGAAGCCCTGGTAATTGGACAGGGTTCAGGGGAAGCCCTGGTAATTGGAGAGAGCTCAGGGGAAGCCCTGGTAATTGGAAAGGGTTCAGGGAAGCCCTGGTAATTGGAGAGAGCTCAGGGGAAGCCCTGGTAATCGGACAGGGCTCAGGGGAAGCCCTGGTAATCGGACAGGGCTCAGCGGAAGACCTGGTAATTGGAGAGAGCTCGGGGAAGCCCTGCTAATCGGAGAGAGCTCAGGGGAAGCTCTGGTAATTGGTGAGAGCTCAGGGGAAGCCCTTTTAATTGGAGAGAGCTCAGGGGAAGCCCAGGTAATCGGAAGGGCTCAGGGGAAGCCCTGGTAATCGGACAGGGCTCAGCGGAAACCCTGGTAATCGGAGAGAGCTCGGGGATGTCCTGGTAATCGGAAAGGGCTCAGGGGAAGCCCTGGTAATTGGAAAGGACTCGGGGAAGCCCTGGTAATCGGAGAGAGCTCAGGGGAAGCCCTGGTAATCGGAAAGCACTCGGGGAAGCCCTGGTAATCGGAGAGAGCTCGGGGAAGCCCTGGTAATCGGAGAGGGCTCAGGGGTAGCCCTGGTAATCGGAGAGAGCTCGGGGAAGCTCTGGTAATCGGAGAGAGCTCAGGGGAAGCCCTGGTAATCGGAGAGAGCTCGGGGAAGCCCTGGTAATTGGAAAGGGTTCAGGGAAGCCCTGGTAATTGGAGAGAGCTCAGCGGAAGCCCTGGTAATCGGAGAGAGCTCGGAGATGTCCTGGTAATCGGACAGGGCTCAGGGGAAACCCTGGTAATTGGAAAGGACTCGGGGAAGCCCTGGTAATCGGAGAGAGCTCAGGGGAAGCCCTGGTAATCGGACAGGGCTCAGGGGAAGCCCTGGTAATTGGAAAGGACTCGGAAAAGCCCTGGTAATCGGAGAGAGCTCAGGGGAATCCATGGTAATCGGACAGGGCTCAGGGGAAGCCCTGGTAATCGGACAGGGCTCAGCGGAAGCCCTGGTAATCGGAGAGAGCTCGGGGATGTCCTGGTAATCGGACAGGGCTCAGGGGAAGCCCTGGTAATTGGAAAGGACTCGGGGAAGCCCTGGTAATCGGAGAGAGCTCAGGGGAAGCCCTGGTAATCGGACAGGGCTCAGGGGAAGCCCTGGTAATTGGAAAGGACTCGGGGGAAGCCCTGGTGTTCGGAGAGAGCTCAGGGGAATCCATGGTAATCGGAGAGGGCTGAGGGGAAGCCCTGGTAATTGGAGAGAGCTCAGGTGAATCCCTGGTAATTGGAGAGAGCTCGGGGAAGCCCTGGTAATCAGAGAGAGCGCAGGGGAAGCCCTGGTAATCGGACAGGGCTCGGGGGAAGCCCTGGTAATTGGAGAGAGCTCAGGGAAAGCCCTGGTAATCGGAGAGGGCTCGGGGAAGCCCTGGTAATCGGACAAGGCTCAGGGGAAGCCCTGGCAATCGGAGAGAGTTCGGGGAAGCCCTGGTAATTGGAGAGAGCTCAGAGGAAGCCCTGGTAATCGGAGAGAGCTCGGGGAAGCCCTGGTAATTGGACAGGGTTCAGTGGAAGCCCTGGTAATTGGAGAGAGCTCAGGGGAAGCTCTGGTAATTGGAGAGAGCTCAGGGGAAGCCCTGGTAATTGGAGAGAGCTCGGGGAATCCCTGGTAATTGGAAATGGTCCAGGGAAGCCCTGGTAATTGGAGAGAGCTCAGGGGAAGCCCTGGTAATCGGACAGGGCTCAGGGGAAGCCCTGGTAATTGGAAAGGACTCGGGGAAGCCCTGGTAATCGGAGAGAGCTCAGGGGAAACCCTGGTAATCGGACAGGGCTCAGCGGAAGCCCTGGTAATTGGAGAGAGCTCGGGGATGTCCTGGTAATCGGACAGGGCTCAGGGGAAGCCCTGGTAATTGGAAAGGACTCGGGGAAGCCCTGGTAATTGGAGAGAGCTCAGGGGAAGCCATGGTAATCGGACAGGGCTCAGGGGAAGCCCTGGTAATTGGAGAGAGCTCTGGGGAAGCCCTGGCAATTGGATAGAGCTCGGGGAAGCTCTGGTAATTCGAGATAGCTCAGGGGAAGCCCTCTTAATTGGAGAGAACTCGGGGAAGCCCTGGTAATCAGAGAGAGCTCGGGGAAGCCCTGGTAAGCGGAGAGAGCTCGGGAAGCCCTGGTAATCAGAGAGGGCTCCGGGGAAGCCCTGGTAATCGGAGAGAGCTCAGGGGAAGCCCTGGTAATAGGACAGGGCTCAGGGGTAGCCCTGGTAATCGGAGAGAGCTCAGGGGAAGCTCTGGTAATCGGAGAGAGCTCAGGGGAAGCCCTGGTAATCGGAGAGAGCTCGGGGAAGCCCTGGTAATTGGAAAGGGTTCAGGGAAGCCCTGGTAATTGGAGAGAGCTCAGGGGAAGCCCTGGTAATCGGACAGGGCTCAGGGGAAGCCCTGGTAATCGGACAGGGCGCAGCGGAAGACCTGGTAATCGGAGAGAGCTCGGGGATGCCCTGGTCATCGGACAGGGCTCAGGGCAAGCCCTGGTAATTGGTGAGTGCTCAGGGGAAGCTCTGGTAATCGGAGAGAGCTCGGGGAAGCCCTGGTAATTGGAAAGGGTTCAGGGAAGCCCTGGTAATTGGAGAGAGCTCAGGGGAAGCCCTGGTAATCGGACAGGGCTCAGGGGAAGCCCTGGTAATCGGACAGGGCTCAGCGGAAGACCTGGTAATCGGAGAGAGCTCGGGGCTGCCCTGGTCATCGGACAGGGCTCAGGGGAAGCCCTGGTAATTGGAAAGGACTCTGGGGAAGCCCTGGTAATCGGAGAGAGCTCAGGGGAATCCATGGTAATCGGACAGGGCTCAGGGGAAGCCCTGGTAATTGGAGAGAGCTCAGGTGAATCCCTGGTAATAGGAGAGAGCTCGGGGAAGCCCTGGTAATCGGAGAGAGCGCAGGGGAAGCCCTGGTAATCGGACAGGGCTCAGGGGAAGCCCTGGTAATTGGAGAGAGCTCAGGTGAATCCCTGGTAATAGGAGAGAGCTCGGGGAAGCCCTGGTAATCAGAGAGAGCGCAGGGGAAGCCCTGGTAATCGGACAGGGCTCGGGGGAAGCCCTGGTAATTGGAGAGAGCTCAGGGAAAGCCCTGGTAATCGGAGAGGGCTCGGGGAAGCCCTGGTAATCGGACAAGGCTCAGGGGAAGCCCTGGCAATCGGAGAGAGTTCGGGGAAGCCCTGGTAATTGGAGAGAGCTCAGAGGAAGCCCTGGTAATCGGAGAGAGCTCGGGGAAGCCCTGGTAATTGGACAGGGTTCAGTGGAAGCCCTGGTAATTGGAGAGAGCTCAGGGGAAGCTCTGGTAATTGGAGAGAGCTCAGGGGAAGCCCTGGTAATTGGAGAGAGCTCGGGGAATCCCTGGTAATTGGAAATGGTCCAGGGAAGCCCTGGTAATTGGAGAGAGCTCAGGGGAAGCCCTGGTAATCGGACAGGGCTCAGGGGAAGCCCTGGTAATTGGAAAGGACTCGGGGAAGCCCTGGTAATCGGAGAGAGCTCAGGGGAAGCCCTGGTAATCGGACAGGGCTCAGGGGAAGCCCTGGTAATTGGAAAGGACTCGGGGGAAGCACTGGTAATCGGAGAGAGCTCAGGGGAATCCATGGTAATCGGACAGGGCTCAGGGGAAACCCTGGTAATCGGACAGGGCTCAGCGGAAGCCCTGGTAATTGGAGAGAGCTCGGGGATGTCCTGGTAATCGGACAGGGCTCAGGGGAAGCCCTGGTAATTGGAAAGGACTCGGGGAAGCCCTGGTAATTGGAGAGAGCTCAGGGGAAGCCATGGTAATCGGACAGGGCTCAGGGGAAGCCCTGGTAATTGGAGAGAGCTCTGGGGAAGCCCTGGCAATTGGATAGAGCTCGGGGAAGCTCTGGTAATTCGTGATAGCTCAGGGGAAGCCCTCTTAATTGGAGAGAACTCGGGGAAGCCCTGGTAATCAGAGAGAGCTCGGGGAAGCCCTGGTAAGCGGAGAGAGCTCGGGAAGCCCTGGTAATCAGAGAGGGCTCCGGGGAAGCCCTGGTAATCGGAGAGAGCTCAGGGGAAGCCCTGGTAATAGGACAGGGCTCAGGGGAAGCCCTGGTAATCGGAGAGGGCACGGGGAAGCCCTGGTAATCGCAGAGGGCTCAGGGGAATCCCTGGTAATCGGAAAGCACTCGGGGAAGCCCTGGTAATCGGAGAGAGCTCAGGGAAGCCCTGGTAATCGGAGAGGGCTCAGGGGTAGCCCTGGTAATCGGAGAGAGCTCAGGGGAAGCTCTGGTAATCGGAGAGAGCTCAGGGGAAGCCCTGGTAATCGGAGAGAGCTCGGGGAAGCCCTGGTAATTGGAAAGGGTTCAGGGAAGCCCTGGTAATTGGAGAGAGCTCAGGGGAAGCCCTGGTAATCGGACAGGGCTCAGGGGAAGCCCTGGTAATTGGAGAGAGCTCTGGGGAAGCCCTGGCAATTGGATAGAGCTCGGGGAAGCTCTGGTAATTCGTGATAGCTCAGGGGAAGCCCTCTTAATTGGAGAGAACTCGGGGAAGCCCTGGTAATCAGAGAGAGCTCGGGGAAGCCCTGGTAAGCGGAGAGAGCTCGGGAAGCCCTGGTAATCAGAGAGGGCTCCGGGGAAGCCCTGGTAATCGGAGAGAGCTCAGGGGAAGCCCTGGTAATAGGACAGGGCTCAGGGGAAGCCCTGGTAATCGGAGAGGGCACGGGGAAGCCCTGGTAATCGCAGAGGGCTCAGGGGAATCCCTGGTAATCGGAAAGCACTCGGGGAAGCCCTGGTAATCGGAGAGAGCTCAGGGAAGCCCTGGTAATCGGAGAGGGCTCAGGGGTAGCCCTGGTAATCGGAGAGAGCTCAGGGGAAGCTCTGGTAATCGGAGAGAGCTCAGGGGAAGCCCTGGTAATCGGAGAGAGCTCGGGGAAGCCCTGGTAATTGGAAAGGGTTCAGGGAAGCCCTGGTAATTGGAGAGAGCTCAGGGGAAGCCCTGGTAATCGGACAGGGCTCAGGGGAAGCCCTGGTAATCGGACAGGGCGCAGCGGAAGACCTGGTAATCGGAGAGAGCTCGGGGATGCCCTGGTCATCGGACAGGGCTCAGGGCAAGCCCTGGTAATTGGTGAGTGCTCAGGGGAAGCTCTGGTAATCGGAGAGAGCTCGGGGAAGCCCTGGTAATTGGAAAGGGTTCAGGGAAGCCCTGGTAATTGGAGAGAGCTCAGGGGAAGCCCTGGTAATCGGACAGGGCTCAGGGGAAGCCCTGGTAATCGGACAGGGCTCAGCGGAAGACCTGGTAATCGGAGAGAGCTCGGGGCTGCCCTGGTCATCGGACAGGGCTCAGGGGAAGCCCTGGTAATTGGAAAGGACTCTGGGGAAGCCCTGGTAATCGGAGAGAGCTCAGGGGAATCCATGGTAATCGGACAGGGCTCAGGGGAAGCCCTGGTAATTGGAGAGAGCTCAGGTGAATCCCTGGTAATAGGAGAGAGCTCGGGGAAGCCCTGGTAATCGGAGAGAGCGCAGGGGAAGCCCTGGTAATCGGACAGGGCTCGGGGGAAGCCCTGGTAATTGGAGAGAGCTCAGGGGAAGCCCTGGTAATCGGAGAGGGCTCGGGGAAGCCCTGGTAATCGGACAAGGCTCAGGGGAAGCCCTGGCAATCGGAGAGAGTTCGGGGAAGCCCTGGTAATTGGAGAGAGCTCAGAGGAAGCCCTGGTAATCGGAGAGAGCTCGGGGAAGCCCTGGTAATTGGACAGGGTTCAGGGGAAGCCCTGGTAATTGGAGAGAGCTCAGGGGAAGCCCTGGTAATTGGAAAGGGTTCAGGGAAGCCCTGGTAATTGGAGAGAGCTCAGGGGAAGCCCTGGTAATCGGACAGGGCTCAGGGGAAGCCCTCGTAATCGGAGAGGGCTCAGCGGAAGACCTGGTAATCGGAGAGAGCTCGGGGAGGCCCTGGTCATCGGACAGGGCTCAGGGGAAGCCCTGGTAATTGGAGAGAGCTCAGGGGATGTTCTGGTAATTGGAGAGAGCTCGGGGAAGCACTGCTAATCGGAGAGAGCTCAGGGGAAGCTCTGGTAATTGGTGAGAGCTCAGGGGAAGCCCTTTTAATTGGAGAGAGCTCAGGGGAAGCCCAGGTAATCGGCCAGGGCTCAGGGGAAGCCCTGGTAATCGGACAGGGCTCAGCGGAAACCCTGGTAATCGGAGAGAGCTCGGGGATGTCCTGGTAATCGGAAAGGGCTCAGGGGAAGCCCTGGTAATTGGAAAGGACTCGGGGAAGCCCTGGTAATCGGAGAGAGCTCAGGGGAAGCCCTGGTAATCGGAAAGCACTCGGGGAAGCCCTGGTAATCGGAGAGAGCTCGGGGAAGCCCTCGTAATCGGAGAGGGCTCAGGGGTAGCCCTGGTAATCGGAGAGAGCTCGGGGAAGCTCTGGTAATCGGAGAGAGCTCAGGGGAAGCCCTGGTAATCGGAGAGAGCTCGGGGAAGCCCTGGTAATTGGAAAGGGTTCAGGGAAGCCCTGGTAATTGGAGAGAGCTCAGCGGAAGCCCTGGTAATCGGAGAGAGCTCGGAGATGTCCTGGTAATCGGACAGGGCTCAGGGGAAACCCTGGTAATTGGAAAGGACTCGGGGAAGCCCTGGTAATCGGAGAGAGCTCAGGGGAAGCCCTGGTAATCGGACAGGGCTCAGGGGAAGCCCTGGTAATTGGAAAGGACTCGGGGGAAGCCCTGGTAATCGGAGAGAGCTCAGGGGAATCCATGGTAATCGGACAGGGCTCAGGGGAAGCCCTGGTAATCGGACAGGGCTCAGCGGAAGCCCTGGTAATCGGAGAGAGCTCGGGGATGTCCTGGTAATCGGACAGGGCTCAGGGGAATCCCTGGTAATTGGAAAGGACTCGGGGAAGCCCTGGTAATCGGAGAGAGCTCAGGGGAAGCCCTGGTAATCGGACAGGGCTCAGGGGAAGCCCTGGTAATTGGAAAGGACTCGGGGGAAGCCCTGGTAATCGGAGAGAGCTCAGGGGAATCCATGGTAATCGGAGAGGGCTGAGGGGAAGCCCTGGTAATTGGAGAGAGCTCAGGTGAATCCCTGGTAATTGGAGAGAGCTCGGGGAAGCGCTGGTAATCAGAGAGAGCGCAGGGGAAGCCCTGGTAATCGGACAGGGCTCGGGGGAAGCCCTGGTAATTGGAGAGAGCTCAGGGGAAGCCCTGGTAATCGGAGAGGGCTCGGGGAAGCCCTGGTAATCGGACAAGGCTCAGGGGCAGCCCTGGCAATCGGAGAGAGTTCGGGGAAGCCCTGGTAATTGGAGAGAGCTCAGAGGAAGCCCTGGTAATCGGAGAGAGCTCGGGGAAGCCCTGGTAATTGGACAGGGTTCAGGGGAAGCCCTGGTAATTGGAGAGAGCTCAGGGGAAGCTCTGGTAATTGGAGAGAGCTCAGGGGAAGCCCTGGTAATCGGAGAGAGCTCGGGGAAGCCCTGGTAATTGGAAATGGTCCAGGGAAGCCCTGGTAATTGGAGAGAGCTCAGGGGAAGCCCTGGTAATCGGACAGGGCTCAGGGGAAGCCCTGGTAATTGGAAAGGACTCGGGGAAGCCCTGGTAATCGGAGAGAGCTCAGGGGAAGCCCTGGTAATCGGACAGGGCTCAGGGGAAGCCCTGGTAATTGGAAGGGACTCGGGGGAAGCACTGGTAATCGGAGAGAGCTCAGGGGAAGCCCTGGTAATCGGACAGGGCTCAGGGGAAGCCCTGGTAATCGGACAGGGCTCAGCGGAAGACCTGGTAATCGGAGAGAGCTCGGGGCTGCCCTGGTCATCGGACAGGGCTCAGGGGAAGCTCTGGTAATTGGAAAGGACTCTGGGGAAGCCCTGGTAATCGGAGAGAGCTCAGGGAAATCCATGGTAATCGGACAGGGCTCAGGGGAAGCCCTGGTAATTGGAGAGAGCTCAGGTGAATCCCTGGTAATAGGAGAGAGCTCGGGGAAGCCCTGGTAATCAGAGAGAGCGCAGGGGAAGCCCTGGTAATCGGACAGGGCTCGGGGGAAGCCCTGGTAATTGGAGAGAGCTCAGGGGAAGCCCTGGTAATCGGAGAGGGCTCGGGGAAGCCCTGGTAATCGGACAAGGCTCAGGGGAAGCCCTGGCAATCGGAGAGAGTTCGGGGAAGCCCTGGTAATTGGAGAGAGCTCAGAGGAAGCCCTGGTAATCGGAGAGAGCTCGGGGAAGCCCTGGTAATTGGACAGGGTTCAGGGGAAGCCCTGGTAATTGGAGAGAGCTCAGGGGAAGCCCTGGTAATTGGAAAGGGTTCAGGGAAGCCCTGGTAATTGGAGAGAGCTCAGGGGAAGCCCTGGTAATCGGACAGGGCTCAGGGGAAGCCCTGGTAATCGGAGAGGGCTCAGTGGAAGACCTGGTAATCGGAGAGAGCTCGGGGAGGCCCTGGTCATCGGACAGGGCTCAGGGGAAAACCCTGGTAATTGGAGAGAGCTCAGGGGATGTTCTGGTAATTGGAGAGAGCTCGGGGAAGCACTGCTAATCGGAGAGAGCTCAGGGGAAGCTCTGGTAATTGGTGAGAGCTCAGGGGAAGCCCTTTTAATTGGAGAGAGCTCAGGGGAAGCCCAGGTAATCGGCCAGGGCTCAGGGGAAGCCCTGGTAATCGGACAGGGCTCAGCGGAAACCCTGGTAATCGGAGAGAGCTCGGGGATGTCCTGGTAATCGGAAAGGGCTCAGGGGAAGCCCTGGTAATTGGAAAGGACTCGGGGAAGCCCTGGTAATCGGAGAGAGCTCAGGGGAAGCCCTGGTAATCGGAAAGCACTCGGGGAAGCCCTGGTAATCGGAGAGAGCTCGGGGAAGCCCTGGTAATCGGAGAGGGCTCAGGGGTAGCCCTGGTAATCGGAGAGAGCTCGGGGAAGCTCTGGTAATCGGAGAGAGCTCAGGGGAAGCCCTGGTAATCGGAGAGAGCTCGGGGAAGCCCTGGTAATTGGAAAGGGTTCAGGGAAGCCCTGGTAATTGGAGAGAGCTCAGCGGAAGCCCTGGTAATCGGAGAGAGCTCAGAGATGTCCTGGTAATCGGACAGGGCTCAGGGGAAACCCTGGTAATTGGAAAGGACTCGGGGAAGCCCTGGTAATCGGAGAGAGCTCAGGGGAAGCCCTGGTAATCGGACAGGGCTCAGGGGAAGCCCTGGTAATTGGAAAGGACTCGGGGGAAGCCCTGGTAATCGGAGAGAGCTCAGGGGAATCCATGGTAATCGGACAGGGCTCAGGGGAAGCCCTGGTAATCGGACAGGGCTCAGCGGAAGCCCTGGTAATCGGAGAGAGCTCGGGGATGTCCTGGTAATCGGACAGGGCTCAGGGGAAGCCCTGGTAATTGGAAAGGACTCGGGGAAGCCCTGGTAATCGGAGAGAGCTCAGGGGAAGCCCTGGTAATCGGACAGGGCTCAGGGGAAGCCCTGGTAATTGGAAAGGACTCGGGGGAAGCCCTGGTAATCGGAGAGAGCTCAGGGGAATCCATGGTAATCGGAGAGGGCTGAGGGGAAGCCCTGGTAATTGGAGAGAGCTCAGGTGAATCCCTGGTAATTGGAGAGAGCTCGGGGAAGCGCTGGTAATCAGAGAGAGCGCAGGGGAAGCCCTGGTAATCGGACAGGGCTCGGGGGAAGCCCTGCTAATTGGAGAGAGCTCAGGGGAAGCCCTGGTAATTGGAGAGAGCTCAGGGGAAGCCATGGTAATCGGACAGGGCTCAGGGGAAGCCCTGGTAATTGGAGAGAGCTCAGGGGAAGCCCTGGCAATTGGATAGAGCTCGGGGAAGCTCTGGTAATTCGAGATAGCTCAGGGGAAGCCCTCTTAATTGGAGAGAACTCGGGGAAGCCCTGGTAATCAGAGAGAGCTCGGGGAAGCCCTGGTAAGCGGAGAGAGCTCGGGAAGCCCTGGTAATCAGAGAGGGCTCCGGGGAAGCCCTGGTAATCGGAGAGAGCTCAGGGGAAGCCCTGGTAATAGGACAGGGCTCAGGGGAAGCCCTGGTAATCGGAGAGGGCTCGGGGAAGCCCTGGTAATCGCAGAGGGCTCAGGGGAATCCCTGGTAATCGGAAAGCACTCGGGGAAGCCCTGGTAATCGGAGAGAGCTCGGGGAAGCCCTGGTAATCGGAGAGGGCTCAGGGGTACCCCTGGTAATCGGAGAGAGCTCAGGGGAAGCTCTGGTAATCGGAGAGAGCTCAGGGGAAGCCCTGGTAATCGGAGAGAGCTCGGGGAAGCCCTGGTAATTGGAAAGGGTTCAGGGAAGCCCTGGTAATTGGAGAGAGCTCAGGGGAAGCCCTGGTAATCGGACAGGGCTCAGGGGAAGCCCTGGTAATCGGACAGGGCGCAGCGGAAGACCTGGTAATCGGAGAGAGCTCGGGGATGCCCTGGTCATCGGACAGGGCTCAGGGCAAGCCCTGGTAATTGGTGAGTGCTCAGGGGAAGCTCTGGTAATCGGAGAGAGCTCGGGGAAGCCCTGGTAATTGGAAAGGGTTCAGGGAAGCCCTGGTAATTGGAGAGAGCTCAGGGGAAGCCCTGGTAATCGGACAGGGCTCAGGGGAAGACCTGGTAATCGGAGAGAGCTCGGGGCTGCCCTGGTCATCGGACAGGGCTCAGGGGAAGCCCTGGTAATTGGAGAGAGCTCAGGGGAAGCTCTGGTAATTGGAGAGAGCTCGGGGAAGCCCTGCTAATCGGAGAGAGCTCAGGGGAAGCTCTGGTAATTGGTGAGAGCTCAGGGGAAGCCCTGGTAATCGGAGAGAGCTCGGGGAAGCCCTGGTAATCGGAAAGCACTCGAGGAAGCCTTGGTAATCAGAGAGAGCTCAGGGGAAGCCCTGGTAATCGGACAGGGCTCAGGGGAAGCCCTGGTAATCGGACAGGGCTCAGCGGAAGCCCTGGTAATCGGAGAGAGCTCGGAGATGTCCTGGTAATCGGACAGGGCTCAGGGGAAACCCTGGTAATTGGAAAGGACTCGGGGAAGCCCTCGTAATCGGAGAGAGCTCAGGGGAAGCCCTGGTAATCGGACAGGGCTCAGGGGAAGCCCTGGTAATTGGAAAGGACTCGGGGGAAGCCGTGGTAATCGGAGAGAGCTCAGAGGAAGTCCTGGCAATTGGAGAGAGCTCAGGTGAATCCCTGGTAATTGGAGAGAGCTCGGGGAAGCCCTGGTAATCAGAGAGAGCGCAGGGGAAGCCCTGGTAATCGGACAGGGCTCGGGGGAAGCCCTGGTAATTGGAGAGAGCTCAGGGGAAGCCCTGGTAATCGGAGAGGGCTCGGGGAAGCCCTGGTAATCGGACAAAGCTCAGGGGAAGCCCTGGCAATTGGAGAGAGTTCGGGGAATCCCTGGTAATTGGAGAGAGCTCAGAGGAAGCCCTGGTAATCGGAGAGAGCTCGGGGAAGCCCTGGTAATTGGACAGGGTTCAGGGGAAGCCCTGGTAATTGGAGAGAGCTCAGGGGAAGCTCTGGTAATTGGAGAGAGCTCAGGGAAAGCCCTGGTAATCGGAGAGAGCTCGGGGAAGCCCTGGTAATTGGAAATGGTCCAGGGAAGCCCTGGTAATTGGAGAGAGCTCAGGGGAAGCCCTGGTAATCGGACAGGGCTCAGGGGAAGCCCTGGTAATCGGAGAGGGCTCGGGGAAGCCCTGGTAATCGCAGAGGGCTCAGGGGAATCCCTGGTAATCGGAAAGCACTCGGGGAAGCCCTGGTAATCGGAGAGAGCTCGGGGAAACCCTGGTAATCGGAGAGGGCTCAGGGGAAGCCCTGGTAATCGGAGAGAGCTCAGGGGAAGCTCTGGTAATCGGAGAGAGCTCAGGGGAAGCCCTGGTAATCGGAGAGAGCTCAGGGGATGACCTGGTAATTGGTGAGAGCTCAGGGGAAGCCCTGGTAATCGGAGAGAGCTCGGGGATGTCCTGGTAATCGGACAGGGCTCAGGGGAAGCCCTGGTAATCGGACAGGGCTCAGCGGAAGACCTGGTAATCGGAGAGAGCTCGGGGATGCCCTGGTCATCGGACAGGGCTCAGGGCAAGCCCTGGTGTTTGGAGAGAGCTCAGGGGAAGCTCTGGTAATCGGAGAGAGCTCGGGGAAGCCCTGGTAATTGGAAGGGGTTCAGGGAAGCCCTGGTAATTGGAGAGAGATCAGGGGAAGCCCTGGTAATCGGACAGGGCTCAGGGGAAGCCCTGGTAATTGGAAAGGACTCGGGGGAAGCACTGGTAATCGGAGAGAGCTCAGGGGAATCCATGGTAATCGGACAGGGCTCAGGGGAAACCCTGGTAATCGGACAGGGCTCAGCGGAAGCCCTGGTAATTGGAGAGATCTCGGGGATGTCCTGGTAATCGGACAGGGCTCAGGGGAAGCCCTGGTAATTGGAAAGGACTCGGGGAAGCCCTGGTAATCGGACAGGGCTCAGCGGAAGACCTGGTAATCGGAGAGAGCTCGGGGATGCCCTGGTCATCGGACAGGGCTCAGGGCAAGCCCTGGTAATTGGTGAGTGCTCAGGGGAAGCTCTGGTAATCGGAGAGAGCTCGGGGAAGCCCTGGTAATTGGAAAGGGTTCAGGGAAGCCCTGGTAATTGGAGAGAGCTCACGGGAAGCCCTGGTAATCGGACAGGGCTCAGGGGAAGCCCTGGTAATCGGACAGGGCTCAGCGGAAGACCTGGTAATCGGAGAGAGCTCGGGGATGCCCTGGTCATCGGACAGGGCTCAGGGGAAGCCCTGGTAATTGGAGAGAGCTCAGGGGAAGCTCTGGTAATTGGAGAGAGCTCGGGGAAGCCCTGCTAATCGGAGAGAGCTCAGGGGAAGCTCTGGTAATTGGTGAGAGCTCAGGGGAAGCCCTGCTAATCGGAGAGAGCTCGGGGAAGCCCTGGTAATCGGAAAGCACTCGAGGAAGCCTTGGTAATCAGAGAGAGCTCAGGGGAAGCCCTGGTAATCGGACAGGGCTCAGGGGAAGCCCTGGTAATCGGACAGGGCTCAGCGGAAGCCCTGGTAATCGGAGAGAGCTCGGAGATGTCCTGGTAATCGGACAGGGCTCAGGGGAAACCCTGGTAATTGGAAAGGACTCGGGGAAGCCCTCGTAATCGGAGAGAGCTCAGGGGAAGCCCTGGTAATCGGACAGGGCTCAGGGGAAGCCCTGGTAATTGGAAAGGACACGGGGGAGGCCCTGGTAATCGGAGAGAGCTCGGGGAAGCCCTGGTAATCGGAAAGCACTCGAGGAAGCCTTGGTAATCAGAGAGAGCTCAGGGGAAACCCTGGTAATCGGACAGGGCTCAGGGGAAGCCCTGGTAATCGGACAGGGCTCAGCGGAAGCCCTGGTAATCGGAGAGAGCTCGGAGATGTCCTGGTAATCGGACAGGGCTCAGGGGAAACCCTGGTAATTGGAAAGGACTCGGGGAAGCCCTCGTAATCGGAGAGAGCTCAGGGGACCCCTGCTAATCGTACAGGGCTTAGGGGAAGCCCTGGTAATTGGAAAGGACACGGGGGTAGCCCTGGTAATCGGGGAGAGCTCAGGGGAATCCATTGTAATCGGACAGGGCTCAGGGGAAGCCCTGGTAATCGGACAGGGCTCAGCGGAAGCCCTGGTAATCGGAGAGAGCTCGGGGATGTCCTGGTAATCGGACAGGGCTCAGGGGAAGCCCTGATAATTGGAAAGGACTCGGGGAAGCCCTGGTAATCGGAGAGAGCTCAGGGGAAGCCCTGGTAATCGGACAGGACTCAGGGGAAGCCCTGGTAATTGGAAAGGACTCGGGGGAAGCCCTGGTGTTCGGAGAGAGCTCAGGGGAATCCATGGTAATCGGACAGGGCTCAGGGGAATCCCTGGTAATTGGAGAGAGCTCGGGGAAGCCCTGGTAATCAGAGAGAGCGCAGGGGAAGCCCTGGTAATCGGACAGGGCTCGGGGGAAGCCCTGGTAATTGGAGAGAGCTCAGGGGAAGCCCTGGTAATCGGAGAGGGCTCGGGGAAGCCCTGGTAATCGGACAAGGCTCAGGGGAAGCCCTGGTAATTGGAAAGGACACGGGGGAGGCCCTGGTAATCGGAGAGAGCTCGGGGAAGCCCTGGTAATCGGAAAGCACTCGAGGAAGCCTTGGTAATCAGAGAGAGCTCAGGGGAAGCCCTGGTAATCGGACAGGGCTCAGGGGAAGCCCTGGTAATCGGACAGGGCTCAGCGGAAGCCCTGGTAATCGGAGAGAGCTCGGAGATGTCCTGGTAATCGGACAGGGCTCAGGGGAAACCCTGGTAATTGGAAAGGACTCGGGGAAGCCCTCGTAATCGGAGAGAGCTCAGGGGACCCCTGGTAATCGTACAGGGCTCAGGGGAAGCCCTGGTAATTGGAAAGGACACGGGGGTAGCCCTGGTAATCGGGGAGAGCTCAGGGGAATCCATTGTAATTGGACAGGGCTCAGGGGAAGCCCTGGTAATCGGACAGGGCTCAGCGGAAGCCCTGGTAATCGGAGAGAGCTCGGGGATGTCCTGGTAATCGGACAGGGCTCAGGGGAAGCCCTGGTAATTGGAAAGGACTCGGGGAAGCCCTGGTAATCGGAGAGAGCTCAGGGGAAGCCCTGGTAATCGGACAGGACTCAGGGGAAGCCCTGGTAATTGGAAAGGACTCGGGGGAAGCCCTGGTGTTCGGAGAGAGCTCAGGGGAATCCATGGTAATGGGACAGGGCTCAGGGGAATCCCTGGTAATTGGAGAGAGCTCGGGGAAGCCCTGGTAATCAGAGAGAGCGCAGGGGAAGCCCTGGTAATCGGACAGGGCTCGGGGGAAGCCCTGGTAATTGGAGAGAGCTCAGGGGAAGCCCTGGTAATCGGAGAGGGCTCGGGGAAGCCCTGGTAATCGGACAAGGCTCAGGGGAAGCCCTGGCAATTGGAGAGAGTTCGGGGAAGCCCTGGTAATTGGAGAGAGCTCAGAGGAAGCCCTGGTAATCGGAGAGAGCTCGGGGAAGCCCTGGTAATTGGACAGGGTTCAGGGGAAGCCCTGGTAATTGGAGAGAGCTCAGGGGATGCTCTGGTAATTGGAGAGAGCTCAGGGGAAGCCCTGGTAATCGGAGAGAGCTGAGGGGATGCCCTGGTAATTGGTGAGAGCTCAGGGGAAGCCATGGTAATCGGAGAGAGCTCGGGGAAGCCCTGGTAAATGGAAATGGTCCAGGGAAGCCCTGGTAATTGGAGAGAGCTCAGGGGAAGCCCTGGTAATCGGACAGGGCTCAGGGGAAGCCCTGGTAATCGGAGAGGGCTCGGGGAAGCCCTGGTAATCGCAGAGGGCTCAGGGGAATCCCTGGTAATCGGAAAGCACTCGGGGAAGCCCTGGTAATCGGAGAGAGCTCGGGGAAACCCTGGTAATCGGAGAGGGCTCAGGGGAAGCCCTGGTAATCGGAGAGAGCTCAGGGGAAGCTCTGGTAATCGGAGAGAGCTCAGGGGAAGCCCTGGTAATCGGAGAGAGCTCAGGGGATGACCTGGTAATTGGTGAGAGCTCAGGGGAAGCCCTGGTAATCGGAGAGAGTTCGGGGATGTCCTGGTAATCGGACAGGGATCAGGGGAAGCGCTGGTAATCGGACAGGGCTCAGCGGAATACCTGGTAATCGGAGAGAGCTCGGGGATGCCCTGGTCATCGGACAGGGCTCAGGGCAAGCCCTGGTATTTGGAGAGAGCTCAGGGGAAGCTCTGGTAATCGGAGAGAGCTCGGGGAAGCCCTGGTAATTGGAAAGGGTTCAGGGAAGCCCTGGTAATTGGAGAGAGCTCAGGGGAAGCCCTGGTAATCGGACAGGGCTCAGGGGAAGCCCTGGTAATCGGACAGGGCTCAGCGGAAGACCTGGTAATCGGAGAGAGCTCGGGGATGCCCTGGTCATCGGACAGGGCTCAGGGGAAGCCCTGGTAATTGGAGAGAGCTCAGGGGATGTTCTGGTAATTGGAGAGAGCTCGGGGAAGCCCTTGTAATTGGAGAGAGCTCAGGGGAAGCCCTGGTAATCGGACAGGGCTCAGGGGAAGCCCTGGTAATCGGACAGGGCTCAGCGGAAGCCCTGGTAATCGGAGAGAGCTCGGAGATATCCTGGTAATCGGACAGGGCTCAGGGGAAACCCTGGTAATTGGAAAATACTCGGGGAAGCCCTGGTAATCGGAGAGAGCTCAGGGGAAGCCCTGGTAATCGGACAGGGCTCAGGGGAAGCCCTGGTAATTGGAAAGGACTCGGGGGAAGCCCTGGTAATCGGAGAGAGCTCAGGGGAATCCATGGTAATCGGACAGGGCTCAGGGGAAGCCCTGGTAATCGGACAGGGCTCAGCGGAAGCCCTGGTAATCGGAGAGAGCTCGGGGATGTCCTGGTAATCGGACAGGGCTCAGGGGAAGCCCTGGTAATTGGAAAGGACTCGGGGATGCCCTGGTAATCGGAGAGAGCTCAGGGGAAGCCCTGGTAATCGGACAGGGCTCAGGGGAAGCCCTGGTAATTGGAATGGACTCTGGGGAAGCCCTGGTAATCGGAGAGAGCTCAGGGGAATCCATGGTAATCGGACAGGGCTCAGGGGAAGCCCTGGTAATTGGAGAGAGCTCAGGTGAATCCCTGGTAATAGGAGAGAGCTCGGGGAAGCCCTGGTAATCAAAGAGAGCGCAGGGGAAGCCCTGGTAATCGGACAGGGCTCGGGGGAAGCCCTGGTAATTGGAGAGAGCTCAGGGGAAGCCCTGGTAATCGGAGAGGGCTCGGGGAAGCCCTGGTAATCGGACAAGGCTCAGGGGAAGCCCTGGCAATCGGAGATAGTTCGGGGAAGCCCTGGTAATTGGAGAGAGCTCAGAGGAAGCCCTGGTAATCGGAGAGAGCTCGGGGAAGCCCTGGTAATTGGACAGGGTTCAGGGGAAGCCCTGGTAATTGGAGAGAGCTCAGGGGAAGCCCTGGTAATCGGAGAGAGCTGAGGGGATGCCCTGGTAATTGGTGAGAGCTCAGGGGAAGCCCTGGTAATCGGAGAGAGCTCGGGGAAGCCCTGGAAATTGGAAATGGTCCAGGGAAGCCCTGGTAATTGGAGAGAGCTCAGGGGAAGCCCTGGTAATCGGACAGGGCTCAGGGGAAGCCCTGGTAATCGGAGAGGGCTCGGGGAAGCCCTGGTAATCGCAGAGGGCTCAGGGGAATCCCTGGTAATCGGAAAGCACTCGGGGAAGCCCTGGTAATCGGAGAGAGCTCGGGGAAACCCTGGTAATCGGAGAGGGCTCAGGGGAAGCCCTGGTAATCGGAGAGAGCTCAGGGGAAGCTCTGGTAATCGGAGAGAGCTCAGGGGAAGCCCTGGTAATCGGAGAGAGCTCAGGGGATGACCTGGTAATTGGTGAGAGCTCAGGGGAAGCCCTGGTAATCGGAGAGAGCTCGGGGATGTCCTGGTAATCGGACAGGGCTCAGGGGAAGCCCTCGTAATCGGACAGGGCTCAGCGGAAGACCTGGTAATCGGAGAGAGCTCGCGGATGCTCTGGTCATCGGACAGGGCTCAGGGCAAGCCCTGGTATTTGGAGAGAGCTCAGGGGAAGCTCTGGTAATCGGAGAGAGCTCGGGGAAGCCCTGATAATTGGAAAGGGTTCAGGGAAGCCCTGGTAATTGGAGAGAGCTCAGGGGAAGCCCTGGTAATCGGACAGGACTCAGGGGAAGCCCTGGTAATCGGACAGGGCTCAGCGGAAGACCTGGTAATCGGAGAGAGCTCGGGGATGCCCTGGTCATCGGACAGGGCTCAGGGGAAGCCCTGGTAATTGGAGAGAGCTCAGGGGATGTTCTGGTAATTGGAGAGAGCTCGGGGAAGCCCTGCTAATCGGAGAGAGCTCAGGGGAAGCTCTGGTAATTGGTGAGAGCTCAGGGGAAGCCCTTGTAATTGGAGAGAGTTCAGGGGAAGCCCTGGTAATCGGACAGGGCTCAGGGGAAGCCCTGGTAATTGGAGAGAGCTCAGGGAAATCCCTGGTAATTGGAGAGAGCTCGGGGAAGCCCTGGTAATTGGAGAGAGCTCGGGGGAAGCCCTGGTAATTCGAGATAGCTCAGGGGAAGCCCTCTTAATTGGAGAGAGCTCGGGGAAGCCCTGGTAATCGGACAGGGCTCAGGGGAAGCCCTGGTAATCGGACAGGGCTCAGCGGAAGACCTGGTAATCGGAGAGAGCTCGGGGATGCCCTGGTCATCGGACAGGGCTCAGGGGAAGCCCTGGTAATTGGAGAGAGCTCAGGGGATGTTCTGGTAATTGGAGAGAGCTCGGGGAAGCCCTGCTAATCGGAGAGAGCTCAGGGGAAGCTCTGGTAATTGGTGAGAGCTCAGGGGAAGCCCTTGTAATTGGAGAGAGCTCAGGGGAAGCCCTGGTAATCGGACAGGGCTCAGGGGAAGCCCTGGTAATCGGACAGGGCTCAGCGGAAACCCTGGTAATCGGAGAGAGCTCGGGGATGTCCTGGTAATCGGAAAGGGCTCAGGGGAAGCCCTGGTAATTTCAAAGGACTCGGGGAAGCCCTGGTAATCGGAGAGAGCTCAGGGGAAGCCCTGGTAATCGGACAGGGCTCAGGGGAAGCCCTGGTAATTGGAAAGGACTCGGGGGAAGCCCTGGTAATCGGAGAGAGCTCAGGGGAATCCATGGTAATCGGACAGGGCTCAGGGGAAGCCCTGGTAATCGGACAGGGCTCAGCGGAAGCCCTGGTAATTGGAGAGAGCTCGGGGATGTCCTGGTAATCGGACAGGGCTCAGGGGAAGCCCTGGTAATTGGAAAGGACTCGGGGAAGCCCTGGTAATCGGAGAGAGCTCAGGGGAAGCCCTGGTAATCGGACAGGGCTCAGGGGAAGCCCTGGTAATTGGAAAGGACTCGGGGGAAGCCCTGGTAATCGGAGAGAGCTCAGGGGAATCCATGGTAATCGGACAGGGCTCAGGGGAAGCCCTGGTAATTGGAGAGAGCTCAGGTGAATCCCTGGTAATTGGAGAGAGCTCGGGGAAGCCCTGGTAATCAGAGAGAGCGCAGGGGAAGCCCTGGTAATCGGACAGGGCTCGGGGGAAGCCCTGGTAATTGGAGAGAGCTCAGGGGAAGCCCTGGTAATCGGAGAGGGCTCGGGGAAGCCCTGGTAATCGGACAAGGCTCAGGGGAAGCCCTGGCAATCGGAGAGAGTTCGGGGAAGCCCTGGTAAATGGAGAGAGCTCAGAGGAAGCCCTGGTAATCGGAGAGAGCTCGGGGAAGCCCTGGTAATTGGACAGGGATCAGGGGAAGCCCTGGTAATTGGAGATAGCTCAGGGGAAGCTCTGGTAATTGGAGAGAGCTCAGGGGAAGCCCTGGTAATCGGAGAGAACTGAGGGGATGCCCTGGTAATTGGTGAGAGCTCAGGGGAAGCCCTGGTAATCGGAGAGAGCTCGGGGAAGCCCTGGTAATTGGAAATGGTCCAGGGATGCCCTGGTAATTGGAGAGAGCTCAGGGGAAGCCGTGGTAATCGGACAGGGCTCAGGGGAAGCCCTGGTAATCGGAGAGGGCTCGGGGAAGCCCTGGTAATCGCAGAGGGCTCAGGGGAATCCCTGGTAATCGGAAAGCACTCGGGGAAGCCCTGGTAATCGGAGAGAGCTCGGGGAAACCCTGGTAATCGGAGAGGGCTCAGGGGAAGCCCTGGTAATCGGAGAGACCTCAGGGGAAGCTCTGGTAATCGGAGAGAGCTCAGGGGAAGCCCTGGTAATCGGAGAGAGCTCAGGGGATGCCCTGGTAATTGGTGAGAGCTCAGGGGAAGCCCTGGTAATCGGAGAGAGCTCAGGGAAGACCTGGTAATTGGAAAGGGTTCAGGGAAGCCCTGGTAATTGGAGAGAGCTCAGGGGAAGCCCTGGTAATCGGACAGGGCTCAGGGGAAGCCCTGGGAATCGGACAGGGCTCAGAGGAAGCCCTGGTAATCGGAGAGAGCTCGGGGATGCCCTGGTCATCGGACAGGGCTCAGGGGAAGCCCTGGTAATTGGAGAGAGCTCAGGCGAACCTCTGGTAATTGGAGAGAGCTCGGGGATCCCTGCTAATCGGAGAGAGCTCAGTGGAAGCTCTGGTAATTGGTGAGAGCTCAGGGGAAGCCCTGGTAATCGGAGAGAGCTCGGGGAAACCCTGGTAATCGGAGAGAGCTCGGGGTAGCCCTGGTAATCGGAGAGAGCTCGGGGAAGCCCTGGTAATCAGAGAGGGCTTGGGAGAAGCCTTGGTATTCGGACAGGGCTCGGGGGAAGCCCTGGTAATCGGAGAGAGCTCAGGGGAAGCCCTGGTAATCGGAGAGAGCTCAGGGGAAGCACTGGTAATAGGACAGGGCTCAGGCGAATCCCTGGTAATCGGTGAGAGCTCAGGGGAAGCAACGGTAATAGGAGAGGTCTCAGGGGAAGCCCTGGTAATCGCAGAGGGCTCGGGGAAGCCCTGGTAATCGGACAGGGTTCTGTGGAAGCCCTGGTAATCGGAGAGAGATCGGGGGAAGACCTGGTAACCGGTGAGAGCTCAGGGGAAGCTATGGTAATTGGACAGTGCTCAGGGGAAGCCCTGGTAATTGGAGAGAGCTCAGGGGAAGCCCTGGTAATTGGAGAGAGCTCGGGGAAGCCCTGGTAATCAGAGAGAGCTCAGGGAAAGCCCTGGTAATTGGACAGGGCTCGGGGGAAGCCCTGGTAATTGGAGAGAGCTCAGGGGAAGCTCTGGTAATTGGTGAGAGCTCAGGGGAAGCCCTGGTAATCGGAGAGAGCTCGGGGAAGCCCTCGTTTTCGGAAAGCAATCGGGGAAGCCCTGGTAATCGGAGAGAGCTCAGGGGAAGCCCTGGACATTGGACAGGGCTCAGGGGAAGCCCTGGTAATCGGAAAGCAATCGGGGAAGCACTGCTAATTGGAGAGAGCTCGGGGAAGCCCTGGTAATTGGACAGGGCTCGGGGGAGCGCTAGTAATCGGACAGTGCTCAGGGGAAGCCCTGGTAATTTGAGAGAGCTCAGGGGAATCCCTGGTAATTGGAGAGAGCTCGGGGAAGCCCTGGTAATTGGAGAGAGCTCGGGGGAAGCCCTGGTAATTCGAGATAGCTCAGGGGAAGCCCTCTTAATTGGAGAGAGCTCGGGGAAGCCCTGGTAATCGGACAGGGCTCAGGGGAAGCCCTGGTAATCGGACAGGGCTCAGCGGAAGACCTGGTAATCGGAGAGAGCTCGGGGATGCCCTGGTCATCGGACAGGGCTCAGGGGAAGCCCTGGTAATTGGAGAGAGCTCAGGGGATGTTCTGGTAATTGGAGAGAGCTCGGGGAAGCCCTGCTAATCGGAGAGAGCTCAGGGGAAGCTCTGGTAATTGGTGAGAGCTCAGGGGAAGCCCTTGTAATTGGAGAGAGCTCAGGGGAAGCCCTGGTAATCGGACAGGGCTCAGGGGAAGCCCTGGTAATCGGACAGGGCTCAGCGGAAACCCTGGTAATCGGAAAGGGCTCAGGGGAAGCCCTGGTAATTGGAAAGGACTCGGGGAAGCCCTGGTAATCGGAGAGAGCTCAGGGGAAGCCCTGGTAATCGGACAGGGCTCAGGGGAAGCCCTGGTAATTGGAAAGGACTCGGGGAAAGCCCTGGTAATCGGAGAGAGCTCAGGGGAATCCATGGTAATCGGACAGGGCTCAGGGGAAGCCCTGGTAATCGGACAGGGCTCAGCGGAAGCCCTGGTAATTGGAGAGAGCTCGGGGATGTCCTGGTAATCGGACAGGGCTCAGGGTAAGCCCTGGTAATTGGAAAGGACTCGGGGAAGCCCTGGTAATCGGAGAGAGCTCAGGGGAAGCCCTGGTAATCGGACAGGGCTCAGGGGAAGCCCTGGTAATTGGAAAGGACTCGGGGGAAGCCCTGGTAATCGGAGAGATCTCAGGGGAATCCATGGTAATCGGACAGTGCTCAGGGGAAGCCCTGGTAATTGGAGAGAGCTCAGGTGAATCCCTGGTAATTGGAGAGAGCTCGGGGAAGCCCTGGTAATCAGAGAGAGCGCAGGGTAAGCCCTGGTAATCGGACAGGGCTCGGGGGAAGCCCTGGTAATTGGAGAGAGCTCAGGGGAAGCCCTGGTAATCGGAGAGGGCTCGGGGAAGCCCTGGTAATCGGAGAGAACTGAGGGGATGCCCTGGTAATTGGTGAGAGCTCAGGGGAAGCCCTGGTAATCGGAGAGAGCTCGGGGAAGCCCTGGTAATTGGAAATGGTCCAGGGATGCCCTGGTAATTGGAGAGAGCTCAGGGGAAGCCCTGGTAATCGGACAGGGCTCAGGGGAAGCCCTGGTAATCGGAGAGGGCTCGGGGAAGCCCTGGTAATCGCAGAGGGCTCAGGGGAATCCCTGGTAATCGGAAAGCACTCGGGGAAGCCCTGGTAATCGGAGAGAGCTCGGGGAAACCCTGGTAATCGGAGAGGGCTCAGGGGAAGCCCTGGTAATCGGAGAGAGCTCAGGGGAAGCTCTGGTAATCGGAGAGAGCTCAGGGGAAGCCCTGGTAATCGGAGAGAGCTCAGGTGAATCCCTGGTAATTGGAGAGAGCTCGGGGAAGCCCTGGTAATCGGAGAGAGCTCGGGGAAGCCCTGGTAATCAGAGAGAGCGCAGGGGAAGCCCTGGTAATCGGACAGGGCTCGGGGGAAGCCCTGGTAATTGGAGAGAGCTCAGGGGAAGCCCTGGTAATCGGAGAGGGCTCGGGGAAGCCCTGGTAATCGGACAAGGCTCAGGGGAAGCCCTGGCAATCAGAGAGAGTTCGGGGAAGCCCTGGTAATTGGAGAGAGCTCAGAGGAAGCCCTGGTAATCGGAGAGAGCTCGGGGAAGCCCTGGTAATTGGACAGGGTTCAGGGGAAGCCCTGGTAATTGGAGAGAGCTCAGGGGAAGCTCTGGTAATTGGAGAGAGCTCAGGGGAAGCCCTGGTAATCGGAGAGAACTGAGGGGATGCCCTGGTAATTGGTGAGAGCTCAGGGAAAGCCCTGGTAATCGGAGAGAGCTCGGGGAAGCCCTGGTAATTGGAAATGGTCCAGGGATGCCCTGGTAATTGGAGAGAGCTCAGGGGAAGCCCTGGTAATCGGACAGGGCTCAGGGGAAGCCCTGGTAATCGGAGAGGGCTCGGGGAAGCCCTGGTAATCGCAGAGGGCTCAGGGGAATCCCTGGTAATCGGAAAGCACTCGGGGAAGCCCTGGTAATCGGAGAGAGCTCGGGGAAACCCTGGTAATCGGAGAGGGCTCAGGGGAAGCCCTGGTAATCGGAGAGACCTCAGGGGAAGCTCTGGTAATCGGAGAGAGCTCAGGGGAAGCCCTGGTAATCGGAGAGAGCTCAGGGGATGCCCTGGTAATTGGTGAGAGCTCAGGGGAAGCCCTGGTAATCGGAGAGAGCTCAGGGAAGCCCTGGTAATTGGAAAGGGTTCAGGGAAGCCCTGGTAATTGGAGAGAGCTCAGGGGAAGCCCTGGTAATCGGACAGGGCTCAGGGGAAGCCCTGGTAATCGGACAGGGCTCAGAGGAAGCCCTGGTAATCGGAGAGAGCTCGGGGATGCCCTGGTCATCGGACAGGGCTCAGGGGAAGCCCTGGTAATTGGAGAGAGCTCAGGCGAACCTCTGGTAAATGGAGAGAGCTCGGGGATCCCTGCTAATCGGAGAGAGCTCAGTGGAAGCTCTGGTAATTGGTGAGAGCTCAGGGGAAGCCCTGGTAATCGGAGAGAGCTCGGGGAAGCCCTGGTAATCGGAGAGAGCTCGGGGTAGCCCTGGTAATCGGAGAGAGCTCGGGGAAGCCCTGGTAATCAGAGAGGTCTTGGGAGAAGCCTTGGTATTCGGACAGGGCTCGGGGGAAGCCCTGGTAATCGGAGAGAGCTCAGGGGAAGCCCTGGTAATCGGAGAGAGCTCAGGGGAAGCACTGGTAATAGGACAGGGCTCAGGCGAATCCCTGGTAATCGGTGAGAGCTCAGGGGAAGCACTGGTAATAGGAGAGGTCTCAGGGGAAGCCCTGGTAATCGCAGAAGGCTCGGGGAAGCCCTGGTAATCGGACAGGGTTCTGTGGAAGCCCTGGTAATCGGAGAGAGATCGGGGGAAGACCTGGTAACCGGTGAGAGCTCAGTGGAAGCTATGGTAATTGGACAGTGCTCAGGGGAAGCCCTGGTAATTGGAGAGAGCTCAGGGGAAGCCCTGGTAATTGGAGAGAGCTCGGGGAAGCCCTGGTAATCAGAGAGAGCTCAGGGGAATCCCTGGTAATTGGACAGGGCTCGGGGGAAGCCCTGGTAATTGGAGAGAGCTCAGGGGAAGCCCTGGTACTCAGACAGTGCTCAGGGGAAGCCCTGGTAATTGGAGAGAACTTGGGGATGCCCTGGTAATCAGACAGGGCTCAGGGGAAGCCCTGGTAATTGGACAGGGCTCAGCGGAAGCCCTGGTAATTGGCGAGAGCTCAGGGGAAGCCCTGGTAATCGGACATGGCTCAGGGGAAGCCCTGGTTATAGGAGAGGGCTCAGCGGAAGCGCTGGTAATCGGAGAGAGCTCAGGGGAATCTCTGGTAATTGGAGAGAGCTCAGGGGAAGCCCTGGTAATCGGAGAGAGCTCAGGGGAAGCTCTGGTAATTGGACAGGGCTCGGGGGAAGCCCTGGTAATTGGAGAGAGCTCAGGGGAAGCTCTGGTAATTGGTGAGAGCTCAGGGGAAGCCCTGGTAATCGGAGAGAGCTCGGGGAAGCCCTCGTTTTCGGAAAGCAATCGGGGAAGCCCTGGTAATCGGAGAGAGCTCAGGGGAAGCCCTGGACATTGGACAGGGCTCAGGGGAAGCCCTGGTAATCGGAAAGCATTCGGGGAAGCACTGCTAATTGGAGAGAGCTCGGGGAAGCCCTGGTAATTGGACAGGGCTCGGGGGAGCGCTGGTAATCGGACAGTGCTCAGGGGAAGCCCTGGTAATTTGAGAGAGCTCAGGGGAATCCCTGGTAATTGGAGAGAGCTCGGGGAAGCCCTGATAATTGGAAAGGGTTCAGGGAAGCCCTGGTAATTGGAGAGAGCTCAGGGGAAGCCCTGGTAATCGGACAGGACTCAGGGGAAGCCCTGGTAATCGGACAGGGCTCAGCGGAAGACCTGGTAATCGGAGAGAGCTCGGGGATGCCCTGGTCATCGGACAGGGCTCAGGGGAAGCCCTGGTAATTGGAGAGAGCTCAGGGGATGTTCTGGTAATTGGAGAGAGCTCGGGGAAGCCCTGCTAATCGGAGAGAGCTCAGGGGAAGCTCTGGTAATTGGTGAGAGCTCAGGGGAAGCCCTTGTAATTGGAGAGAGTTCAGGGGAAGCCCTGGTAATCGGACAGGGCTCAGGGGAAGCCCTGGTAATTGGAGAGAGCTCAGGGAAATCCCTGGTAATTGGAGAGAGCTCGGGGAAGCCCTGGTAATTGGAGAGAGCTCGGGGGAAGCCCTGGTAATTCGAGATAGCTCAGGGGAAGCCCTCTTAATTGGAGAGAGCTCGGGGAAGCCCTGGTAATCGGACAGGGCTCAGGGGAAGCCCTGGTAATCGGACAGGGCTCAGCGGAAGACCTGGTAATCGGAGAGAGCTCGGGGATGCCCTGGTCATCGGACAGGGCTCAGGGGAAGCCCTGGTAATTGGAGAGTGCTCAGGGGATGTTCTGGTAATTGGAGAGAGCTCGGGGAAGCCCTGCTAATCGGAGAGAGCTCAGGGGAAGCTCTGGTAATTGGTGAGAGCTCAGGGGAAGCCCTTGTAATTGGAGAGAGCTCAGGGGAAGCCCTGGTAATCGGACAGGGCTCAGGGGAAGCCCTGGTAATCGGACAGGGCTCAGCGGAAACCCTGGTAATCGGAGAGAGCTCGGGGATGTCCTGGTAATCGGAAAGGGCTCAGGGGAAGCCCTGGTAATTTCAAAGGACTCAGGGAAGCCCTGGTAATCGGAGAGAGCTCAGGGGAAGCCCTGGTAATCGGACAGGGCTCAGGGGAAGCCCTGGTAATTGGAAAGGACTCGGGGGAAGCCCTGGTAATCGGAGAGAGCTCAGGGGAATCCATGGTAATCGGACAGGGCTCAGGGGAAGCCCTGGTAATCGGACAGGGCTCAGCGGAAGCCCTGGTAATTGGAGAGAGCTCGGGGATGTCCTGGTAATCGGACAGGGCTCAGGGGAAGCCCTGGTAATTGGAAAGGACTCGGGGAAGCCCTGGTAATCGGAGAGAGCTCAGGGGAAGCCCTGGTAATCGGACAGGGCTCAGGGGAAGCCCTGGTAATTGGAAAGGACTCGGGGGAAGCCCTGGTAATCGGAGAGAGCTCAGGGGAATCCATGGTAATCGGACAGGGCTCAGGGGAAGCCCTGGTAATTGGAGAGAGCTCAGGTGAATCCCTGGTAATTGGAGAGAGCTCGGGGAAGCCCTGGTAATCAGAGAGAGCGCAGGGGAAGCCCTGGTAATCGGACAGGGCTCGGGGGAAGCCCTGGTAATTGGAGAGAGCTCAGGGGAAGCCCTGGTAATCGGAGAGGGCTCGGGGAAGCCCTGGTAATCGGACAAGGCTCAGGGGAAGCCCTGGCAATCGGAGAGAGTTCGGGGAAGCCCTGGTAAATGGAGAGAGCTCAGAGGAAGCCCTGGTAATCGGAGAGAGCTCGGGGAAGCCCTGGTAATTGGACAGGGTTCAGGGGAAGCCCTGGTAATTGGAGATAGCTCAGGGGAAGCTCTGGTAATTGGAGAGAGCTCAGGGGAAGCCCTGGTAATCGGAGAGAACTGAGGGGATGCCCTGGTAATTGGTGAGAGCTCAGGGGAAGCCCTGGTAATCGGACAGGGCTCGGGGGAAGCCCTGGTAATTGGAGAGAGCTCAGGGGAAGCCCTGGTAATCGGAGAGGGCTCGGGGAAGCCCTGGTAATCGGAGAGAGCTCAGGGAAGACCTGGTAATTGGAAAGGGTTCAGGGAAGCCCTGGTAATTGGAGAGAGCTCAGGGGAAGCCCTGGTAATCGGACAGGGCTCAGGGGAAGCCCTGGGAATCGGACAGGGCTCAGAGGAAGCCCTGGTAATCGGAGAGAGCTCGGGGATGCCCTGGTCATCGGACAGGGCTCAGGGGAAGCCCTGGTAATTGGAGAGAGCTCAGGCGAACCTCTGGTAATTGGAGAGAGCTCGGGGATCCCTGCTAATCGGAGAGAGCTCAGTGGAAGCTCTGGTAATTGGTGAGAGCTCAGGGGAAGCCCTGGTAATCGGAGAGAGCTCGGGGAAACCCTGGTAATCGGAGAGAGCTCGGGGTAGCCCTGGTAATCGGAGAGAGCTCGGGGAAGCCCTGGTAATCAGAGAGGGCTTGGGAGAAGCCTTGGTATTCGGACAGGGCTCGGGGGAAGCCCTGGTAATCGGAGAGAGCTCAGGGGAAGCCCTGGTAATCGGAGAGAGCTCAGGGGAAGCACTGGTAATAGGACAGGGCTCAGGCGAATCCCTGGTAATCGGTGAGAGCTCAGGGGAAGCAACGGTAATAGGAGAGGTCTCAGGGGAAGCCCTGGTAATCGCAGAGGGCTCGGGGAAGCCCTGGTAATCGGACAGGGTTCTGTGGAAGCCCTGGTAATCGGAGAGAGATCGGGGGAAGACCTGGTAACCGGTGAGAGCTCAGGGGAAGCTATGGTAATTGGACAGTGCTCAGGGGAAGCCCTGGTAATTGGAGAGAGCTCAGGGGAAGCCCTGGTAATTGGAGAGAGCTCGGGGAAGCCCTGGTAATCAGAGAGAGCTCAGGGAAAGCCCTGGTAATTGGACAGGGCTCGGGGGAAGCCCTGGTAATTGGAGAGAGCTCAGGGGAAGCTCTGGTAATTGGTGAGAGCTCAGGGGAAGCCCTGGTAATCGGAGAGAGCTCGGGGAAGCCCTCGTTTTCGGAAAGCAATCGGGGAAGCCCTGGTAATCGGAGAGAGCTCAGGGGAAGCCCTGGACATTGGACAGGGCTCAGGGGAAGCCCTGGTAATCGGAAAGCATTCGGGGAAGCACTGCTAATTGGAGAGAGCTCGGGGAAGCCCTGGTAATTGGACAGGGCTCGGGGGAGCGCTAGTAATCGGACAGTGCTCAGGGGAAGCCCTGGTAATTTGAGAGAGCTCAGGGGAATCCCTGGTAATTGGAGAGAGCTCGGGGAAGCCCTGGTAATTGGAGAGAGCTCGGGGGAAGCCCTGGTAATTCGAGATAGCTCAGGGGAAGCCCTCTTAATTGGAGAGAGCTCGGGGAAGCCCTGGTAATCGGACAGGGCTCAGGGGAAGCCCTGGTAATCGGACAGGGCTCAGCGGAAGACCTGGTAATCGGAGAGAGCTCGGGGATGCCCTGGTCATCGGACAGGGCTCAGGGGAAGCCCTGGTAATTGGAGAGAGCTCAGGGGATGTTCTGGTAATTGGAGAGAGCTCGGGGAAGCCCTGCTAATCGGAGAGAGCTCAGGGGAAGCTCTGGTAATTGGTGAGAGCTCAGGGGAAGCCCTTGTAATTGGAGAGAGCTCAGGGGAAGCCCTGGTAATCGGACAGGGCTCAGGGGAAGCCCTGGTAATCGGACAGGGCTCAGCGGAAACCCTGGTAATCGGAGAGAGCTCGGGGATGTCCTGGTAATCGGAAAGGGCTCAGGGGAAGCCCTGGTAATTGGAAAGGACTCGGGGAAGCCCTGGTAATCGGAGAGAGCTCAGGGGAAGCCCTGGTAATCCGACAGGGCTCAGGGGAAGCCCTGGTAATTGGAAAGGACTCGGGGAAAGCCCTGGTAATCGGAGAGAGCTCAGGGGAATCCATGGTAATCGGACAGGGCTCAGGGGAAGCCCTGGTAATCGGACAGGGCTCAGCGGAAGCCCTGGTAATTGGAGAGAGCTCGGGGATGTCCTGGTAATCGGACAGGGCTCAGGGTAAGCCCTGGTAATTGGAAAGGACTCGGGGAAGCCCTGGTAATCGGAGAGAGCTCAGGGGAAGCCCTGGTAATCGGACAGGGCTCAGGGGAAGCCCTGGTAATTGGAAAGGACTCGGGGGAAGCCCTGGTAATCGGAGAGATCTCAGGGGAATCCATGGTAATCGGACAGTGCTCAGGGGAAGCCCTGGTAATTGGAGAGAGCTCAGGTGAATCCCTGGTAATTGGAGAGAGCTCGGGGAAGCCCTGGTAATCAGAGAGAGCGCAGGGTAAGCCCTGGTAATCGGACAGGGCTCGGGGGAAGCCCTGGTAATTGGAGAGAGCTCAGGTGAATCCCTGGTAATTGGAGAGAGCTCGGGGAAGCCCTGGTAATCAGAGAGAGCGCAGGGTAAGCCCTGGTAATCGGACAGGGCTCGGGGGAAGCCCTGGTAATTGGAGAGAGCTCAGGGGAAGCCCTGGTAATCGGAGAGGGCTCGGGGAAGCCCTGGTAATCGGAGAGAACTGAGGGGATGCCCTGGTAATTGGTGAGAGCTCAGGGGAAGCCCTGGTAATCGGAGAGAGCTCGGGGAAGCCCTGGTAATTGGAAATGGTCCAGGGATGCCCTGGTAATTGGAGAGAGCTCAGGGAAGACCTCGTAATCGGAAAGCACTCGGGGAAGCCCTGGTAATCGCAGAGAGCTCAGGGGAAGCCCTGGTAATTGGACAGGGCTCAGGGGAAGCCCTGGTAATCGGAAAGCATTCGGGGAAGCACTGGTAATTGGAGAGAGCTCAGGGAAGCCCTGGTAATTGGACAGGGCTCGGGGGAGCCCTGGTAATCGGACAGGTCTCAGGGGAAGCCCTGGTAATTGGAGAGAGCTCAGGGGAATCCCTGGTAATTGGAGAGAGCTCGGGGAAGCCCTGGTAATTGGAGAGAGCTCGGGGGAATCCCTGGTAATTCGATCTAGCTCAGGGGAAGCCCTCTTAATTGGAGAGAGCTGGGGGATGCCCCGGCAATCGGACAGGGCTCAGGGGCAGCCCTGGTAATCGAAGAGAGCTCAGGGGAAGCCCTGGTAATTGGAGAGAGCTCAGGGGAAGCTCTGGTAATAGGACAGGGCTCAGGGGAAGCCCTGGGAATCGGAGAGGGTTCGGGGAAGCCCTGGTTATTGGGCAGGGCACAGGGGAAGCCCTGGTAATCGAATAGAGCTCGGGGGAAGCCCTGGTAATCGGAGAGAGCGCGGGGGAAGCCCTGGTAATTGGAGAGAGCTCGGGGGAAGCCCTGGTAATTCGAGATAGCTCAGGGGAAGCCCTCTTAATTGGAGAGAGCTCGGGGAAGCCCAGGCAATCGGACAGGGCTCAGTGGCAGCCCTGGTAATTGGAGAGAGCTCAGGGGAAGCTCTGGTAATAGGACAGGGCTCAGGGGAAGCCCTGGTAATCGGAGAGTGTTCGGGGAAGCCCTGGTTATTTGCCAGGGCTCAAGGGAAGCCCTGGTAATCGAATAGAGGTCGGGGGAAGCCCTGGTAATCGGAGAGAGCGCGGGGGAAGCCCTGGTAATTGGACAGGGCTCAGGGGAAGCCCTGGTAATTGGAGAGAGCTCAGGGGAAGCCCTGGTAATTGGAGAGAGCTCAGGGAAGCCCTGGTATTCGGAGAGAGCTCGGGGAAGCCCTGTTAATCGGAGAGAGCTCAGGGAAGCCCTAGTAATCAGAGAGGGCTCGGGGGAAGCCCTCGTAAACGGAGAGAGCTCAGGGGAAGCCCTGCTAATAGGACAGGGCTCAGGGGAAGCCCCGGTAATCGGAGAGAGCTCGGGGGAAGCCCTGGTAATTGGAGAGCACTTGGGGAAGCCCTGGTAATCGGAGAGAGCTCGGGGAAGCCCTGGTAATCGGAGAGTGCTCAGGGAAGCCCTGGTAATCAGAGAGGGCTCGGGGGAAGCCCTGGTAATCGGAGAGAGCTCAGGGGAAGCCATGGTAATAGGACAGAGCTCAGGGGAAGCCCTGGTAATCGGAAAGCATTCGGGGAAGCACTGGTAATTGGAGAGAGCTCGGGGAAGCCCTGGTAATTGGAAAGGGCTCGGGGGAGCCCTGGTATTCGGACAGGGCTTAGGGGAAGCCCTGGTAATTGGAGAGAGCTCAGGGGAATCCCTGGTAATTGGAGAGAGCTCGGGGAAGTCCTGGTAATTGGAGAGAGCTCAGGGGAAGCCCTGGTAATTGGAGAGAGCTCAGGGGAAGCCCTGGTAATTGGAGAGAGCTCGGGGAAGCCCTGGTATTCGGAGAGAGCCCGGGGAAGCCCTGGTAATTGGAGAGAGCTCGGGGAAGCCCTCGTAATCGGAAAGCACTCGGGGAAGCCCTGGTAATCGGAGAGAGCTCAGGGGAAGCTCTGGTAATAGGACAGGGCTCAGGGGAAGTCCTGGTAATCGGAGAGGGTTCGGGGAAGCCCTGGTTATTGGGCAGGGCTCAGGGGAAGCCCTGGTAATCGAATAGAGCTCGGGGGAAGCCCTGGTAATCGGAGAGAGCGCGGGGGAAGCCCTGGTAATTGGACAGGGCTCAGGGGAAGCCCTGGTAATTGGAGAGAGCTCAGGGGAAGCCCTGGTAATTGGAGAGAGCTCGGGGAAGCCCTGGTATTCGGAGAGAGCCCGGGGAAGCCCTGTTAATCGGAGAGAGCTCAGGGGAAGCCCTGGTAATTGGACAGGGCTCAGGGGAAGCCCTGGTAATCGGAAAGCATTCGGGGAAGCACTGGTAATTGGAGAGAGCTCAGGGAACCCTGGTAATTGGACAGGGCTCGGGGCAGCCCTGGTAATCGGACAGGGCTCAGGGGAAGCCCTGGTAATCGGAGAGAACTCAGGGGAATCCCTGGTAATTGGAGAGAGCTCGGGGAAGCCCTGGTAATTGGAGAGAGCTCGGGGGATGCCCTGGTAATTCGAGATAGCGCAGGGGAAGCCCTCTTAATTGGAGAGAGCTCGGGGAAGCCCCGGCAATCGGACAGGGCTCAGGGGCAGCCCTGGTAATCGAAGAGAGCTCAGGGGAAGCCCTGGTAATTGGAGAGAGCTCAGGGGAAGCTCTGGTAATAGGACAGGGCTCAGGGGAAGACCTGGTAATCGGAGAGGGTTCGGGGAAGCCCTGGTTATTGGGCAGCGCTCAGGGGAAGCCCTGGTAATTGGAGAGAGCTCAGGGGAAGCCCTGGTAATTGGAGAGAGCTCGGGGAAGCCCTGGTATTCGGAGAGAGCTCGGGGAAGCCCTGTTAATCGGAGAGAGCTCAGGGAAGCCCTAGTAATCAGAGAGGGCTCGGGGGAAGCCCTCGTAAACGGAGAGAGCTCAGGGGAAGCCCTGCTATTAGGACAGGGCTCAGGGGAAGCCCCGGTAATTGGAGAGAGCTCGGGGGAAGCCCTGGTAATTGGACAGGGCTCAGCGGAAGCCCTGGTAATTGGCGAGAGCTCAGGGGAAGCCCTGGTAATCGGACAGGGCTCAGGGGAAGCCCTGGTTATCGGACAGGGCTCAGCGGAAGCGCTGGTAATCGGAGAGAGCTCAGGGGAATCTCTGGTAATTGGAGAGAGCTCAGGGGAAGCCCTGGTAATCGGAGAGAGCTCAGGGGAAGCTCTGGTAATTGGTGAGAGCTCAGGGTAAGCCCTGGTAATCGGAGAGAGCTCGGGGAAGACCTCGTAATCGGAAAGCACTCGGGGAAGCCCTGGTAATCGCAGAGAGCTCAGGGGAAGCCCGGGTAATTGGACAGGGCTCAGGGGAAGCCCTGGTAATCGGAAAGCATTCGGGGAAGCACTGGTAATTGGAGAGAGCTCAGGGAAGCCCTGGTAATTGGACAGGGCTCGGGGGAGCCCTGGTAATCGGACAGGGCTCAGGGGAAGCCCTGGTAATTGGAGAGAGCTCAGGGGAATCCCTGGTAATTGGAGAGAGCTCGGGGAAGCCCTGGTAATTGGAGAGAGCTCGGGGGAAGCCCTGGTAATTCGATATAGCTCAGGGGAAGCCCTCTTAATTGGAGAGAGCTGGGGGATGCCCCGGCAATCGGACAGGGCTCAGGGGCAGCCCTGGTAATCGAAGAGAGCTCAGGGGAAGCCCTGGTAATTGGAGAGAGCTCAGGGGAAGCTCTGGTAATAGGACAGGGCTCAGGGGAAGCCCTGGGAATCGGAGAGGGTTTGGGGAAGCCCTGGTTATTGGGCAGGGCACAGGGGAAGCCCTGGTAATCGAATAGAGCTCGGGGGAAGCCCTGGTAATCGGAGAGAGCGCGGGGGAAGCCCTGGTAATTGGAGAGAGCTCGGGGGAAGCCCTGGTAATTCGAGATAGCTCAGGGGAAGCCCTCTTAATTGGAGAGAGCTCGGGGAAGCCCAGGCAATCGGACAGGGCTCAGTGGCAGCCCTGGTAATTGGAGAGAGCTCAGGGGAAGCTCTGGTAATAGGACAGGGCTCAGGGGAAGCCCTGGTAATCAGAGAGGGCTCGGGGGAAGCCCTGGTAATCGGAGAGAGCTCAGGGGAAGCCATGGTAATAGGACAGAGCTCAGGGGAAGCCCTGGTAATCGAAAAGCATTCGGGGAAGCACTGGTAATTGGAGAGAGCTCGGGGAAGCCCTGGTAATTGGAAAGGGCTCGGGGGAGCCCTGGTATTCGGACAGGGCTTAGGGGAAGCCCTGGTAATTGGAGAGAGCTCAGGGGAATCCCTGGTAATTGGAGAGAGCTCGGGGAAGTCCTGGTAATTGGAGAGAGCTCAGGGGAAGCCCTGGTAATTGGAGAGAGCTCAGGGGAAGCCCTGGTAATTGGAGAGAGCTCGGGGAAGCCCTGGTATTCGGAGAGAGCCCGGGGAAGCCCTGGTAATTGGAGAGAGCTCGGGGAAGCCCTCGTAATCGGAAAGCACTCGGGGAAGCCCTGGTAATTGGAGAGAGCTCAGGGGAAGCTCTGGTAATAGGACAGGGCTCAGGGGAAGTCCTGGTAATCGGAGAGGGTTCGGGGAAGCCCTGGTTATTGGGCAGGGCTCAGGGGAAGCCCTGGTAATCGAATAGAGCTCGGGGGAAGCCCTGGTAATCGGAGAGAGCGCGGGGGAAGCCCTGGTAATTGGACAGGGCTCAGGGGAAGCCCTGGTAATTGGAGAGAGCTCAGGGGAAGCCCTGGTAATTGGAGAGAGCTCGGGGAAGCCCTGGTATTCGGAGAGAGCCCGGGGAAGCCCTGTTAATCGGAGAGAGCTCAGGGGAAGCCCTGGTAATTGGACAGGGCTCAGGGGAAGCCCTGGTAATCGGAAAGCATTCGGGGAAGCACTGGTAATTGGAGAGAGCTCAGGGAACCCTGGTAATTGGACAGGGCTCGGGGCAGCCCTGGTAATCGGACAGGGCTCAGGGGAAGCCCTGGTAATCGGAGAGAACTCAGGGGAATCCCTGGTAATTGGAGAGAGCTCGGGGAAGCCCTGGTAATTGGAGAGAGCTCGGGGGATGCCCTGGTAATTCGAGATAGCGCAGGGGAAGCCCTCTTAATTGGAGAGAGCTCGGGGAAGCCCCGGCAATCGGACAGGGCTCAGGGGCAGCCCTGGTAATCGAAGAGAGCTCAGGGGAAGCCCTGGTAATTGGAGAGAGCTCAGGGGAAGCTCTGGTAATAGGACAGGGCTCAGGGGAAGACCTGGTAATCGGAGAGGGTTCGGGGAAGCCCTGGTTATTGGGCAGCGCTCAGGGGAAGCCCTGGTAATTGGAGAGAGCTCAGGGGAAGCCCTGGTAATTGGAGAGAGCTCGGGGAAGCCCTGGTATTCGGAGAGAGCTCGGGGAAGCCCTGTTAATCGGAGAGAGCTCAGGGAAGCCCTAGTAATCAGAGAGGGCTCGGGGGAAGCCCTCGTAAACGGAGAGAGCTCAGGGGAAGCCCTGCTATTAGGACAGGGCTCAGGGGAAGCCCCGGTAATTGGAGAGAGCTCGGGGGAAGCCCTGGTAATTGGACAGGGCTCAGCGGAAGCCCTGGTAATTGGCGAGAGCTCAGGGGAAGCCCTGGTAATCGGACAGGGCTCAGGGGAAGCCCTGGTTATCGGACAGGGCTCAGCGGAAGCGCTGGTAATCGGAGAGAGCTCAGGGGAATCTCTGGTAATTGGAGAGAGCTCAGGGGAAGCCCTGGTAATCGGAGAGAGCTCAGGGGAAGCTCTGGTAATTGGTGAGAGCTCAGGGTAAGCCCTGGTAATCGGAGAGAGCTCGGGGAAGACCTCGTAATCGGAAAGCACTCGGGGAAGCCCTGGTAATCGCAGAGAGCTCAGGGGAAGCCCGGGTAATTGGACAGGGCTCAGGGGAAGCCCTGGTAATCGGAAAGCATTCGGGGAAGCACTGGTAATTGGAGAGAGCTCAGGGAAGCCCTGGTAATTGGACAGGGCTCGGGGGAGCCCTGGTAATCGGACAGGGCTCAGGGGAAGCCCTGGTAATTGGAGAGAGCTCAGGGGAATCCCTGGTAATTGGAGAGAGCTCGGGGAAGCCCTGGTAATTGGAGAGAGCTCGGGGGAAGCCCTGGTAATTCGATATAGCTCAGGGGAAGCCCTCTTAATTGGAGAGAGCTGGGGGATGCCCCGGCAATCGGACAGGGCTCAGGGGCAGCCCTGGTAATCGAAGAGAGCTCAGGGGAAGCCCTGGTAATTGGAGAGAGCTCAGGGGAAGCTCTGGTAATAGGACAGGGCTCAGGGGAAGCCCTGGGAATCGGAGAGGGTTTGGGGAAGCCCTGGTTATTGGGCAGGGCACAGGGGAAGCCCTGGTAATCGAATAGAGCTCGGGGGAAGCCCTGGTAATCGGAGAGAGCGCGGGGGAAGCCCTGGTAATTGGAGAGAGCTCGGGGGAAGCCCTGGTAATTCGAGATAGCTCAGGGGAAGCCCTCTTAATTGGAGAGAGCTCGGGGAAGCCCAGGCAATCGGACAGGGCTCAGTGGCAGCCCTGGTAATTGGAGAGAGCTCAGGGGAAGCTCTGGTAATAGGACAGGGCTCAGGGGAAGCCCTGGTAATCAGAGAGGGCTCGGGGGAAGCCCTGGTAATCGGAGAGAGCTCAGGGGAAGCCATGGTAATAGGACAGAGCTCAGGGGCAGCCCTGGTAATCGAAAAGCATTCGGGGAAGCACTGGTAATTGGAGAGAGCTCGGGGAAGCCCTGGTAATTGGAAAGGGCTCGGGGGAGCCCTGGTATTCGGACAGGGCTTAGGGGAAGCCCTGGTAATTGGAGAGAGCTCAGGGGAATCCCTGGTAATTGGAGAGAGCTCGGGGAAGTCCTGGTAATTGGAGAGAGCTCAGGGGAAGCCCTGGTAATTGGAGAGAGCTCAGGGGAAGCCCTGGTAATTGGAGAGAGCTCGGGGAAGCCCTGGTATTCGGAGAGAGCCCGGGGAAGCCCTGGTAATTGGAGAGAGCTCGGGGAAGCCCTCGTAATCGGAAAGCACTCGGGGAAGCCCTGGTAATCGGAGAGAGCTCAGGGGAAGCTCTGGTAATAGGACAGGGCTCAGGGGAAGTCCTGGTAATCGGAGAGGGTTCGGGGAAGCCCTGGTTATTGGGCAGGGCTCAGGGGAAGCCCTGGTAATCGAATAGAGCTCGGGGGAAGCCCTGGTAATCGGAGAGAGCGCGGGGGAAGCCCTGGTAATTGGACAGGGCTCAGGGGAAGCCCTGGTAATTGGAGAGAGCTCAGGGGAAGCCCTGGTAATTGGAGAGAGCTCGGGGAAGCCCTGGTATTCGGAGAGAGCCCGGGGAAGCCCTGTTAATCGGAGAGAGCTCAGGGGAAGCCCTGGTAATTGGACAGGGCTCAGGGGAAGCCCTGGTAATCGGAAAGCATTCGGGGAAGCACTGGTAATTGGAGAGAGCTCAGGGAACCCTGGTAATTGGACAGGGCTCGGGGCAGCCCTGGTAATCGGACAGGGCTCAGGGGAAGCCCTGGTAATCGGAGAGAACTCAGGGGAATCCCTGGTAATTGGAGAGAGCTCGGGGAAGCCCTGGTAATTGGAGAGAGCTCGGGGGATGCCCTGGTAATTCGAGATAGCGCAGGGGAAGCCCTCTTAATTGGAGAGAGCTCGGGGAAGCCCCGGCAATCGGACAGGGCTCAGGGGCAGCCCTGGTAATCGAAGAGAGCTCAGGGGAAGCCCTGGTAATTGGAGAGAGCTCAGGGGAAGCTCTGGTAATAGGACAGGGCTCAGGGGAAGACCTGGTAATCGGAGAGGGTTCGGGGAAGCCCTGGTTATTGGGCAGCGCTCAGGGGAAGCCCTGGTAATTGGAGAGAGCTCAGGGGAAGCCCTGGTAATTGGAGAGAGCTCGGGGAAGCCCTGGTATTCGGAGAGAGCTCGGGGAAGCCCTGTTAATCGGAGAGAGCTCAGGGAAGCCCTAGTAATCAGAGAGGGCTCGGGGGAAGCCCTCGTAAACGGAGAGAGCTCAGGGGAAGCCCTGCTATTAGGACAGGGCTCAGGGGAAGCCCCGGTAATTGGAGAGAGCTCGGGGGAAGCCCTGGTAATTGGACAGGGCTCAGCGGAAGCCCTGGTAATTGGCGAGAGCTCAGGGGAAGCCCTGGTAATCGGACAGGGCTCAGGGGAAGCCCTGGTTATCGGACAGGGCTCAGCGGAAGCGCTGGTAATCGGAGAGAGCTCAGGGGAATCTCTGGTAATTGGAGAGAGCTCAGGGGAAGCCCTGGTAATCGGAGAGAGCTCAGGGGAAGCTCTGGTAATTGGTGAGAGCTCAGGGTAAGCCCTGGTAATCGGAGAGAGCTCGGGGAAGACCTCGTAATCGGAAAGCACTCGGGGAAGCCCTGGTAATCGCAGAGAGCTCAGGGGAAGCCCGGGTAATTGGACAGGGCTCAGGGGAAGCCCTGGTAATCGGAAAGCATTCGGGGAAGCACTGGTAATTGGAGAGAGCTCAGGGAAGCCCTGGTAATTGGACAGGGCTCGGGGGAGCCCTGGTAATCGGACAGGGCTCAGGGGAAGCCCTGGTAATTGGAGAGAGCTCAGGGGAATCCCTGGTAATTGGAGAGAGCTCGGGGAAGCCCTGGTAATTGGAGAGAGCTCGGGGGAAGCCCTGGTAATTCGATATAGCTCAGGGGAAGCCCTCTTAATTGGAGAGAGCTGGGGGATGCCCCGGCAATCGGACAGGGCTCAGGGGCAGCCCTGGTAATCGAAGAGAGCTCAGGGGAAGCCCTGGTAATTGGAGAGAGCTCAGGGGAAGCTCTGGTAATAGGACAGGGCTCAGGGGAAGCCCTGGGAATCGGAGAGGGTTTGGGGAAGCCCTGGTTATTGGGCAGGGCACAGGGGAAGCCCTGGTAATCGAATAGAGCTCGGGGGAAGCCCTGGTAATCGGAGAGAGCGCGGGGGAAGCCCTGGTAATTGGAGAGAGCTCGGGGGAAGCCCTGGTAATTCGAGATAGCTCAGGGGAAGCCCTCTTAATTGGAGAGAGCTCGGGGAAGCCCAGGCAATCGGACAGGGCTCAGTGGCAGCCCTGGTAATTGGAGAGAGCTCAGGGGAAGCTCTGGTAATAGGACAGGGCTCAGGGGAAGCCCTGGTAATCAGAGAGGGCTCGGGGGAAGCCCTGGTAATCGGAGAGAGCTCAGGGGAAGCCATGGTAATAGGACAGAGCTCAGGGGCAGCCCTGGTAATCGAAAAGCATTCGGGGAAGCACTGGTAATTGGAGAGAGCTCGGGGAAGCCCTGGTAATTGGAAAGGGCTCGGGGGAGCCCTGGTATTCGGACAGGGCTTAGGGGAAGCCCTGGTAATTGGAGAGAGCTCAGGGGAATCCCTGGTAATTGGAGAGAGCTCGGGGAAGTCCTGGTAATTGGAGAGAGCTCAGGGGAAGCCCTGGTAATTGGAGAGAGCTCAGGGGAAGCCCTGGTAATTGGAGAGAGCTCGGGGAAGCCCTGGTATTCGGAGAGAGCCCGGGGAAGCCCTGGTAATTGGAGAGAGCTCGGGGAAGCCCTCGTAATCGGAAAGCACTCGGGGAAGCCCTGGTAATCGGAGAGAGCTCAGGGGAAGCTCTGGTAATAGGACAGGGCTCAGGGGAAGTCCTGGTAATCGGAGAGGGTTCGGGGAAGCCCTGGTTATTGGGCAGGGCTCAGGGGAAGCCCTGGTAATCGAATAGAGCTCGGGGGAAGCCCTGGTAATCGGAGAGAGCGCGGGGGAAGCCCTGGTAATTGGACAGGGCTCAGGGGAAGCCCTGGTAATTGGAGAGAGCTCAGGGGAAGCCCTGGTAATTGGAGAGAGCTCGGGGAAGCCCTGGTATTCGGAGAGAGCCCGGGGAAGCCCTGTTAATCGGAGAGAGCTCAGGGGAAGCCCTGGTAATTGGACAGGGCTCAGGGGAAGCCCTGGTAATCGGAAAGCATTCGGGGAAGCACTGGTAATTGGAGAGAGCTCAGGGAACCCTGGTAATTGGACAGGGCTCGGGGCAGCCCTGGTAATCGGACAGGGCTCAGGGGAAGCCCTGGTAATCGGAGAGAACTCAGGGGAATCCCTGGTAATTGGAGAGAGCTCGGGGAAGCCCTGGTAATTGGAGAGAGCTCGGGGGATGCCCTGGTAATTCGAGATAGCGCAGGGGAAGCCCTCTTAATTGGAGAGAGCTCGGGGAAGCCCCGGCAATCGGACAGGGCTCAGGGGCAGCCCTGGTAATCGAAGAGAGCTCAGGGGAAGCCCTGGTAATTGGAGAGAGCTCAGGGGAAGCTCTGGTAATAGGACAGGGCTCAGGGGAAGACCTGGTAATCGGAGAGGGTTCGGGGAAGCCCTGGTTATTGGGCAGCGCTCAGGGGAAGCCCTGGTAATTGGAGAGAGCTCAGGGGAAGCCCTGGTAATTGGAGAGAGCTCGGGGAAGCCCTGGTATTCGGAGAGAGCTCGGGGAAGCCCTGTTAATCGGAGAGAGCTCAGGGAAGCCCTAGTAATCAGAGAGGGCTCGGGGGAAGCCCTCGTAAACGGAGAGAGCTCAGGGGAAGCCCTGCTATTAGGACAGGGCTCAGGGGAAGCCCCGGTAATTGGAGAGAGCTCGGGGGAAGCCCTGGTAATTGGACAGGGCTCAGCGGAAGCCCTGGTAATTGGCGAGAGCTCAGGGGAAGCCCTGGTAATCGGACAGGGCTCAGGGGAAGCCCTGGTTATCGGACAGGGCTCAGCGGAAGCGCTGGTAATCGGAGAGAGCTCAGGGGAATCTCTGGTAATTGGAGAGAGCTCAGGGGAAGCCCTGGTAATCGGAGAGAGCTCAGGGGAAGCTCTGGTAATTGGTGAGAGCTCAGGGTAAGCCCTGGTAATCGGAGAGAGCTCGGGGAAGACCTCGTAATCGGAAAGCACTCGGGGAAGCCCTGGTAATCGCAGAGAGCTCAGGGGAAGCCCGGGTAATTGGACAGGGCTCAGGGGAAGCCCTGGTAATCGGAAAGCATTCGGGGAAGCACTGGTAATTGGAGAGAGCTCAGGGAAGCCCTGGTAATTGGACAGGGCTCGGGGGAGCCCTGGTAATCGGACAGGGCTCAGGGGAAGCCCTGGTAATTGGAGAGAGCTCAGGGGAATCCCTGGTAATTGGAGAGAGCTCGGGGAAGCCCTGGTAATTGGAGAGAGCTCGGGGGAAGCCCTGGTAATTCGATATAGCTCAGGGGAAGCCCTCTTAATTGGAGAGAGCTGGGGGATGCCCCGGCAATCGGACAGGGCTCAGGGGCAGCCCTGGTAATCGAAGAGAGCTCAGGGGAAGCCCTGGTAATTGGAGAGAGCTCAGGGGAAGCTCTGGTAATAGGACAGGGCTCAGGGGAAGCCCTGGGAATCGGAGAGGGTTTGGGGAAGCCCTGGTTATTGGGCAGGGCACAGGGGAAGCCCTGGTAATCGAATAGAGCTCGGGGGAAGCCCTGGTAATCGGAGAGAGCGCGGGGGAAGCCCTGGTAATTGGAGAGAGCTCGGGGGAAGCCCTGGTAATTCGAGATAGCTCAGGGGAAGCCCTCTTAATTGGAGAGAGCTCGGGGAAGCCCAGGCAATCGGACAGGGCTCAGTGGCAGCCCTGGTAATTGGAGAGAGCTCAGGGGAAGCTCTGGTAATAGGACAGGGCTCAGGGGAAGCCCTGGTAATCAGAGAGGGCTCGGGGGAAGCCCTGGTAATCGGAGAGAGCTCAGGGGAAGCCATGGTAATAGGACAGAGCTCAGGGGCAGCCCTGGTAATCGAAAAGCATTCGGGGAAGCACTGGTAATTGGAGAGAGCTCGGGGAAGCCCTGGTAATTGGAAAGGGCTCGGGGGAGCCCTGGTATTCGGACAGGGCTTAGGGGAAGCCCTGGTAATTGGAGAGAGCTCAGGGGAATCCCTGGTAATTGGAGAGAGCTCGGGGAAGTCCTGGTAATTGGAGAGAGCTCAGGGGAAGCCCTGGTAATTGGAGAGAGCTCAGGGGAAGCCCTGGTAATTGGAGAGAGCTCGGGGAAGCCCTGGTATTCGGAGAGAGCCCGGGGAAGCCCTGGTAATTGGAGAGAGCTCGGGGAAGCCCTCGTAATCGGAAAGCACTCGGGGAAGCCCTGGTAATCGGAGAGAGCTCAGGGGAAGCTCTGGTAATAGGACAGGGCTCAGGGGAAGTCCTGGTAATCGGAGAGGGTTCGGGGAAGCCCTGGTTATTGGGCAGGGCTCAGGGGAAGCCCTGGTAATCGAATAGAGCTCGGGGGAAGCCCTGGTAATCGGAGAGAGCGCGGGGGAAGCCCTGGTAATTGGACAGGGCTCAGGGGAAGCCCTGGTAATTGGAGAGAGCTCAGGGGAAGCCCTGGTAATTGGAGAGAGCTCGGGGAAGCCCTGGTATTCGGAGAGAGCCCGGGGAAGCCCTGTTAATCGGAGAGAGCTCAGGGGAAGCCCTGGTAATTGGACAGGGCTCAGGGGAAGCCCTGGTAATCGGAAAGCATTCGGGGAAGCACTGGTAATTGGAGAGAGCTCAGGGAACCCTGGTAATTGGACAGGGCTCGGGGCAGCCCTGGTAATCGGACAGGGCTCAGGGGAAGCCCTGGTAATTGGAGAGAACTCAGGGGAATCCCTGGTAATTGGAGAGAGCTCGGGGAAGCCCTGGTAATTGGAGAGAGCTCGGGGGATGCCCTGGTAATTCGAGATAGCGCAGGGGAAGCCCTCTTAATTGGAGAGAGCTCGGGGAAGCCCCGGCAATCGGACAGGGCTCAGGGGCAGCCCTGGTAATCGAAGAGAGCTCAGGGGAAGCCCTGGTAATTGGAGAGAGCTCAGGGGAAGCTCTGGTAATAGGACAGGGCTCAGGGGAAGACCTGGTAATCGGAGAGGGTTCGGGGAAGCCCTGGTTATTGGGCAGCGCTCAGGGGAAGCCCTGGTAATTGGAGAGAGCTCAGGGGAAGCCCTGGTAATTGGAGAGAGCTCGGGGAAGCCCTGGTATTCGGAGAGAGCTCGGGGAAGCCCTGTTAATCGGAGAGAGCTCAGGGAAGCCCTAGTAATCAGAGAGGGCTCGGGGGAAGCCCTCGTAAACGGAGAGAGCTCAGGGGAAGCCCTGCTATTAGGACAGGGCTCAGGGGAAGCCCCGGTAATTGGAGAGAGCTCGGGGGAAGCCCTGGTAATTGGACAGGGCTCAGCGGAAGCCCTGGTAATTGGCGAGAGCTCAGGGGAAGCCCTGGTAATCGGACAGGGCTCAGGGGAAGCCCTGGTTATCGGACAGGGCTCAGCGGAAGCGCTGGTAATCGGAGAGAGCTCAGGGGAATCTCTGGTAATTGGAGAGAGCTCAGGGGAAGCCCTGGTAATCGGAGAGAGCTCAGGGGAAGCTCTGGTAATTGGTGAGAGCTCAGGGTAAGCCCTGGTAATCGGAGAGAGCTCAGGGGAAGCCATGGTAATAGGACAGAGCTCAGGGGAAGCCCTGGTAATCGGAAAGCATTCGGGGAAGCACTGGTAATTGGAGAGAGCTCGGGGAAGCCCTGGTAATTGGAAAGGGCTCGGGGGAGCCCTGGTATTCGGACAGGGCTTAGGGGAAGCCCTGGTAATTGGAGAGAGCTCAGGGGAATCCCTGGTAATTGGAGAGAGCTCGGGGAAGTCCTGGTAATTGGAGAGAGCTCAGGGGAAGCCCTGGTAATTGGAGAGAGCTCAGGGGAAGCCCTGGTAATTGGAGAGAGCTCGGGGAAGCCCTGGTATTCGGAGAGAGCCCGGGGAAGCCCTGGTAATTGGAGAGAGCTCGGGGAAGCCCTCGTAATCGGAAAGCACTCGGGGAAGCCCTGGTAATCGGAGAGAGCTCAGGGGAAGCTCTGGTAATAGGACAGGGCTCAGGGGAAGTCCTGGTAATCGGAGAGGGTTCGGGGAAGCCCTGGTTATTGGGCAGGGCTCAGGGGAAGCCCTGGTAATCGAATAGAGCTCGGGGGAAGCCCTGGTAATCGGAGAGAGCGCGGGGGAAGCCCTGGTAATTGGACAGGGCTCAGGGGAAGCCCTGGTAATTGGAGAGAGCTCAGGGGAAGCCCTGGTAATTGGAGAGAGCTCGGGGAAGCCCTGGTATTCGGAGAGAGCCCGGGGAAGCCCTGTTAATCGGAGAGAGCTCAGGGGAAGCCCTGGTAATTGGACAGGGCTCAGGGGAAGCCCTGGTAATCGGAAAGCATTCGGGGAAGCACTGGTAATTGGAGAGAGCTCAGGGAACCCTGGTAATTGGACAGGGCTCGGGGCAGCCCTGGTAATCGGACAGGGCTCAGGGGAAGCCCTGGTAATCGGAGAGAACTCAGGGGAATCCCTGGTAATTGGAGAGAGCTCGGGGAAGCCCTGGTAATTGGAGAGAGCTCGGGGGATGCCCTGGTAATTCGAGATAGCGCAGGGGAAGCCCTCTTAATTGGAGAGAGCTCGGGGAAGCCCCGGCAATCGGACAGGGCTCAGGGGCAGCCCTGGTAATCGAAGAGAGCTCAGGGGAAGCCCTGGTAATTGGAGAGAGCTCAGGGGAAGCTCTGGTAATAGGACAGGGCTCAGGGGAAGACCTGGTAATCGGAGAGGGTTCGGGGAAGCCCTGGTTATTGGGCAGCGCTCAGGGGAAGCCCTGGTAATTGGAGAGAGCTCAGGGGAAGCCCTGGTAATTGGAGAGAGCTCGGGGAAGCCCTGGTATTCGGAGAGAGCTCGGGGAAGCCCTGTTAATCGGAGAGAGCTCAGGGAAGCCCTAGTAATCAGAGAGGGCTCGGGGGAAGCCCTCGTAAACGGAGAGAGCTCAGGGGAAGCCCTGCTATTAGGACAGGGCTCAGGGGAAGCCCCGGTAATTGGAGAGAGCTCGGGGGAAGCCCTGGTAATTGGACAGGGCTCAGCGGAAGCCCTGGTAATTGGCGAGAGCTCAGGGGAAGCCCTGGTAATCGGACAGGGCTCAGGGGAAGCCCTGGTTATCGGACAGGGCTCAGCGGAAGCGCTGGTAATCGGAGAGAGCTCAGGGGAATCTCTGGTAATTGGAGAGAGCTCAGGGGAAGCCCTGGTAATCGGAGAGAGCTCAGGGGAAGCTCTGGTAATTGGTGAGAGCTCAGGGTAAGCCCTGGTAATCGGAGAGAGCTCGGGGAAGACCTCGTAATCGGAAAGCACTCGGGGAAGCCCTGGTAATCGCAGAGAGCTCAGGGGAAGCCCGGGTAATTGGACAGGGCTCAGGGGAAGCCCTGGTAATCGGAAAGCATTCGGGGAAGCACTGGTAATTGGAGAGAGCTCAGGGAAGCCCTGGTAATTGGACAGGGCTCGGGGGAGCCCTGGTAATCGGACAGGGCTCAGGGGAAGCCCTGGTAATTGGAGAGAGCTCAGGGGAATCCCTGGTAATTGGAGAGAGCTCGGGGAAGCCCTGGTAATTGGAGAGAGCTCGGGGGAAGCCCTGGTAATTCGATATAGCTCAGGGGAAGCCCTCTTAATTGGAGAGAGCTGGGGGATGCCCCGGCAATCGGACAGGGCTCAGGGGCAGCCCTGGTAATCGAAGAGAGCTCAGGGGAAGCCCTGGTAATTGGAGAGAGCTCAGGGGAAGCTCTGGTAATAGGACAGGGCTCAGGGGAAGCCCTGGGAATCGGAGAGGGTTTGGGGAAGCCCTGGTTATTGGGCAGGGCACAGGGGAAGCCCTGGTAATCGAATAGAGCTCGGGGGAAGCCCTGGTAATCGGAGAGAGCGCGGGGGAAGCCCTGGTAATTGGAGAGAGCTCGGGGGAAGCCCTGGTAATTCGAGATAGCTCAGGGGAAGCCCTCTTAATTGGAGAGAGCTCGGGGAAGCCCAGGCAATCGGACAGGGCTCAGTGGCAGCCCTGGTAATTGGAGAGAGCTCAGGGGAAGCTCTGGTAATAGGACAGGGCTCAGGGGAAGCCCTGGTAATCAGAGAGGGCTCGGGGGAAGCCCTGGTAATCGGAGAGAGCTCAGGGGAAGCCATGGTAATAGGACAGAGCTCAGGGGAAGCCCTGGTAATCGAAAAGCATTCGGGGAAGCACTGGTAATTGGAGAGAGCTCGGGGAAGCCCTGGTAATTGGAAAGGGCTCGGGGGAGCCCTGGTATTCGGACAGGGCTTAGGGGAAGCCCTGGTAATTGGAGAGAGCTCAGGGGAATCCCTGGTAATTGGAGAGAGCTCGGGGAAGTCCTGGTAATTGGAGAGAGCTCAGGGGAAGCCCTGGTAATTGGAGAGAGCTCAGGGGAAGCCCTGGTAATTGGAGAGAGCTCGGGGAAGCCCTGGTATTCGGAGAGAGCCCGGGGAAGCCCTGGTAATTGGAGAGAGCTCGGGGAAGCCCTCGTAATCGGAAAGCACTCGGGGAAGCCCTGGTAATCGGAGAGAGCTCAGGGGAAGCTCTGGTAATAGGACAGGGCTCAGGGGAAGTCCTGGTAATCGGAGAGGGTTCGGGGAAGCCCTGGTTATTGGGCAGGGCTCAGGGGAAGCCCTGGTAATCGAATAGAGCTCGGGGGAAGCCCTGGTAATCGGAGAGAGCGCGGGGGAAGCCCTGGTAATTGGACAGGGCTCAGGGGAAGCCCTGGTAATTGGAGAGAGCTCAGGGGAAGCCCTGGTAATTGGAGAGAGCTCGGGGAAGCCCTGGTATTCGGAGAGAGCCCGGGGAAGCCCTGTTAATCGGAGAGAGCTCAGGGGAAGCCCTGGTAATTGGACAGGGCTCAGGGGAAGCCCTGGTAATCGGAAAGCATTCGGGGAAGCACTGGTAATTGGAGAGAGCTCAGGGAACCCTGGTAATTGGACAGGGCTCGGGGCAGCCCTGGTAATCGGACAGGGCTCAGGGGAAGCCCTGGTAATTGGAGAGAACTCAGGGGAATCCCTGGTAATTGGAGAGAGCTCGGGGAAGCCCTGGTAATTGGAGAGAGCTCGGGGGATGCCCTGGTAATTCGAGATAGCGCAGGGGAAGCCCTCTTAATTGGAGAGAGCTCGGGGAAGCCCCGGCAATCGGACAGGGCTCAGGGGCAGCCCTGGTAATCGAAGAGAGCTCAGGGGAAGCCCTGGTAATTGGAGAGAGCTCAGGGGAAGCTCTGGTAATAGGACAGGGCTCAGGGGAAGACCTGGTAATCGGAGAGGGTTCGGGGAAGCCCTGGTTATTGGGCAGCGCTCAGGGGAAGCCCTGGTAATTGGAGAGAGCTCAGGGGAAGCCCTGGTAATTGGAGAGAGCTCGGGGAAGCCCTGGTATTCGGAGAGAGCTCGGGGAAGCCCTGTTAATCGGAGAGAGCTCAGGGAAGCCCTAGTAATCAGAGAGGGCTCGGGGGAAGCCCTCGTAAACGGAGAGAGCTCAGGGGAAGCCCTGCTATTAGGACAGGGCTCAGGGGAAGCCCCGGTAATTGGAGAGAGCTCGGGGGAAGCCCTGGTAATTGGACAGGGCTCAGCGGAAGCCCTGGTAATTGGCGAGAGCTCAGGGGAAGCCCTGGTAATCGGACAGGGCTCAGGGGAAGCCCTGGTTATCGGACAGGGCTCAGCGGAAGCGCTGGTAATCGGAGAGAGCTCAGGGGAATCTCTGGTAATTGGAGAGAGCTCAGGGGAAGCCCTGGTAATCGGAGAGAGCTCAGGGGAAGCTCTGGTAATTGGTGAGAGCTCAGGGTAAGCCCTGGTAATCGGAGAGAGCTCGGGGAAGACCTCGTAATCGGAAAGCACTCGGGGAAGCCCTGGTAATCGCAGAGAGCTCAGGGGAAGCCCTGGTAATTGGACAGGGCTCAGGGGAAGCCCTGGTAATCGGAAAGCATTCGGGGAAGCACTGGTAATTGGAGAGAGCTCAGGGAAGCCCTGGTAATTGGACAGGGCTCGGGGGAGCCCTGGTAATCGGACAGGGCTCAGGGGAAGCCCTGGTAATTGGAGAGAGCTCAGGGGAATCCCTGGTAATTGGAGAGAGCTCGGGGAAGCCCTGGTAATTGGAGAGAGCTCGGGGGAAGCCCTGGTAATTCGATATAGCTCAGGGGAAGCCCTCTTAATTGGAGAGAGCTGGGGGATGCCCCGGCAATCGGACAGGGCTCAGGGGCAGCCCTGGTAATCGAAGAGAGCTCAGGGGAAGCCCTGGTAATTGGAGAGAGCTCAGGGGAAGCTCTGGTAATAGGACAGGGCTCAGGGGAAGCCCTGGGAATCGGAGAGGGTTTGGGGAAGCCCTGGTTATTGGGCAGGGCACAGGGGAAGCCCTGGTAATCGAATAGAGCTCGGGGGAAGCCCTGGTAATCGGAGAGAGCGCGGGGGAAGCCCTGGTAATTGGAGAGAGCTCGGGGGAAGCCCTGGTAATTCGAGATAGCTCAGGGGAAGCCCTCTTAATTGGAGAGAGCTCGGGGAAGCCCAGGCAATCGGACAGGGCTCAGTGGCAGCCCTGGTAATTGGAGAGAGCTCAGGGGAAGCTCTGGTAATAGGACAGGGCTCAGGGGAAGCCCTGGTAATCGGAGAGGGTTCGGGGAAGCCCTGGTTATTTGGCAGGGCTCAAGGGAAGCCCTGGTAATCGAATAGAGGTCGGGGGAAGCCCTGGTAATCGGAGAGAGCGCGGGGGAAGCCCTGGTAATTGGACAGGGCTCAGGGGAAGCCCTGGTAATTGGAGAGAGCTCAGGGGAAGCCCTGGTAATTGGAGAGAGCTCAGGGAAGCCCTGGTATTCGGAGAGAGCTCGGGGAAGCCCTGTTAATCGGGGAGAGCTCAGGGAAGCCCTAGTAATCAGAGAGGGCTCGGGGGAAGCCCTCGTAAACGGAGAGAGCTCAGGGGAAGCCCTGCTAATAGGACAGGGCTCAGGGGAAGCCCCGGTAATCGGAGAGAGCTCGGGGGAAGCCCTGGTAATTGGAGAGCACTTGGGGAAGCCCTGGTAATCGGAGAGAGCTCGGGGAAGCCCTGGTAATCGGAGAGTGCTCAGGGAAGCCCTGGTAATCAGAGAGGGCTCGGGGGAAGCCCTGGTAATCGGAGAGAGCTCAGGGGAAGCCATGGTAATAGGACAGAGCTCAGGGGAAGCCCTGGTAATCGGAAAGCATTCGGGGAAGCACTGGTAATTGGAGAGAGCTCGGGGAAGCCCTGCTAATTGGAAAGGGCTCGGGGGAGCCCTGGTATTCGGACAGGGCTCAGGGGAAGCCCTGGTAATTGGAGAGAGCTCAGGGGAATCCCTGGTAATTGGAGAGAGCTCGGGGAAGTCCTGGTAATTGGAGAGAGCTCAGGGGAAGCCCTGGTAATTGGAGAGAGCTCAGGGGAAGCCCTGGTAATTGGAGAGAGCTCGGGGAAGCCCTGGTATTCGGAGAGAGCTCAGGGGAAGCTCTGGTAATAGGACAGGGCTCAGGGGAAGCCCTGCTAATCGGAGAGGGTTCGGGGAAGCCCTGGTTATTGGGCAGGGCTCAGGGGAAGCCCTGGTAATTGGAGAGCAATTGGGGAAGCCCTGGTAATCAGAGAGAGCTCGGGGAAGCCCTGGTAATCGGAGAGAGCTCAGGGAAGCCCTGGTAATCAGAGAGGGCTCGGGGGAAGCCCTGGTAATCAGAGAGAGCTCAGGGGAAGCCATGGTAATAGGACAGGGCTCACGGGAAGCCCTGGTAATAGGACAGGGGTCAGGGGAAGGCCTGGTAATTGGAGAAGGCTCGGGAAAGCCGTGGTAATCGGACAGGGCTCAGGGGAAGCCCTGCTAATCGGAGAGAGCTCGGGGCAGCCCTGGTAATCGGAGAGAGCTCCGGGAAACCTTGGTAATCGGAGAGAGCTCGGGGATGCCCTGGTAATTGGAGAGAGCTCAGGGGAAGCCCTGGTAATCGGAGAGAGCTTGGGGAAGCCCTGGTAATCGGAGAGAGCTCGGAGAAGCCTTGGTAATCGGAGAGAGCACAGAGGAAGACCTGGTAATTGGGGAGCACTTGGGGAAGCCCTGGTAATCGGGGAAGCCCTGGTAATCGGTGAGAGCTCGGGGAAGCCCTGGTAATCGGAGAGAGCTCGGGGAAGCCCTGGTAATCAGAGAGGGCTTGGGGGAAGCCCTGGTATTCGGACAGGGCTCAGGGGAAGCCCTGGTAATCGGAGAGAGCTCAGGCGAATCCCTGGTAATCGGAGAGAGCTCAGGGGAAGCACTGGTAATAGGAGAGGTCTCAGGGGAAGCCCTGGTAATCGGAGAGGGCTCGGGGAAGCCCTGGTAATTGGAGAGAGCTCAGGGGAATCCCTGGTAATTGGAGAGAGCTCGGGGAAGCCCTGGTAATTGGAGAGAGCTCGGGGGAAGCCCTGGTAATTCGAGATAGCTCAGGGGAAGCCCTCTTAATTGGAGAGAGCTCGGGGAAGCCCCGGCAATCGGACAGGACTCAGGGGCAGCCCTGGTAATCGAAGAGAGCTCAGGGGAAGCCCTGGTAATTGGAGAGAGCTCAGGGGAAGCCCTGGTATTCGGAGAGAGCCCGGGGAAGCCCTGTTAATCGGAGAGAGCTCAGGGAAGCCCTAGTAATCAGAGAGGGCTCGGGGGAAGCCCTCGTAAACGGAGAGAGCTCAGGGGAAGCACTGCTAATAGGACAGGGCTCAGGGGAAGCCCCGGTAATCGGAGAGAGCTCGGGGGAAGCCCTGGTAATTGGAGAGCAATTGGGGAAGCCCTGGTAATCAGAGAGAGCTCGGGGAAGCCCTGGTAATCGGAGAGAGCTCAGGGAAGCCCTGGTAATCAGAGAGGGCTCGGGGGAAGCCCTGGTAATCAGAGAGAGCTCAGGGGAAGCCATGGTAATAGGACAGGGCTCAGGGAAAGCCCTGGTAATAGGACAGGGGTCAGGGGAAGGCCTGGTAATCGGAGAAGGCTCGGGAAAGCCCTGGTAATCGGAGAGAGCTCCGGGAAACCTTGGTAATCGGAGAGAGCTCGGGGAAGCCCTGGTAATTGGAGAGAGCTCAGGGGAAGCCCTGGTAATCGGAGAGAGCTTGGGGAAGCCCTGGTAATCGGAGAGAGCTCGGGGAAGCCTTGGTAATCGGAGAGAGCACAGAGGAAGACCTGGTAATTGGGGAGCACTTGGGGAAGCCCTGGTAATCGGGGAAGCCCTGGTAATCGGAGAGAGCTCGGGGAAGCCCTGGTAATCGGAGAGAGCTCGGGGAAGCCCTGGTAATCAGAGAGGGCTTGAGGGAAGCCCTGGTATTCGGACAGGGCTCAGGGGAAGCCCTGGTAATCGGAGAGAGCTCAGGCGAATCCCTGGTAATCGGAGAGAGCTCAGGGGAAGCACTGGTAATAGGAGAGCTCTCAGGGGAAGCCCTGGTAATCGGAGAGGGCTCGGGGAAGCCCTGGTAATCGGACAGGGCTCTGTGGAAGCCCTGGTAATCGGAAAGAGCTCGGGGGAAGACCTGGTAACCGGTGAGAGCTCAGGGGAAGCTATGGTAATTGGAGAGAGCTCAGGGGAAGCCCTGGCAATTGGAGAGAGCTCGGGGAAGCCCTGGTAATCAGAGAGAGCTCAGGGGAAGCCCTGGTAATTGGACAGGGCTCGGGGGAAGCCCTGGTAGTTGGTGAGAGCTCAGGGGAAGCCCTGGTAATCAGACAGGGCTCAGGGGAAGCCCTGGTAATTGGAGAGAACTTGGGGATGCCCTGGTAATCAGAGAGAGCTCGGGGAAGCCCTGGTAATCGGAGAGAGCTCGGGGAAGCCCTGGTAATCAGAGAGGGCTCGGGGGAAGCCCTGGTAATCGGAAAGCACTCGGGGAAGCCCTGGTAATCGGAGAGAGCTCGGGGAAGCCCCGGCAATCGGACAGGGCTCAGGGGCAGCCCTGGTAATCGAAGAGAGCTCAGGGGAAGCCCTGGTAATTGGAGAGAGCTCAGGGGAAGCTCTGGTAATAGGACAGGGCTCAGGGGAAGCCCTGGTAATCGGAGAGGGTTCGGGGAAGCCCTGGTAATTGGGCAGGGCTCAGGGGAAGCCCTGGTAATCGAATAGAGCTCGGGGGAAGCCCTGGTAATCGGAGAGAACGCGGGGGAAGCCCTGGTAATTGGGCATGGCTCAGGGGAAGCCCTGGTAATTGGAGAGAGCTCAGGGGAAGCCCTGGTAATCGAACAGGGCTCAGGGGAAGCCCTGGTAATTGGTGTCAGCTCCGGGGAAGCCCTGGTAATTGGAGAGAGCTCCGGGGAAGCCCTGGTAATCGGCGTGAGCTCGGTGAAGCCCTGGTAATCGGAGAGAGATTGGGGAAGCCCTGGTAATCGGAGAGAGCTCAGAGGAAGCCCTGGTAATTGGAGAGCACTTGGGGAAGCCCTGGTAATCGGACAGGGCTCAGGGGAAGCCCTGGTAATTGGACGGGGCTCAGGGGAAGCCCTGGTAATTGGAGAGAGCTCAGGGGAAGCTCTGGTAATAGGACAGGGCTCAGGGGAAGCCCTGGTAATCGGAGAGGGTTCGGGGAAGCCCTGGTAATTGGGCAGGGCTCAGGGGAAGCCCTGGTAATCGAATAGAGCTCGGGGGAAGCCCTGGTAATCGGAGAGAACGCGGGGGAAGCCCTGGTAATTGGGCATGGCTCAGGGGAAGCCCTGGTAATTGGAGAGAGCTCAGGGGAAGCCCTGGTAATCGAACAGGGCTCAGGGGAAGCCCTGGTAATTGGTGTCAGCTCCGGGGAAGCCCTGGTAATTGGAGAGAGCTCCGGGGAAGCCCTGGTAATCGGCGTGAGCTCGGTGAAGCCCTGGTAATCGGAGAGAGATTGGGGAAGCCCTGGTAATCGGAGAGAGCTCAGAGGAAGCCCTGGTAATTGGAGAGCACTTGGGGAAGCCCTGGTAATCGGACAGGGCTCAGGGGAAGCCCTGGTAATTGGACGGGGCTCAGCGGAAGCCCTGGTAATTGGCGAGAGCTCATGGGAAGCCCTGGTAATCGGACAGGGCTCAGGGGAAGCCCTGGTAATCGGACAGGGCTCAGCGGAAGCGCTGGTAATCGGAGAGAGCTCGGGGAAGCCCTGGTAATCGGACAGGGCTCAGGGGAAGCCCTGGTTATTGGAGAGAGCTCAGGGGAATCTCTGGTAATTGGAGAGAGCTCAGGGGAAGCCCTGGTAATCGGAGAGAGCTCAGGGGAAGCTCTGGTAATTGGTGAGAGCTCAGGGGAAGCCCTGGTAATCGGAGAGATTACGGGGAAGCCCTGGTAATCGGAAAGCACTCGGGGAAGCCCTGGTAATCGGAGAGAGCTCAGGGGAAGCCCTGGTAATTGGACAGGGCTCAGGGGAAGCCCTGGTAATCGGAAAGCATTCGGGGAAGCCCTGGTAATTGGAGAGAGCTCAGGGGAAGCCCTGGTAATTGGAGAGAGCTCAGTGGAAGCCCTGGGAATCGGTGAGAGCTCAGGGGAAGCAACGGTAATAGGAGAGGTCTCAGGGGAAGCCCTGGTAATCGCAGAGGGCTCGGGGAAGCCCTGGTAATCGGACAGGGTTCTGTGGAAGCCCTGGTAATCGGAGAGAGATCGGGGGAAGACCTGGTAACCGGTGAGAGCTCAGGGGAAGCTATGGTAATTGGACAGTGCTCAGGGGAAGCCCTGGTAATTGGAGAGAGCTCAGGGGAAGCCCTGGTAATTGGAGAGAGCTCGGGGAAGCCCTGGTAATCAGAGAGAGCTCAGGGAAAGCCCTGGTAATTGGACAGGGCTCGGGGGAAGCCCTGGTAATTGGAGAGAGCTCAGGGGAAGCTCTGGTAATTGGTGAGAGCTCAGGGGAAGCCCTGGTAATCGGAGAGAGCTCGGGGAAGCCCTCGTTTTCGGAAAGCAATCGGGGAAGCCCTGGTAATCGGAGAGAGCTCAGGGGAAGCCCTGGACATTGGACAGGGCTCAGGGGAAGCCCTGGTAATCGGAAAGCATTCGGGGAAGCACTGCTAATTGGAGAGAGCTCGGGGAAGCCCTGGTAATTGGACAGGGCTCGGGGGAGCGCTAGTAATCGGACAGTGCTCAGGGGAAGCCCTGGTAATTTGAGAGAGCTCAGGGGAATCCCTGGTAATTGGAGAGAGCTCGGGGAAGCCCTGGTAATTGGAGAGAGCTCGGGGGAAGCCCTGGTAATTCGAGATAGCTCAGGGGAAGCCCTCTTAATTGGAGAGAGCTCGGGGAAGCCCTGGTAATCGGACAGGGCTCAGGGGAAGCCCTGGTAATCGGACAGGGCTCAGCGGAAGACCTGGTAATCGGAGAGAGCTCGGGGATGCCCTGGTCATCGGACAGGGCTCAGGGGAAGCCCTGGTAATTGGAGAGAGCTCAGGGGATGTTCTGGTAATTGGAGAGAGCTCGGGGAAGCCCTGCTAATCGGAGAGAGCTCAGGGGAAGCTCTGGTAATTGGTGAGAGCTCAGGGGAAGCCCTTGTAATTGGAGAGAGCTCAGGGGAAGCCCTGGTAATCGGACAGGGCTCAGGGGAAGCCCTGGTAATCGGACAGGGCTCAGCGGAAACCCTGGTAATCGGAGAGAGCTCGGGGATGTCCTGGTAATCGGAAAGGGCTCAGGGGAAGCCCTGGTAATTGGAAAGGACTCGGGGAAGCCCTGGTAATCGGAGAGAGCTCAGGGGAAGCCCTGGTAATCCGACAGGGCTCAGGGGAAGCCCTGGTAATTGGAAAGGACTCGGGGAAAGCCCTGGTAATCGGAGAGAGCTCAGGGGAATCCATGGTAATCGGACAGGGCTCAGGGGAAGCCCTGGTAATCGGACAGGGCTCAGCGGAAGCCCTGGTAATTGGAGAGAGCTCGGGGATGTCCTGGTAATCGGACAGGGCTCAGGGTAAGCCCTGGTAATTGGAAAGGACTCGGGGAAGCCCTGGTAATCGGAGAGAGCTCAGGGGAAGCCCTGGTAATCGGACAGGGCTCAGGGGAAGCCCTGGTAATTGGAAAGGACTCGGGGGAAGCCCTGGTAATCGGAGAGATCTCAGGGGAATCCATGGTAATCGGACAGTGCTCAGGGGAAGCCCTGGTAATTGGAGAGAGCTCAGGTGAATCCCTGGTAATTGGAGAGAGCTCGGGGAAGCCCTGGTAATCAGAGAGAGCGCAGGGGAAGCCCTGGTAATCGGACAGGGCTCGGGGGAAGCCCTGGTAATTGGAGAGAGCTCAGGGGAAGCCCTGGTAATCGGAGAGGGCTCGGGGAAGCCCTGGTAATCGGAGAGAACTGAGGGGATGCCCTGGTAATTGGTGAGAGCTCAGGGGAAGCCCTGGTAATCGGAGAGAGCTCGGGGAAGCCCTGGTAATTGGAAATGGTCCAGGGATGCCCTGGTAATTGGAGAGAGCTCAGGGAAGACCTCGTAATCGGAAAGCACTCGGGGAAGCCCTGGTAATCGCAGAGAGCTCAGGGGAAGCCCTGGTAATTGGACAGGGCTCAGGGGAAGCCCTGGTAATCGGAAAGCATTCGGGGAAGCACTGGTAATTGGAGAGAGCTCAGGGAAGCCCTGGTAATTGGACAGGGCTCGGGGGAGCCCTGGTAATCGGACAGGGCTCAGGGGAAGCCCTGGTAATTGGAGAGAGCTCAGGGGAATCCCTGGTAATTGGAGAGAGCTCGGGGAAGCCCTGGTAATTGGAGAGAGCTCGGGGGAATCCCTGGTAATTCGATCTAGCTCAGGGGAAGCCCTCTTAATTGGAGAGAGCTGGGGGATGCCCCGGCAATCGGACAGGGCTCAGGGGCAGCCCTGGTAATCGAAGAGAGCTCAGGGGAAGCCCTGGTAATTGGAGAGAGCTCAGGGGAAGCTCTGGTAATAGGACAGGGCTCAGGGGAAGCCCTGGGAATCGGAGAGGGTTCGGGGAAGCCCTGGTTATTGGGCAGGGCACAGGGGAAGCCCTGGTAATCGAATAGAGCTCGGGGGAAGCCCTGGTAATCGGAGAGAGCGCGGGGGAAGCCCTGGTAATTGGAGAGAGCTCGGGGGAAGCCCTGGTAATTCGAGATAGCTCAGGGGAAGCCCTCTTAATTGGAGAGAGCTCGGGGAAGCCCAGGCAATCGGACAGGGCTCAGTGGCAGCCCTGGTAATTGGAGAGAGCTCAGGGGAAGCTCTGGTAATAGGACAGGGCTCAGGGGAAGCCCTGGTAATCGGAGAGTGTTCGGGGAAGCCCTGGTTATTTGGCAGGGCTCAAGGGAAGCCCTGGTAATCGAATAGAGGTCGGGGGAAGCCCTGGTAATCGGAGAGAGCGCGGGGGAAGCCCTGGTAATTGGACAGGGCTCAGGGGAAGCCCTGGTAATTGGAGAGAGCTCAGGGGAAGCCCTGGTAATTGGAGAGAGCTCAGGGAAGCCCTGGTATTCGGAGAGAGCTCGGGGAAGCCCTGTTAATCGGAGAGAGCTCAGGGAAGCCCTAGTAATCAGAGAGGGCTCGGGGGAAGCCCTCGTAAACGGAGAGAGCTCAGGGGAAGCCCTGCTAATAGGACAGGGCTCAGGGGAAGCCCCGGTAATCGGAGAGAGCTCGGGGGAAGCCCTGGTAATTGGAGAGCACTTGGGGAAGCCCTGGTAATCGGAGAGAGCTCGGGGAAGCCCTGGTAATCGGAGAGTGCTCAGGGAAGCCCTGGTAATCAGAGAGGGCTCGGGGGAAGCCCTGGTAATCGGAGAGAGCTCAGGGGAAGCCATGGTAATAGGACAGAGCTCAGGGGAAGCCCTGGTAATCGGAAAGCATTCGGGGAAGCACTGGTAATTGGAGAGAGCTCGGGGAAGCCCTGGTAATTGGAAAGGGCTCGGGGGAGCCCTGGTATTCGGACAGGGCTTAGGGGAAGCCCTGGTAATTGGAGAGAGCTCAGGGGAATCCCTGGTAATTGGAGAGAGCTCGGGGAAGTCCTGGTAATTGGAGAGAGCTCAGGGGAAGCCCTGGTAATTGGAGAGAGCTCAGGGGAAGCCCTGGTAATTGGAGAGAGCTCGGGGAAGCCCTGGTATTCGGAGAGAGCCCGGGGAAGCCCTGGTAATTGGAGAGAGCTCGGGGAAGCCCTCGTAATCGGAAAGCACTCGGGGAAGCCCTGGTAATCGGAGAGAGCTCAGGGGAAGCTCTGGTAATAGGACAGGGCTCAGGGGAAGTCCTGGTAATCGGAGAGGGTTCGGGGAAGCCCTGGTTATTGGGCAGGGCTCAGGGGAAGCCCTGGTAATCGAATAGAGCTCGGGGGAAGCCCTGGTAATCGGAGAGAGCGCGGGGGAAGCCCTGGTAATTGGACAGGGCTCAGGGGAAGCCCTGGTAATTGGAGAGAGCTCAGGGGAAGCCCTGGTAATTGGAGAGAGCTCGGGGAAGCCCTGGTATTCGGAGAGAGCCCGGGGAAGCCCTGTTAATCGGAGAGAGCTCAGGGGAAGCCCTGGTAATTGGACAGGGCTCAGGGGAAGCCCTGGTAATCGGAAAGCATTCGGGGAAGCACTGGTAATTGGAGAGAGCTCAGGGAACCCTGGTAATTGGACAGGGCTCGGGGCAGCCCTGGTAATCGGACAGGGCTCAGGGGAAGCCCTGGTAATCGGAGAGAACTCAGGGGAATCCCTGGTAATTGGAGAGAGCTCGGGGAAGCCCTGGTAATTGGAGAGAGCTCGGGGGATGCCCTGGTAATTCGAGATAGCGCAGGGGAAGCCCTCTTAATTGGAGAGAGCTCGGGGAAGCCCCGGCAATCGGACAGGGCTCAGGGGCAGCCCTGGTAATCGAAGAGAGCTCAGGGGAAGCCCTGGTAATTGGAGAGAGCTCAGGGGAAGCTCTGGTAATAGGACAGGGCTCAGGGGAAGACCTGGTAATCGGAGAGGGTTCGGGGAAGCCCTGGTTATTGGGCAGCGCTCAGGGGAAGCCCTGGTAATTGGAGAGAGCTCAGGGGAAGCCCTGGTAATTGGAGAGAGCTCGGGGAAGCCCTGGTATTCGGAGAGAGCTCGGGGAAGCCCTGTTAATCGGAGAGAGCTCAGGGAAGCCCTAGTAATCAGAGAGGGCTCGGGGGAAGCCCTCGTAAACGGAGAGAGCTCAGGGGAAGCCCTGCTATTAGGACAGGGCTCAGGGGAAGCCCCGGTAATTGGAGAGAGCTCGGGGGAAGCCCTGGTAATTGGACAGGGCTCAGCGGAAGCCCTGGTAATTGGCGAGAGCTCAGGGGAAGCCCTGGTAATCGGACAGGGCTCAGGGGAAGCCCTGGTTATCGGACAGGGCTCAGCGGAAGCGCTGGTAATCGGAGAGAGCTCAGGGGAATCTCTGGTAATTGGAGAGAGCTCAGGGGAAGCCCTGGTAATCGGAGAGAGCTCAGGGGAAGCTCTGGTAATTGGTGAGAGCTCAGGGTAAGCCCTGGTAATCGGAGAGAGCTCGGGGAAGACCTCGTAATCGGAAAGCACTCGGGGAAGCCCTGGTAATCGCAGAGAGCTCAGGGGAAGCCCTGGTAATTGGACAGGGCTCAGGGGAAGCCCTGGTAATCGGAAAGCATTCGGGGAAGCACTGGTAATTGGAGAGAGCTCAGGGAAGCCCTGGTAATTGGACAGGGCTCGGGGGAGCCCTGGTAATCGGACAGGGCTCAGGGGAAGCCCTGGTAATTGGAGAGAGCTCAGGGGAATCCCTGGTAATTGGAGAGAGCTCGGGGAAGCCCTGGTAATTGGAGAGAGCTCGGGGGAAGCCCTGGTAATTCGATATAGCTCAGGGGAAGCCCTCTTAATTGGAGAGAGCTGGGGGATGCCCCGGCAATCGGACAGGGCTCAGGGGCAGCCCTGGTAATCGAAGAGAGCTCAGGGGAAGCCCTGGTATTCGGAGAGAGCTCGGGGAAGCCCTGTTAATCGGAGAGAGCTCAGGGAAGCCCTAGTAATCAGAGAGGGCTCGGGGGAAGCCCTCGTAAACGGAGAGAGCTCAGGGGAAGCCCTGCTATTAGGACAGGGCTCAGGGGAAGCCCCGGTAATTGGAGAGAGCTCGGGGGAAGCCCTGGTAATTGGACAGGGCTCAGCGGAAGCCCTGGTAATTGGCGAGAGCTCAGGGGAAGCCCTGGTAATCGGACAGGGCTCAGGGGAAGCCCTGGTTATCGGACAGGGCTCAGCGGAAGCGCTGGTAATCGGAGAGAGCTCAGGGGAATCTCTGGTAATTGGAGAGAGCTCAGGGGAAGCCCTGGTAATCGGAGAGAGCTCAGGGGAAGCTCTGGTAATTGGTGAGAGCTCAGGGTAAGCCCTGGTAATCGGAGAGAGCTCGGGGAAGACCTCGTAATCGGAAAGCACTCGGGGAAGCCCTGGTAATCGCAGAGAGCTCAGGGGAAGCCCTGGTAATTGGACAGGGCTCAGGGGAAGCCCTGGTAATCGGAAAGCATTCGGGGAAGCACTGGTAATTGGAGAGAGCTCAGGGAAGCCCTGGTAATTGGACAGGGCTCGGGGGAGCCCTGGTAATCGGACAGGGCTCAGGGGAAGCCCTGGTAATTGGAGAGAGCTCAGGGGAATCCCTGGTAATTGGAGAGAGCTCGGGGAAGCCCTGGTAATTGGAGAGAGCTCGGGGGAAGCCCTGGTAATTCGATATAGCTCAGGGGAAGCCCTCTTAATTGGAGAGAGCTGGGGGATGCCCCGGCAATCGGACAGGGCTCAGGGGCAGCCCTGGTAATCGAAGAGAGCTCAGGGGAAGCCCTGGTAATTGGAGAGAGCTCAGGGGAAGCTCTGGTAATAGGACAGGGCTCAGGGGAAGCCCTGGGAATCGGAGAGGGTTTGGGGAAGCCCTGGTTATTGGGCAGGGCACAGGGGAAGCCCTGGTAATCGAATAGAGCTCGGGGGAAGCCCTGGTAATCGGAGAGAGCGCGGGGGAAGCCCTGGTAATTGGAGAGAGCTCGGGGGAAGCCCTGGTAATTCGAGATAGCTCAGGGGAAGCCCTCTTAATTGGAGAGAGCTCGGGGAAGCCCAGGCAATCGGACAGGGCTCAGTGGCAGCCCTGGTAATTGGAGAGAGCTCAGGGGAAGCTCTGGTAATAGGACAGGGCTCAGGGGAAGCCCTGGTAATCAGAGAGGGCTCGGGGGAAGCCCTGGTAATCGGAGAGAGCTCAGGGGAAGCCATGGTAATAGGACAGAGCTCAGGGGAAGCCCTGGTAATCGGAAAGCATTCGGGGAAGCACTGGTAATTGGAGAGAGCTCGGGGAAGCCCTGGTAATTGGAAAGGGCTCGGGGGAGCCCTGGTATTCGGACAGGGCTTAGGGGAAGCCCTGGTAATTGGAGAGAGCTCAGGGGAATCCCTGGTAATTGGAGAGAGCTCGGGGAAGTCCTGGTAATTGGAGAGAGCTCAGGGGAAGCCCTGGTAATTGGAGAGAGCTCAGGGGAAGCCCTGGTAATTGGAGAGAGCTCGGGGAAGCCCTGGTATTCGGAGAGAGCCCGGGGAAGCCCTGGTAATTGGAGAGAGCTCGGGGAAGCCCTCGTAATCGGAAAGCACTCGGGGAAGCCCTGGTAATCGGAGAGAGCTCAGGGGAAGCTCTGGTAATAGGACAGGGCTCAGGGGAAGTCCTGGTAATCGGAGAGGGTTCGGGGAAGCCGTGGTTATTGGGCAGGGCTCAGGGGAAGCCCTGGTAATCGAATAGAGCTCGGGGGAAGCCCTGGTAATCGGAGAGAGCGCGGGGGAAGCCCTGGTAATTGGACAGGGCTCAGGGGAAGCCCTGGTAATTGGAGAGAGCTCAGGGGAAGCCCTGGTAATTGGAGAGAGCTCGGGGAAGCCCTGGTATTCGGAGAGAGCCCGGGGAAGCCCTGTTAATCGGAGAGAGCTCAGGGGAAGCCCTGGTAATTGGACAGGGCTCAGGGGAAGCCCTGGTAATCGGAAAGCATTCGGGGAAGCACTGGTAATTGGAGAGAGCTCAGGGAACCCTGGTAATTGGACAGGGCTCGGGGCAGCCCTGGTAATCGGACAGGGCTCAGGGGAAGCCCTGGTAATTGGAGAGAACTCAGGGGAATCCCTGGTAATTGGAGAGAGCTCGGGGAAGCCCTGGTAATTGGAGAGAGCTCGGGGGATGCCCTGGTAATTCGAGATAGCGCAGGGGAAGCCCTCTTAATTGGAGAGAGCTCGGGGAAGCCCCGGCAATCGGACAGGGCTCAGGGGCAGCCCTGGTAATCGAAGAGAGCTCAGGGGAAGCCCTGGTAATTGGAGAGAGCTCAGGGGAAGCTCTGGTAATAGGACAGGGCTCAGGGGAAGACCTGGTAATCGGAGAGGGTTCGGGGAAGCCCTGGTTATTGGGCAGCGCTCAGGGGAAGCCCTGGTAATTGGAGAGAGCTCAGGGGAAGCCCTGGTAATTGGAGAGAGCTCGGGGAAGCCCTGGTATTCGGAGAGAGCTCGGGGAAGCCCTGTTAATCGGAGAGAGCTCAGGGAAGCCCTAGTAATCAGAGAGGGCTCGGGGGAAGCCCTCGTAAACGGAGAGAGCTCAGGGGAAGCCCTGCTATTAGGACAGGGCTCAGGGGAAGCCCCGGTAATTGGAGAGAGCTCGGGGGAAGCCCTGGTAATTGGACAGGGCTCAGCGGAAGCCCTGGTAATTGGCGAGAGCTCAGGGGAAGCCCTGGTAATCGGACAGGGCTCAGGGGAAGCCCTGGTTATCGGACAGGGCTCAGCGGAAGCGCTGGTAATCGGAGAGAGCTCAGGGGAATCTCTGGTAATTGGAGAGAGCTCAGGGGAAGCCCTGGTAATCGGAGAGAGCTCAGGGGAAGCTCTGGTAATTGGTGAGAGCTCAGGGTAAGCCCTGGTAATCGGAGAGAGCTCGGGGAAGACCTCGTAATCGGAAAGCACTCGGGGAAGCCCTGGTAATCGCAGAGAGCTCAGGGGAAGCCCTGGTAATTGGACAGGGCTCAGGGGAAGCCCTGGTAATCGGAAAGCATTCGGGGAAGCACTGGTAATTGGAGAGAGCTCAGGGAAGCCCTGGTAATTGGACAGGGCTCGGGGGAGCCCTGGTAATCGGACAGGGCTCAGGGGAAGCCCTGGTAATTGGAGAGAGCTCAGGGGAATCCCTGGTAATTGGAGAGAGCTCGGGGAAGCCCTGGTAATTGGAGAGAGCTCGGGGGAAGCCCTGGTAATTCGATATAGCTCAGGGGAAGCCCTCTTAATTGGAGAGAGCTGGGGGATGCCCCGGCAATCGGACAGGGCTCAGGGGCAGCCCTGGTAATCGAAGAGAGCTCAGGGGAAGCCCTGGTAATTGGAGAGAGCTCAGGGGAAGCTCTGGTAATAGGACAGGGCTCAGGGGAAGCCCTGGGAATCGGAGAGGGTTTGGGGAAGCCCTGGTTATTGGGCAGGGCACAGGGGAAGCCCTGGTAATCGAATAGAGCTCGGGGGAAGCCCTGGTAATCGGAGAGAGCGCGGGGGAAGCCCTGGTAATTGGAGAGAGCTCGGGGGAAGCCCTGGTAATTCGAGATAGCTCAGGGGAAGCCCTCTTAATTGGAGAGAGCTCGGGGAAGCCCAGGCAATCGGACAGGGCTCAGTGGCAGCCCTGGTAATTGGAGAGAGCTCAGGGGAAGCTCTGGTATTAGGACAGGGCTCAGGGGAAGCCCTGGTAATCGGAGAGGGTTCGGGGAAGCCCTGGTTATTTGGCAGGGCTCAAGGGAAGCCCTGGTAATCGAATAGAGGTCGGGGGAAGCCCTGGTAATCGGAGAGAGCGCGGGGGAAGCCCTGGTAATTGGACAGGGCTCAGGGGAAGCCCTGGTAATTGGAGAGAGCTCAGGGGAAGCCCTGGTAATTGGAGAGAGCTCAGGGAAGCCCTGGTATTCGGAGAGAGCTCGGGGAAGCCCTGTTAATCGGGGAGAGCTCAGGGAAGCCCTAGTAATCAGAGAGGGCTCGGGGGAAGCCCTCGTAAACGGAGAGAGCTCAGGGGAAGCCCTGCTAATAGGACAGGGCTCAGGGGAAGCCCCGGTAATCGGAGAGAGCTCGGGGGAAGCCCTGGTAATTGGAGAGCACTTGGGGAAGCCCTGGTAATCGGAGAGAGCTCGGGGAAGCCCTGGTAATCGGAGAGTGCTCAGGGAAGCCCTGGTAATCAGAGAGGGCTCGGGGGAAGCCCTGGTAATCGGAGAGAGCTCAGGGGAAGCCATGGTAATAGGACAGAGCTCAGGGGAAGCCCTGGTAATCGGAAAGCATTCGGGGAAGCACTGGTAATTGGAGAGAGCTCGGGGAAGCCCTGCTAATTGGAAAGGGCTCGGGGGAGCCCTGGTATTCGGACAGGGCTCAGGGGAAGCCCTGGTAATTGGAGAGAGCTCAGGGGAATCCCTGGTAATTGGAGAGAGCTCGGGGAAGTCCTGGTAATTGGAGAGAGCTCAGGGGAAGCCCTGGTAATTGGAGAGAGCTCAGGGGAAGCCCTGGTAATTGGAGAGAGCTCGGGGAAGCCCTGGTATTCGGAGAGAGCCCGGGGAAGCCCTGGTAATAGGAGAGAGCTCGGGGAAGCCCTCGTAATCGGAAAGCACTCGGGGAAGCCCTGGTAATCGGAGAGAGCTCAGGGGAAGCTCTGGTAATAGGACAGGGCTCAGGGGAAGCCCTGCTAATCGGAGAGGGTTCGGGGAAGCCCTGGTTATTGGGCAGGGCTCAGGGGAAGCCCTGGTAATCGAATAGAGCTCGGGGGAAGCCCTGGTAATCGTAGAGAGCGCGGGGGAAGCCCTGGTAATTGGACAGGGCTCAGGGGAAGCCCTGGTAATTGGAGAGAGCTCAGGGGAAGCCCTGGTAATTGGAGAGAGCTCGGGGAAGCCCTGGTATTCGGAGAGAGCCCGGGGAAGCCCTGTTAATCGGAGAGAGCTCAGGGAAGCCCTAGTAATCAGAGAGGGCTCGGGGGAAGCCCTCGTAAACGGAGAGAGCTCAGGGGAAGCCCTGCTAATAGGACAGGGCCCAGGGGAAGCCCCGGTAATCGGAGAGAGCTCGGGGGAAGCCCTGGTAATTGGAGAGCAATTGGGGAAGCCCTGGTAATCAGAGAGAGCTCGGGGAAGCCCTGGTAATCGGAGAGAGCTCAGGGAAGCCCTGGTAATCAGAGAGGGCTCGGGGGAAGCCCTGGTAATCAGAGAGAGCTCAGGGGAAGCCATGGTAATAGGACAGGGCTCAGGGGAAGCCCTGGTAATAGGACAGGGGTCAGGGGAAGGCCTGGTAATTGGAGAAGGCTCGGGAAAGCCGTGGTAATCGGACAGGGCTCAGGGGAAGCCCTGCTAATCGGAGAGAGCTCGGGGCAGCCCTGGTAATCGGAGAGAGCTCCGGGAAACCTTGGTAATCGGAGAGAGCTCGGGGATGCCCTGGTAATTGGAGAGAGCTCAGGGGAAGCCCTGGTAATCGGAGAGAGCTTGGGGAAGCCCTGGTAATCGGAGAGAGCTCGGAGAAGCCTTGGTAATCGGAGAGAGCACAGAGGAAGACCTGGTAATTGGGGAGCACTTGGGGAAGCCCTGGTAATCGGGGAAGCCCTGGTAATCGGTGAGAGCTCGGGGAAGCCCTGGTAATCGGAGAGAGCTCGGGGAAGCCCTGGTAATCAGAGAGGGCTTGGGGGAAGCCCTGGTATTCGGACAGGGCTCAGGGGAAGCCCTGGTAATCGGAGAGAGCTCAGGCGAATCCCTGGTAATCGGAGAGAGCTCAGGGGAAGCTCTGGTAATAGGAGAGGTCTCAGGGGAAGCCCTGGTAATCGGAGAGGGCTCGGGGAAGCCCTGGTAATTGGAGAGAGCTCGGGGGAAGCCCTGGTAATTCGAGATAGCTCAGGGGAAGCCCTGGTAATTCGAGATAGCGCAGGGGAAGCCCTCTTAATTGGAGAGAGCTCGGGGAAGCCCCGGCAATCGGACAGGGCTCAGGGGCAGCCCTGGTAATTCGAGAGAGCTCAGGGGATGCTCTGGTAATAGGACAGAGCTCAGGGGAAGCCCTGGTAATTCGAGATAGCGCAGGGGAAGCCCTCTTAATTGGAGAGAGCTCGGGGAAGCCCCGGCAATCGGACAGGGCTCAGGGGCAGCCCTGGTAATTCGAGAGAGCTCAGGGGATGCTCTGGTAATAGGACAGGGCTCAGGGGAAGCCCTGGTAATCGGAGAGGGTTCGGGGAAGCCCTGGTTATTTGGCAGGGCTCAAGGGAAGCCATGGTAATCGAATAGAGCTCGGGGGAAGCCCTGGTAATCGGAGAGAGCGCGGGGGAAGCCCTGGTAATTGGACAGGGCTCAGGGGAAGCCCTGGTAATTGGAGAGAGCTCAGGGGAAGCCCTGGTAATTGGAGAGAGCTCAGGGAAGCCCTGGTATTCGGAGAGAGCTCGGGGAAGCCCTGTTAATCGGAGAGTGCTCAGGGAAGCCCTAGTAATCAGAGAGGGCTCGGGGGAAGCCCTCGTAAACGGAGAGAGCTCAGGGGAAGCCCTGCTAATAGGACAGGGCTCAGGGGAAGCCCCGGTAATCGGAGAGAGCTCGGGGGAAGCCCTGGTAATTGGAGAGCACTTGGGGAAGCCCTGGTAATCGGAGAGAGCTCGGGGAAGCTCTGGTAATCGGAGAGTGCTCAGGGAAGCCCTGGTAATCAGAGCGGGCTCGGGGGAAGCCCTGGTAATCGGAGAGAGCTCAGGGGAAGCCATGGTAATAGGACAGAGCTCAGGGGAAGCCCTGGTAATCGGAAAGCATTCGGGGAAGCACTGGTAATTGGAGAGAGCTCAGGGAACCCTGGTAATTGGACAGGGCTCGGGGCAGCCCTGGTAATCGGACAGGGCTCAGGGGAAGCCCTGGTAATTGGAGAGAACTCAGGGGAATCCCTGGTAATTGGAGAGAGCTCGGGGAAGCCCTGGTAATTGGAGAGAGCTCGGGGGATGCCCTGGTAATTCGAGATAGCGCAGGGGAAGCCCTCTTAATTGGAGAGAGCTCGGGTAAGCCCCGGCAATCGGACAGGGCTCAGGGGCAGCCCTGGTAATCGAAGAGAGCTCAGGGGAAGCCCTGGTAATTGGAGAGAGCTCAGGGGAAGCTCTGGTAATAGGACAGGGCTCAGGGGAAGACCTGGTAATCGGAGAGGGTTCGGGGAAGCCCTGGTTATTGGGCAGGGCTCAGGGAAAGTCCTGGTAATCGAATAGAGCTCGGGGGAAGCCCTGGTAATTGGAGAGAGCTCAGTGGAAGCCCTGGGAATCGGAGAGAGCTCAGGGGAAGCTCTGGTAATTGGTGAGAGCTCAGGGTAAGCCCTGGTAATCGGAGAGAGCTCGGGGAAGACCTCGTAATCGGAAAGCACTCGGGGAAGCCCTGGTAATCGCAGAGAGCTCAGGGGAAGCCCTGGTAATTGGACAGGGCTCAGGGGAAGCCCTGGTAATCGGAAAGCATTCGGGGAAGCACTGGTAATTGGTGAGAGCTCAGGGAAGCCCTGGTAATTGGACAGGGCTCGGGGGAGCCCTGGTAATCGGACAGGGCTCAGGGGAAGCCCTGGTAATTGGAGAGAGCTCAGGGGAATCCCTGGTAATTGGAGAGAGCTCGGGGAAGCCCTGGTAATTGGAGAGAGCTCGGGGGAAGCCCTGGTAATTCGATATAGCTCAGGGGAAGCCCTCTTAATTGGAGAGAGCTGGGGGATGCCCCGGCAATCGGACAGGGCTCAGGGGCAGCCCTGGTAATCGAAGAGAGCTCAGGGGAAGCCCTGGTAATTGGAGAGAGCTCAGGGGAAGCTCTGGTAATAGGACAGGGCTCAGGGGAAGCCCTGGGAATCGGAGAGGGTTCGGGGAAGCCCTGGTTATTGGGCAGGGCACAGGGGAAGCCCTGGTAATCGAATAGAGCTCGGGGGAAGCCCTGGTAATCGGAGAGAGCGCGGGGGAAGCCCTGGTAATTGGAGAGAGCTCGGGGGAAGCCCTGGTAATTCGAGATAGCTCAGGGGAAGCCCTCTTAAGTGGAGAGAGCTCGGGGAAGCCCAGGCAATCGGACAGGGCTCAGGGGCAGCCCTGGTAATTCGAGAGAGCTCAGGGGATGCTCTGGTAATAGGACAGGGCTCAGGGGAAGCCCTGGTAATCGGAGAGGGTTCGGGGAAGCCCTGGTTATTTGGCAGGGCTCAAGGGAAGCCATGGTAATCGAATAGAGCTCGGGGGAAGCCCTGGTAATCGGAGAGAGCACGGGGGAAGCCCTGGTAATTGGACAGGGCTCAGGGGAAGCCCTGGTAATTGGAGAGAGCTCAGGGGAAGCCCTGGTAATTGGAGAGAGCTCAGGGAAGCCCTGGTATTCGGAGAGAGCTCGGGGAAGCCCTGTTAATCGGAGAGAGCTCAGGGAAGCCCTAGTAATCAGAGAGGGCTCGGGGGAAGCCCTCGTAAACGGAGAGAGCTCAGGGGAAGCCCTGCTAATAGGACAGGGCTCAGGGGAAGCCCCGGTAATCGGAGAGAGCTCGGGGGAAGCCCTGGTAATTGGAGAGCACTTGGGGAAGCCCTGGTAATCGGAGAGAGCTCGGGGAAGCCCTGGTAATCGGAGAGTGCTCAGGGAAGCCCTGGTAATCAGAGAGGGCTCGGGGGAAGCCCTGGTAACCGGAGAGAGCTCAGGGGAAGCCATGGTAATAGGACAGAGCTCAGGGGAAGCCCTGGTAATCGGAAAGCATTCGGGGAAGCACTGGTAATTGGAGAGAGCTCGGGGAAGCCCTGGTAATTGGAAAGGCCTCGGGGGAGCCCTGGTATTCGGACAGGGCTCAGGGGAAGCCCTGGTAATTGGAGAGAGCTCAGGGGAATCCCTGGTAATTGGAGAGAGCTCGGGGAAGTCCTGGTAATTGGAGAGAGCTCGGGGGAAGCCCTGGTAATTCGAGATAGCTCAGGGTAAGCCCTCTTAATTGGAGAGAGCTCGGGGAAGCCCCGGCAATCGGACAGGACTCAGAGGCAGCCCTGGTAATCGAAGAGAGCTCAGGGGAAGCCCTGGTAATTGGAGAGAGCTCAGGGGAAGCTCTGGTAATAGGACAGGGCTCAGGGGAAGCCCTGGTAATCGGAGAGGGTTCGGGGAAGCCCTGGTTATTGGGCAGGGCTCAGGGGAAGCCCTGGTAATCGAATAGAGCTCGGGGGAAGCCCTGGTAATCGGAGAGAGCGCGGGGGAAGCCCTCGTAATTGGACAGGGCTCAGGGGAAGCCCTGGTAATTGGAGAGATCTCAGGGGAAGCCCTGGTAATTGGAGAGAGCTCGGGGAAGCCCTGGTATTCGGAGAGAGCCCGGGGAAGCCCTGTTAATCGGAGAGAGCTCAGGGAAGCCCTAGTAATCAGAGAGGGCTCGGGGGAAGCCCTCGTAAACGGAGAGAGCTCAGGTGAAGCCCTGCTAATAGGACAGGGCTCAGGGGAAGCCCCGGTAATCGGAGAGAGCTCGGGGGAAGCCCTGGTAATTGGAGAGCAATTGGGGAAGGCCTGTTAATTGGAGAGAGCTCGGGGAAGCCCTGGTAATCGGAGAGAGCTCAGGGAAGCCCTGGTAATCAGAGAGGGCTCGGGGGAAGCCCTGGTAATCAGAGAGAGCTCAGGGGAAGCCATGGTAATAGGACAGGGCTCAGGGGAAGCCCTGGTAATAGGACAGGGGTCAGGGGAAGGCCTGGTAATCGGAGAAGGCTCAGGAAAGCCCTGGTAATCGGACAGGGCTCAGGGGAAGCCCTGCTAATCGGAGAGAGCTCGGGGCATCCCTGGTAATCGGAGAGAGCTCCGGGAAACCTTGGTAATCAGAGAGAGCTCGGGGAAGCCCTGGTAATTGGAGAGAGCTCAGGGGAAGCCCTGGTAATCGGAGAGAGCTTGGGGAAGCCCTGGTAATCGGAGAGAGCTCGGGGAAGCCTTGGTAATCGGAGAGAGCACAGAGGAAGACCTGGTAATTGGGGAGCACTTGGGGAAGACCTCGTAATCGGGGAAGCCCTGGTAATCGGAGAGAGCTCGGGGAAGCCCTGGTAATCGGAGAGAGCTCGGGGAAGCCCTGGTAATCAGAGAGGGCTTGGGGGAAGCCCTGGTATTCGGACAGGGCTCAGGGGAAGCCCTGGTAATCGGAGAGAGATCAGGCGAATCCCTGGTAATCGGAGAGAGCTCAGGGGAAGCACTGGTAATAGGAGAGGTCTCAGGGGAAGCCCTGGTAATCGGAGAGGGCTCGGGGAAGCCCTGGTAATCGGACAGGGCCCTGAGGAAGCCCTGGTAATCGGAAAGAGCTCGGGGGAAGACCTGGTAACCGGTGAGAGCTCAGGGGAAGCTATGGTGATTGGACAGGGCTCAGGGGAAGCCCTGGTAATCGGAAAGCATTCGGGGAAGCACTGGTAATTGGAGAGAGCTCAGGGAACCCTGGTAATTGGACAGGGCTCGGGGCAGCCCTGGTAATCGGACAGGGCTCAGGGGAAGCCCTGGTAATTGGAGAGAACTCAGGGGAATCCCTGGTAATTGGAGAGAGCTCGGGGAAGCCCTGGTAATTGGAGAGAGCTCGGGGGATGCCCTGGTAATTCGAGATAGCGCAGGGGAAGCCCTCTTAATTGGAGAGAGCTCGGGGAAGCCCCGGCAATCGGACAGGGCTCAGGGGCAGCCCTGGTAATCGAAGAGAGCTCAGGGGAAGCCCTGGTAATTGGAGAGAGCTCAGGGGAAGCTCTGGTAATAGGACAGGGCTCAGGGGAAGACCTGGTAATCGGAGAGGGTTCGGGGAAGCCCTGGTTATTGGGCAGGGCTCAGGGGAAGCCCTGGTAATCGAATAGAGCTCGGGGGAAGCCCTGGTAATCGGAGAGAGCGCGGGGGAAGCCCTGGTAATTGGACAGGGCTCAGGGGAAGCCCTGGTAATTGGAGAGAGCTCAGGGGAAGCCCTGGTAATTGGAGAGAGCTCAGTGGAAGCCCTGGGAATCGGAGAGAGCTCAGGGGAAGCTCTGGTAATTGGTGAGAGTTCAGGGTAAGCCCTGGTAATCGGAGAGAGCTCGGGGAAGACCTCGTAATCGGAAAGCACTCGGGGAAGCCCTGGTAATCGCAGAGAGCTCAGGGGAAGCCCTGGTAATTGGACAGGGCTCAGGGGAAGCCCTGGTAATCGGAAAGCATTCGGGGAAGCACTGGTAATTGGAGAGAGCTCAGGGAAGCCCTGGTAATTGGACAGGGCTCGGGGGAGCCCTGGTAATCGGACAGGGCTCAGGGGAAGCCCTGGTAATTGGAGAGAGCTCAGGGGAATCCCTGGTAATTGGAGAGAGCTCGGGGAAGCCCTGGTAATTGGAGAGAGCTCGGGGGAAGCCCTGGTAATTCGATATAGCTCAGGGGAAGCCCTCTTAATTGGAGAGAGCTGGGGAATGCCCCGGCAATCGGACAGGGCTCAGGGGCAGCGCTGGTAATCGAAGAGAGCTCAGGGGATGCCCTGGTAATTGGAGAGAGCTCAGGGGAAGCTCTGGTAATAGGACAGGGCTCAGGGGAAGCCCTGGGAATCGGAGAGGGTTCGGGGAAGCCCTGGTTATTGGGCAGGGCACAGGGGAAGCCCTGGTAACCGAATAGAGCTCGGGGGAAGCCCTGGTAATCGGAGAGAGCGCGGGGGAAGCCCTGGTAATTGGAGAGAGCTCGGGGGAAGCCCTGGTAATTCGAGATAGCTCAGGGGAAGCCCTCTTAAGTGGAGAGAGCTCGGGGAAGCCCAGGCAATCGGACAGGGCTCAGGGGCAGCCCTGGTAATTCGAGAGAGCTCAGGGGATGCTCTGGTAATAGGACAGGGCTCAGGGGAAGCCCTGGTAATCGGAGAGGGTTCGGGGAAGCCCTGGTTATTTGGCAGGGCTCAAGGGAAGCCATGGTAATCGAATAGAGCTCGGGGGAAGCCCTGGTAATCGGAGAGAGCGCGGGGGAAGCCCTGGTAATAGGACAGGGCTCAGGGGAAGCCCCGGTAATCGGAGAGAGCTCGGGGGAAGCCCTGGTAATTGGAGAGCACTTGGGGAAGCCCTGGTAATCGGAGAGAGCTCGGGGAAGCCCTGGTAATCGGAGAGTGCTCAGGGAAGCCCTGGTAATCAGAGAGGGCTCGGGGGAAGCCCTGGTAATCGGAGAGAGCTCAGGGGAAGCCATGGTAATAGGACAGAGCTCAGGGGAAGCCCTGGTAATCGGAAAGCATTCGGGGAAGCACTGGTAATTGGAGAGAGCTCAGGGAACCCTGGTAATTGGACAGGGCTCGGGGCAGCCCTGGTAATCGGACAGGGCTCAGGGGAAGCCCTGGTAATTGGAGAGAACTCAGGGGAATCCCTGGTAATTGGAGAGAGCTCGGGGAAGCCCTGGTAATTGGAGAGAGCTCGGGGGATGCCCTGGTAATTCGAGATAGCGCAGGGGAAGCCCTCTTAATTGGAGAGAGCTCGGGGAAGCCCCGGCAATCGGACAGGGCTCAGGGGCAGCCCTGGTAATCGAAGAGAGCTCAGGGGAAGCCCTGGTAATTGGAGAGAGCTCAGGGGAAGCTCTGGTAATAGGACAGGGCTCAGGGGAAGACCTGGTAATCGGAGAGGGTTCGGGGAAGCCCTGGTTATTGGGCAGGGCTCAGGGGAAGCCCTGGTAATCGAATAGAGCTCGGGGGAAGCCCTGGTAATCGGAGAGAGCGCGGGGGAAGCCCTGGTAATTGGACAGGGCTCAGGGGAAGCCCTGGTAATTGGAGAGAGCTCAGGGGAAGCCCTGGTAATTGGAGAGAGCTCAGTGGAAGTCCTGGGAATCGGAGAGAGCTCAGGGGAAGCTCTGGTAATTGGTGAGAGCTCAGGGTTAGCCCTGGTAATCGGAGAGAGCTCGGGGAAGACCTCGTAATCGGAAAGCACTCGGGGAAGCCCTGGTAATCGCAGAGAGCTCAGGGGAAGCCCTGGTAATTGGACAGGGCTCAGGGGAAGCCCTGGTAATCGGAAAGCATTCGGGGAAGCACTGGTAATTGGAGAGAGCTCAGGGAAGCCCTGGTAATTGGACAGGGCTCGGGGGAGCCCTGGTAATCGGACAGGGCTCAGGGGAAGCCCTGGTAATTGGAGAGAGCTCAGGGGAATCCCTGGTAATTGGAGAGAGCTCGGGGAAGCCCTGGTAATTGGAGAGAGCTCGGGGGAAGCCCTGGTAATTGGACAGGGCTCAGGGGAAGCCCTGGTAATTGGAGAGAGCTCGGGGGAAGCCCTGGTAATTCGAGATAGCTCAGGGGAAGCCCTCTTAAGTGGAGAGAGCTCGGGGAAGCCAAGGCAATCGGACAGGGCTCAGGGGCAGCCCTGGTAATTCGAGAGAGCTCAGGGGATGCTCTGGTAATAGGACAGGGCTCAGGGGAAGCCCTGGTAATCGGAGAGGGTTCGGGGAAGCCCTGGTTATTTGGCAGGGCTCAAGGGAAGCCATGGTAATCGAATAGAGCTCGGGGGAAGCCCTGGTAATCGGAGAGAGCGCGGGGGAAGCCCTGGTAATTGGACAGGGCTCAGGGGAAGCCCTGGTAATTGGAGAGAGCTCAGGGGAAGCCCTGGTAATTGGAGAGAGCTCAGGGAAGCCCTGGTATTCGGAGAGAGCTCGGGGAAGCCCTGTTAATCGGAGAGAGCTCAGGGAAGCCCTAGTAAGAAGAGAGGGCTCGGGGGAAGCCCTCGTAAACGGAGAGAGCTCAGGGGAAGCCCTGCTAATAGGACAGGGCTCAGGGGAAGCCCCGGTAATCGGAGAGAGCTCGGGGGAAGCCCTGGTAATTGGAGAGCACTTGGGGAAGCCCTGGTAATCGGAGAGAGCTCGGGGAAGCCCTGGTAATCGGAGAGTGCTCAGGGAAGCCCTGGTAATCAGAGAGGGCTCGGGGGAAGCCCTGGTAATCGGAGAGAGCTCAGGGGAAGCCATGGTAATAGGACAGAGCTCAGGGGAAGCCCTGGTAATCGGAAAGCATTCGGGGAAGCACTGGTAATTGGAGAGAGCTCGGGGAAGCCCTGGTAATTGGAAAGGGCTCGGGGGAGCCCTGGTATTCGGACAGGGCTCGGGGGAAGCCCTGGTAATCAGAGAGAGCTCAGGGGAAGCCATGGTAATAGGACAGGGCTCAGGGGAAGCCCTGGTAATAGGACAGGGGTCAGGGGAAGGCCTGGTAATCGGAGAAGGCTCAGGAAAGCCCTGGTAATCGGACAGGGCTCAGGGGAAGCCCTGCTAATCAGAGAGAGCTCGGGGCATCCCTGGTAATCGGAGAGAGCTCCGGGAAACCTTGGTAATCAGAGAGAGCTCGGGGAAGCCCTGGTAATTGGAGAGAGCTCAGGGGCAGCCCTGGTAATCGGAGAGAGCTTGGGGAAGCCCTGGTAATCGGAGAGAGCTCAGGGAAGCCTTGGTATTCGGAGAGAGCACAGAGGAAGACCTGGTAATTGGGGAGCACTTGGGGAAGACCTCGTAATCGGGGAAGCCCTGGTAATCGGAGAGAGCTCGGGGAAGCCCTGGTAATCGGAGAGAGCTCGGGGAAGCCCTGGTAATCAGAGAGGGCTTGGGGGAAGCCCTGGTATTCGGACAGGGCTCAGGGGAAGCCCTGGTAATCGGAGAGAGATCAGGCGAATCCCTGGTAATCGGAGAGAGCTCAGGGGAAGCACTGGTAATAGGAGAGGTCTCAGGGGAAGCCCTGGTAATCGGAGAGGGCTCGGGGAAGCCCTGGTAATCGGACAGGGCTCTGAGGAAGCCCTGGTAATCGGAAAGAGCTCGGGGGAAGACCTGGTAACCGGTGAGAGCTCAGGGGAAGCTATGGTGATTGGACAGGACTCAGGGGAAGCCCTGGTAATTGGAGAGAGCTCAGGGGAAGCCCTGGTAATTGGAGAGAGCTCGGGGAAGCCCTGGTAATCAGAGAGAGCTCAGGGGAAGCCCTGGTAATTGGACAGGGCTCGGGGGAAGCCCTGGTAATTGGAGAGAGCTCAGGGGAAGCCCTGGTAATCAGACAGGGCTCAGGGGAAGCCCTGGTAATTCGAGAGAACTTGGGGATGCCCTGGTAATTAGAGAGAGCTCGGGGAAGCCCTGGTAATCGGAGAGAGCTCGGGGAAGCCCTGGTAATCAGAGAGGGCTCGGGGGAAGCCCTGGTAATCGGAAAGCACTCGGGGAAGCCCTGGTAATCGGAGAGAGCTTGGGGAAGCCCCGGCAATCGGACAGGGCTCAGGGGCAGCCCGGGTAATCGAAGAGAGCTCAGGGGAAGCCCTGGTAATTGGAGAGAGCTCAGGGGAAGCTCTGGTAATAGGACAGGGCTCAGGGGAAGCCCTGGTAATCGGAGAGGCTTCGGGGAAGCCCTGGTAATTGGGCAGGGCTCAGGGGAAGCCCTGGTAATCGAATAGAGCTCGGGGGAAGCCCTGGTAATCGGAGAGAGTGCGGGGGAAGCCCTGGTAATTGGGCATGGCTCAGGGGAAGCCCTGGTAATTGGAGAGAGCTCAGGGGAAGCCCTGGTAATCGAACAGGGCTCAGGGGAAGCCCTGGTAATTGGTGTCAGCTCCGGGGAAGCCCTGGTAATTGGAGAGAGCTCCGGGGAAGCCCTGGTAATCGGCGTGAGCTCGGTGAAGCCCTGGTAATCGGAGAGAGCTCGGGGAAGCCCTGGTAATCGGAGAGAGCTCAGAGGAAGCCCTGGTAATTGGAGAGCACTTGGGGAAGCCCTGGTAATCAGACAGGGCTCATGGGAAGCCCTGATAATTGGACAGGGCTCAGCGGAAGCCCTGGTAATTGGCGAGAGCTCAGGGGAAGCCCTGGTAATCGGACAGGGCTCAGCGGAAGCGCTGGTAATCGGAGAGAGCTCGGGGAAGCCCTGGTAATCGGACAGGGCTCAGGGGAAGCCCTGGTTATTGGAGAGAACTCAGGGGAATCTCTGGTAATTGTAGAGAGCTCAGGGGAAGCCCTGGTAATCGGAGAGAGCTCAGGGGAAGCTCTGGGAATTGGTGAGAGCTCAGGGGAAGCCCTGGTAATCGGAGAGAGTTCGGGGAAGCCCTGGTAATCGGAAAGCACTCGGGGAAGCCCGGGTAATCGGAGAGAGCTCAGGGGAAGCCCTGGTAATTGGACAGGGCTCAGGGGAAGCCCTGGTAATCGGAAAGCATTCGGGGAAGCACTGGTAATTGGAGAGAGCTCAGGGAAGCCCTGGTAATTGGACAGGGCTCGGGGGAGCCCTGGTAATCGGACAGGGCTCAGGGGAAGCCCTGGTAATTGGAGAGAACTCAGGGGAATCCCTGGTAATTGGAGAGAGCTCGGGGAAGCCCTGGTAATTGGAGAGAGCTCGGCGGAAGCCCTGGTAATTCGAGATAGCGCAGGGGAAGCCCTCTTACTTGGAGAGAGCTCGGGGAAGCCCCGGCAATCGGACAGGGCTCAGGGGCAGCCCTGGTAATCGAAGAGAGCTCAGGGGAAGCCCTGCTAATTGGAGAGAGCTCAGGGGAAGCTCTGGTAATAGGACAGGGCTCAGGGGAAGCCCTGGTAATCGGAGAGGGTTCGGGGAAGCCCTGGTTATTGGGCAGGGCTCAGGGGAAGCCCTGGTAATCGAATAAAGCTCGGGGGAAGCCCTGGTAATTGGACAGGGCTCAGGGGAAACCCTGGTAATTGGAGAGAGCTCAGGGGAAGCCCTGGTAATTGGAGAGAGCTCGGGGAAGCCCTGGTATTCGGAGAGAGCTCGGGGAAGCCCTGTTAATCGGAGAGAGCTCAGGGAAGCCCTAGTAATCAGAGAGGGCTCGGGGGAAGCCCTCGTAAACGGAGAGAGCTCAGGGGAAGCCCTGCTATTAGGACAGGGCTCAGGGGAAGCCCCGGTAATTGGAGAGAGCTCAGGGGAAGCCCTGGTAATTGGACAGGGCTCGGGGGAAGCCCTGGTAATTGGAGAGAGCTCAGGGGAAACCCTGGTAATCAGACAGGGCTCAGGGGAAGCCCTGGTAATTGGAGAGAACTTGGGTATGCCCTGGTAATTAGAGAGAGCTCGGGGAAGCCCTGGTAATCGGAGAGAGCTCGGGGAAGCCCTCGTAATCAGAGAGGGCTCGGGGGAAGCCCTGGTAATTGGAAAGCACTCGGGGAAGCCCTGGTAATCGGAGAGAGCTCGGGGAAGCCCCGGCAATCGGACAGGGCTCAGGGGCAGCCCTGGTAATCGAAGAGAGCTCAGGGGAAGCCCTGGTAATTGGAGAGAGCTCAGGGGAAGCTCTGGTAATAGGACAGGCCTCAGGGGAAGCCCTGGTAATCGGAGAGGGTTCGGGGAAGCCCTCGTTATTGGGCAGGGCTCAGGGGAAGCCCTGGTAATCGAATAGAGCTCGGGGGAAGCCCTGGTAATCGGAGAGAGCGCGGGGGAAGCCCTGGTAATTGGACAGGGCTCAGGGGAAGCCCTGGTAATTGGAGAGAGGTCAGGGGAAGCCCTGGTAATTGGAGAGAGCTCGGGGGAAGCCCTGGTAATTCGATATAGCTCAGGGGAAGCCCTCTTAATTGGAGAGAGCTGGGGGATGCCCCGGCAATCGGACAGGGCTCAGGGGCAGCCCTGGTAATCGAAGAGAGCTCAGGGGAAGCCCTGGTAATTGGAGAGAGCTCAGGGGAAGCTCTGGTAATAGGACAGGGCTCAGGGGAAGCCCTGGGAATCGGAGAGGGTTCGGGGAAGCCCTGGTTATTGGGCAGGGCACAGGGGAAGCCCTGGTAATCGAATAGAGCTCGGGGGAAGCCCTGGTAATCGGAGAGAGCGCGGGGGAAGCCCTGGTAATTGGAGAGAGCTCGGGGGAAGCCCTGGTAATTCGAGATAGCTCAGGGGAAGCCCTCTTAAGTGGAGAGAGCTCGGGGAAGCCCAGGCAATCGGACAGGGCTCAGGGGCAGCCCTGGTAATTCGAGAGAGCTCAGGGGATGCTCTGGTAATAGGACAGGGCTCAGGGGAAGCCCTGGTAATCGGAGAGGGTTCGGGGAAGCCCTGGTTATTTGGCAGGGCTCAAGGGAAGCCATGGTAATCGAATAGAGCTCGGGGGAAGCCCTGGTAATCGGAGAGAGCGCGGGGGAAGCCCTGGTAATTGGACAGGGCTCAGGGGAAGCCCTGGTAATTGGAGAGAGCTCAGGGGAAGCCCTGGTAATTGGAGAGAGCTCAGGGAAGCCCTGGTATTCGGAGAGAGCTCGGGGAAGCCCTGTTAATCGGAGAGAGCTCAAGGAAGCCCTAGTAATCAGAGAGGGCTCGGGGGAAGCCCTCGTAAACGGAGAGAGCTCAGGGGAAGCCCTGCTAATAGGACAGGGCTCAGGGGAAGCCCCGGTAATCGGAGAGAGCTCGGGGGAAGCCCTGGTAATTGGAGAGCACTTGGGGAAGCCCTGGTAATCGGAGAGAGCTCGGGGAAGCCCTGGTAATCGGAGAGTGCTCAGGGAAGCCCTGGTAATCAGAGAGGGCTCGGGGGAAGCCCTGGTAATCGGAGAGAGCTCAGGGGAAGCCATGGTAATAGGACAGAGCTCAGGGGAAGCCCTGGTAATCGGAAAGCATTCGGGGAAGCACTGGTAATTGGAGAGAGCTCGGGGAAGCCCTGGTAATTGGAAAGGGCTCGGGGGAGCCCTGGTATTCGGACAGGGCTCAGGGGAAGCCCTGGTAATTGGAGAGAGCTCAGGGGAATCCCTGGTAATTGGAGAGAGCTCGGGGAAGTCCTGGTAATTGGATAGAGCTCGGGGGAAGCCCTGGTAATTCGAGATAGCTCAGGGTAAGCCCTCTTAATTGGAGAGAGCTCGGGGAAGCCCCGGCAATCGGACAGGACTCAGAGGCAGCCCTGGTAATCGAAGAGAGCTCAGGGGAAGCCCTGGTAATTGGAGAGAGCTCAGGGGAAGCTCTGGTAATAGGACAGGGCTCAGGGGAAGCCCTGGTAATCGGAGAGGGTTCGGGGAAGCCCTGGTTATTGGGCAGGGCTCAGGGGAAGCCCTGGTAATCGAATAGAGCTCGGGGGAAGCCCTGGTAATCGGAGAGAGCGCGGGGGAAGCCCTCGTAATTGGACAGGGCTCAGGGGAAGCCCTGGTAATTGGAGAGATCTCAGGGGAAGCCCTGGTAATTGGAGAGAGCTCGGGGAAGCCCTGGTATTCGGAGAGAGCCCGGGGAAGCCCTGTTAATCGGAGAGAGCTCAGGGAAGCCCTAGTAATCAGAGAGGGCTCGGGGGAAGCCCTCGTAAACGGAGAGAGCTCAGGTGAAGCGCTGCTAATAGGACAGGGCTCAGGGGAAGCCCCGGTAATCGGAGAGAGCTCGGGGGAAGCCCTGGTAATTGGAGAGCAATTGGGGAAGGCCTGGTAATTGGAGAGAGCTCGGGGAAGCCCTGGTAATCGGAGAGAGCTCAGGGAAGCCCTGGTAATCAGAGAGGGCTCGGGGAAGCCCTGGTAATCAGAGAGAGCTCAGGGGAAGCCATGGTAATAGGACAGGGCTCAGGGGAAGCACTGGTAATAGGACAGGGGTCAGGGGAAGGCCTGGTAATCGGAGAAGGCTCAGGAAAGCCCTGGTAATCGGACAGGGCTCAGGGGAAGCCCTGCTAATCAGAGAGAGCTCGGGGCATCCCTGGTAATCGGAGAGAGCTCCGGGAAACCTTGGTAATCAGAGAGAGCTCGGGGAAGCCCTGGTAATTGGAGAGAGCTCAGGGGAAGCCCTGGTAATCGGAGAGAGCTTGGGGAAGCCCTGGTAATCGGAGAGAGCTCGGGGAAGCCTTGGTAATCGGAGAGAGCACAGAGGAAGACCTGGTAATTGGGGAGCACTTGGGGAAGACCTCGTAATCGGGGAAGCCCTGGTAATCGGAGAGAGCTCGGGGAAGCCCTGGTAATCGGAGAGAGCTCGGGGAAGCCCTGGTAATCAGAGAGGGCTTGGGGGAAGCCCTGGTATTCGGACAGGGCTCAGGGGAAGCCCTGGTAATCGGAGAGAGATCAGGCGAATCCCTGGTAATCGGAGAGAGCTCAGGGGAAGCACTGGTAATAGGAGAGGTCTCAGGGGAAGCCCTGGTAATCGGAGAGGGCTCGGGGAAGCCCTGGTAATCGGACAGGGCTCTGAGGAAGCCCTGGTAATCGGAAAGAGCTCGGGGGAAGACCTGGTAACCGGTGAGAGCTCAGGGGAAGCTATGGTGATTGGACAGGGCTCAGGGGAAGCCCTGGTAATTGGAGAGAGCTCAGGGGAAGCCCTGGTAATTGGAGAGAGCTCGGGGAAGCCCTGGTAATCAGAGAGAGCTCAGGGGAAGCCCTGGTAATTGGACAGGGCTCGGGGGAAGCCCTGGTAATTGGAGAGAGCTCAGGGGAAGCCCTGGTAATCAGACAGGGCTCAGGGGAAGCCCTGGTAATTCGAGAGAACTTGGGGATGCCCTGGTAATTAGAGAGAGCTCGGGGAAGCCCTGGTAATCGGAGAGAGCTCGGGGAAGCCCTGGTAATCAGAGAGGGCTCGGGGGAAGCCCTGGTAATCGGAAAGCACTCGGGGAAGCCCTGGTAATCGGAGAGAGCTCGGGGAAGCCCCGGCAATCGGACAGGGATCAGGGGCAGCCCGGGTAATCGAAGAGAGCTCAGGGGAAGCCCTGGTAATTGGAGAGAGCTCAGGGGAAACTCTGGTAATAGGACAGGGCTCAGGGGAAGCCCTGGTAATCGGAGAGGCTTCGGGGAAGCCCTGGTAATTGGGCAGGGCTCAGGGGAAGCCCTGGTAATCGAATAGAGCTCGGGGGAAGCCCTGGTAATCGGAGAGAGCGCGGGGGAAGCCCTGGTAATTGGGCATGGCTCAGGGGAAGCCCTGGTAATTGGAGAGAGCTCAGGGGAAGCCCTGGTAATCGAACAGGGCTCAGGGGAAGCCCTGGTAATTGGTGTCAGCTCCGGGGAAGCCCTGGTAATTGGAGAGAGCTCCGGGGAAGCCCTGGTAATCGGCGTGAGCTCGGTGAAGCCCTGGTAATCGGAGAGAGCTCGGGGAAGCCCTGGTAATCGGAGAGAGCTCAGAGGAAGCCCTGGTAATTGGAGAGCACTTGGGGAAGCCCTGGTAATCAGACAGGGCTCAGGGGAAGCCCTGATAATTGGACAGGGCTCAGCGGAAGCCCTGGTAATTGGCGAGAGCTCAGGGGAAGCCCTGGTAATCGGACAGGGCTCAGCGGAAGCGCTGGTAATCGGAGAGAGCTCGGGGAAGCGCTGGTAATCGGACAGGGCTCAGGGGAAGCCCTGGTTATTGGAGAGAACTCAGGGGAATCTCTGGTAATTGTAGAGAGCTCAGGGGAAGCCCTGGTAATCGGAGAGAGCTCAGGGGAAGCTCTGGGAATTGGTGAGAGCTCAGGGGAAGCCCTGGTAATCGGAGAGAGTTCGGGGAAGCCCTGGTAATCGGAAAGCACTCGGGGAAGCCCGGGTAATCGGAGAGAGCTCAGGGGAAGCCCTGGTAATTGGACAGGGCTCAGGGGAAGCCCTGGTAATCGGAAAGCATTCGGGGAAGCACTGGTAATTGGAGAGAGCTCAGGGAAGCCCTGGTAATTGGACAGGGCTCGGGGGAGCCCTGGTAATCGGACAGGGCTCAGGGGAAGCCCTGGTAATTGGAGAGAACTCAGGGGAATCCCTGGTAATTGGAGAGAGCTCGGGGAAGCCCTGGTAATTGGAGAGAGCTCGGCGGAAGCCCTGGTAATTCGAGATAGCGCAGGGGAAGCCCTCTTACTTGGAGAGAGCTCGGGGAAGCCCCGGCAATCGGACAGGGCTCAGGGGCAGCCCTGGTAATCGAAGAGAGCTCAGGGGAAGCCCTGCTAATTGGAGAGAGCTCAGGGGAAGCTCTGGTAATAGGACAGGGCTCAGGGGAAGCCCTGGTAATGGTAGAGGGTTCGGGGAAGCCCTGGTTATTGGGCAGGGCTCAGGGGAAGCCCTGGTAATCGAATAAAGCTCGGGGGAAGCCCTGGTAATTGGACAGGGCTCAGGGGAACCCCTGGTAATTGGAGAGAGCTCAGGGGAAGCCCTGGTAATTGGAGAGAGCTCGGGGAAGCCCTGGTATTCGGAGAGAGCTCGGGGAAGCCCTGTTAATCGGAGAGAGCTCAGGGAAGCCCTAGTAATCAGAGAGGGCTCGGGGGAAGCCCTTGTAAACGGAGAGAGCTCAGGGGAAGCCCTGCTATTAGGACAGGGCTCAGGGGAAGCCCCGGTAATTGGAGAGAGCTCAGGGGAAGCCCTGGTAATTGGACAGGGCTCGGGGGAAGCCCTGGTAATTGGAGAGAGCTCAGGGGAAGCCCTGGTAATCAGACAGGGCTCAGGGGAAGCCCTGGTAATTGGAGAGAACTTGGGGATGCTCTGGTAATTAGAGAGAGCTCGGGGAAGCCCTGGTAATCGGAGAGAGCTCGGGGAAGCCCTCGTAATCAGAGAGGGCTCGGGGGAAGCCCTGGTAATTGGAAAGCACTCGGGGAAGCCCTGGTAATCGGAGAGAGCTCGGGGAAGCCCCGGCAATCGGACAGGGCTCAGGGGCAGCCCTGGTAATCGAAGAGAGCTCAGGGGAAGCCCTGGTAATTGGAGAGAGCTCAGGGGAAGCTCTGGTAATAGGACAGGCCTCAGGGGAAGCCCTGGTAATCGGAGAGGGTTCGGGGAAGCCCTCGTTATTGGGCAGGGCTCAGGGGAAGCCCTGGTAATCGAATAGAGCTCGGGGGAAGCCCTGGTAATCGGAGAGAGCGCGGGGGAAGCCCTGGTAATTGGACAGGGCTCAGGGGAAGCCCTGGTAATTGGAGAGAGGTCAGGGGAAGCCCTGGTAATTGGAGAGAGCTCGGGGAAGGCCTGGTATTCGGAGAGAGCCCGGGGAAGCCCTGTTAATCGGAGAGAGCTCAGGGAAGCCCTAGTAATCAGAGAGGGCTCGGGGGAAGCCCTCGTAAACGGAGAGAGCTCAGGGGAAGCCCTGCTAATAGGACAGGGCCCAGGGGAAGCCCCGGTAATCGGAGAGAGCTCGGGGGAAGCCCTGGTAATTGGAGAGCAATTGGGGAAGCCCTGGTAATCAGAGAGAGCTCGGGGAAGCCCTGGTAATCGGAGAGAGCTCAGGGAAGCCCTGGTAATCAGAGAGGGCTCGGGGGAAGCCCTGGTAATCAGAGAGAGCTCAGGGGAAGCCATGGTAATAGGACAGGGCTCAGGGGAAGCCCTGGTAATAGGACAGGGGTCAGGGGAAGGCCTGGTAATTGGAGAAGGCTCGGGAAAGCCGTGGTAATCGGACAGGGCTCAGGGGAAGCCCTGATAATCGGAGAGAGCTCGGGGCAGCCCTGGTAATCGGAGAGAGCTCCGGGAAACCTTGGTAATCGGAGAGAGCTCGGGGAAGCCCTGGTAATTGGAGAGAGCTCAGGGGAAGCCCTGGTAATCGGAGAGAGCTTGGGGAAGCCCTGGTAATCGGAGAGAGCTCGGGGAAGCCTTGGTAATCGGAGAGAGCACAGAGGAAGACCTGGTAATTGGGGAGCACTTGGGGAAGCCCTGGTAATCGGGGAAGCCCTGGTAATCGGAGAGAGCTCGGGGAAGCCCTGGTAATCGGAGAGAGCTCGGGGAAGCCCTGGTAATCAGAGAGGGCTTGGGGGAAGCCCTGGTATTCGGACAGGGCTCAGGGGAAGCCCTGGTAATCGGAGAGAGCTCAGGGGAAGCACTGGTAATAGCAGAGGTCTCAGGGGAAGCCCTGGTAATCGGAGAGGGCTCGGGGAAGCCCTGCTAATTGGAGAGAGCTCAGGGGAATCCCTGGTAATTGGAGAGAGCTCGGGGAAGCCCTGGTAATTGGAGAGAGCTCGGGGGAAGCCCTGGTAATTGGAGAGAGCTCAGGGGAAGCTCTGGTAATAGGACAGGGCCCAGGGGAAGCCCTGGTAATCGGAGAGGGTTCGGGGAAGCCCTGGTTATTGGGCAGGGCTCAGGGGAAGCCCTGGTAATCGAATAGAGCTCGGGGGAAGCCCTGGTATTCGGAGAGAGCCCGGGGAAGCCCTGTTAATCGGAGAGAGCTCAGGGAAGCGCTAGTAATCAGAGAGGGCTCGGGGGAAGCCCTGGTAATCGGAAAGCACTCGGGGAAGCCCTGGTAATCGGAGAGAGCTCGGGGAAGCCCCGGCAATCGGACAGGGCTCAGGGGCAGCCCTGGTAATCGAAGAGAGCTCAGGGGAAGCCCTGGTGATTGGAGAGAGCTCAGGGGAAGCTCTGGTAATAGGACAGGGCTCAGGGGAAGCCCTGGTAATCGGAGAGGGTTCGGGGAAGCCCTGGTAATTGGGCAGGGCTTAGGGGAAGCCCTGGTAATCGAATAGAGCTCGGGGGAAGCCCTGGTAATCGGAGAGAGCGCGGGGGATGCCCTGGTAATTGGGCATGGCTCAGGGGAAGCCCTGGTAATTGGAGAGAGCTCAGGGGAAGCCCTGGTAATCGAACAGGGCTCAGGGGAAGCCCTGGTAATTGGTGTCAGCTCCGGGGAAGCCCTGGTAATTGGAGAGAATTCCGGGGAAGCCCTGGTAATCGGCGTGAGCTCGGTGAAGCCCTGGTAATCGGAGAGAGCTCGGGGAAGCCCTGGTAATCGGAGAGAGCTCAGAGGAAGCCCTGGTAATTGGAGAGCACTTGGGGAAGCCCTGGTAATCGGACAGGGCTCAGGGGAAGCCCTGGTAATTGGACCGGGCTCAGCGGAAGCCCTGGTAATTGGCGAGAGCTCAGGGGAAGCCCTGGTAATCGGACAGGGCTCAGGGGAAGCCCTGGTAATCGGACAGGGCTCAGCGGAAGCGCTGGTAATCGGAGAGAGCTCGGGAAGCCCTGGTAATCGGACAGGGCTCAGGGGAAGCCCTGGTTATTGGAGAGAGCTCAGGGGAATCTCTGGTAATTGGAGAGAGCTCAGGGGAAGCCCTGGTAATCGGAGAGAGCTCAGGGGAAGCTCTGGTAATTGGTGAGAGCTCAAGGGAAGCCCTGGTAATCGGAGACAGTTCGGGGAAGCCCTGGTAATCGGAAAGCACTCGGGGAAGCCCTGGTAATCGGAGAGAGCTCAGGGGAAGCCCTGGTAATTGGACAGGGCTCAGGGGAAGCCCTGGTAATCGGAAAGCATTCGGGGAAGCACTGGTAATTGGAGAGAGCTCAGGGAACCCTGGTAATTGGACAGGGCTCGGGGCAGCCCTGGTAATCGGACAGGGCTCAGGGGAAGCCCTGGTAATTGAAGAGAACTCAGGGGAATCCCTGGTAATTGGAGAGAGCTCGGGGAAGCCCTGGTAATTGGAGAGAGCTCGGGGGATGCCCTGGTAATTCGTGATAGCGCAGGGGAAGCCCTCTTAATTGGAGAGAGCTCGGGGAAGTCGCGGCAATCGGACAGGGCTCAGGGGCAGCCCTGGTAATCGAAGAGAGCTCAGGGGAAGCCCTGGTAATTGGAGAGAGCTCAGGGGAAGCTCTGGTAATAGGACAGGGCTCAGGGGAAGACCTGGTAATCGGAGAGGGTTCGGGGAAGCCCTGGTTATTGGGCAGGGCTCAGGGGAAGACCTGGTAATCGAATAGAGCTCGGGGGAAGCCCTGGTAATCGGAGAGAGCGCGGGGGAAGCCCTGGTAATTGGAAAGGGCTCAGGGGAAGCCCTGGTAATTGGAGAGAGCTCAGGGGAAGCCCTGGTAATTGGAGAGAGCTCGGGGAAGCCCTGGTATTCGGAGAGAGCTCGGGGAAGCCCTGGTAATCGGAGAGAGCTCAGGGGAAGCCCTGGTAATCAGAGAGAGCTCAGGGGAAGCCCTGGTAATTGGAGAGAGCTCGGGGAAGCCCTGGTAATAGGACAGGGCTCAGGGGAAGCCCTGGTAATCGGACAGGGCTCGGGGGAAGCCCTGGTAATTGGAGAGAGCTCAGGGGAAGCCCTGGTAATCAGACAGGGCTCAGGGGAAGCCCTGGAAATCAGAGAGAGCTCAGGGAAGCCTTGGTAATCGGAGAGGGCTCAGGGAAGCCCTGGTAATTGGAGAGAGCTCAGGGGAAGCCCTGGTAATCGGAGAGAGCTCGGGGAAGCCCTGGTAATTGAGAGAGCTCAGGGGAAGCCCTGGTAATCGTTGAGAGCTCGGGGGAAGCCCTGGTAATCGGAGAGAGCGCGGGGGAAGCCCTCGTAATTGGACAGGGCTCAGGGGAAGCCCTGGTAATTGGAGAGATCTCAGGGGAAGCCCTGGTAATTGGAGAGAGCTCGGGGAAGCCCTGGTATTCGGAGAGAGCCCGGGGAAGCCCTGTTAATCGGAGAGAGCTCAGGGAAGCCCTAGTAATCAGAGAGGGCTCGGGGGAAGCCCTCGTAAACGGAGAGAGCTCAGGTGAAGCCCTGCTAATAGGACAGGGCTCAGGGGAAGCCCCGGTAATCGGAGAGAGCTCGGGGGAAGCCCTGGTAATTGGAGAGCAATTGGGGAAGGTCTGGTAATCGGAGAGAGCTCGGGGAAGCCCTGGTAATTGGAGAGAGCTCAGGGAAGCCCTGGTAATCAGAGAGGGCTCGGGGGAAGCCCTGGTAATTGGGCATGGCTCAGGGGAAGCCCTGGTAATTGGAGAGAGCTCAGGGGAAGCCCTGGTAATCGAACAGGACTCAGGGGAAGCCCTGGTAATTGGTGTCAGCTCCGGGGAAGCCCTGGTAATTGGAGAGAGCTCCGGGGAAGCCCTGGTAATCGGCGTGAGCTCGGTGAAGCCCTGGTAATCGGAGAGAGCTCGGGGAAGCCCTGGTAATCGGAGAGAGCTCAGAGGAAGCCCTGGTAATTGGAGAGCACTTGGGGAAGCCCTGGTAATCAGACAGGGCTCAGGGGAAGCCCTGGTAATTGGACAGGGCTCAGCGGAAGCCCTGGTAATTGGCGAGAGCTCAGGGGAAGCCCTGGTAATCGGACAGGGCTCAGCGGAAGCGCTGGTAATCGGAGAGAGCTCGGGGAAGCCCTGGTAATCGGACAGGGCTCAGGGGAAGCCCTGGTTATTGGAGAGAACTCAGGGGAATCTCTGGTAATTGGAGAGAGCTCAGGGGAAGCCCTGGTAATCGGAGAGAGCTCAGGGGAAGCTCTGGTAATTGGTGAGAGCTCAGGGGAAGTCCTGGTAATCGGAGAGAGTTCGGGGAAGCCCTGGTAATCGGAAAGCACTCGGGGAAGACCGGGTAATCGGAGAGAGCTCAGGGGAAGCCCTGGTAATTGGACAGGGCTCAGGGGAAGCCCTGGTAATCGGAAAGCATTCGGGGAAGCACTGGTAATTGGAGAGAGCTCAGGGAAGCCCTGGTAATTGGACAGGGCTCGGGGGAGCCCTGGTAATCGGACAGGGCTCAGGGGAAGCCCTGGTAATTGGAGAGAACTCAGGGGAATCCCTGGTAATTGGAGAGAGCTCGGGGAAGCCCTGGTAATTGGAGAGAGCTCGGGGGAAGCCCTGGTAATTCGAGATAGCGCAGGGGAAGCCCTCTTACTTGGAGAGAGCTCGGGGAAGCCCCGGCAATCCGACAGGGCTCAGGGGCAGCCCTGGTAATCGAATAAAGCTCGGGGGAAGCCCTGGTAATTGGACAGGGCTCAGGGGAACCCCTGGTAATTGGAGAGAGCTCAGGGGAAGCCCTGGTAATTGGAGAGAGCTCGGGGAAGCCCTGGTATTCGGAGAGAGCTCGGGGAAGCCCTGTTAATCGGAGAGAGCTCAGGGAAGCCCTAGTAATCAGAGAGGGCTCGGGGGAAGCCCTTGTAAACGGAGAGAGCTCAGGGGAAGCCCTGCTATTAGGACAGGGCTCAGGGGAAGCCCCGGTAATTGGAGAGAGCTCAGGGGAAGCCCTGGTAATTGGACAGGGCTCGGGGGAAGCCCTGGTAATTGGAGAGAGCTCAGGGGAAGCCCTGGTAATCAGACAGGGCTCAGGGGAAGCCCTGGTAATTGGAGAGAACTTGGGGATGCTCTGGTAATTAGAGAGAGCTCGGGGAAGCCCTGGTAATCGGAGAGAGCTCGGGGAAGCCCTCGTAATCAGAGAGGGCTCGGGGGAAGCCCTGGTAATTGGAAAGCACTCGGGGAAGCCCTGGTAATCGGAGAGAGCTCGGGGAAGCCCCGGCAATCGGACAGGGCTCAGGGGCAGCCCTGGTAATCGAAGAGAGCTCAGGGGAAGCCCTGGTAATTGGAGAGAGCTCAGGGGAAGCTCTGGTAATAGGACAGGCCTCAGGGGAAGCCCTGGTAATCGGAGAGGGTTCGGGGAAGCCCTCGTTATTGGGCAGGGCTCAGGGGAAGCCCTGGTAATCGAATAGAGCTCGGGGGAAGCCCTGGTAATCGGAGAGAGCGCGGGGGAAGCCCTGGTAATTGGACAGGGCTCAGGGGAAGCCCTGGTAATTGGAGAGAGGTCAGGGGAAGCCCTGGTAATTGGAGAGAGCTCGGGGAAGGCCTGGTATTCGGAGAGAGCCCGGGGAAGCCCTGTTAATCGGAGAGAGCTCAGGGAAGCCCTAGTAATCAGAGAGGGCTCGGGGGAAGCCCTCGTAAACGGAGAGAGCTCAGGGGAAGCCCTGCTAATAGGACAGGGCCCAGGGGAAGCCCCGGTAATCGGAGAGAGCTCGGGGGAAGCCCTGGTAATTGGAGAGCAATTGGGGAAGCCCTGGTAATCAGAGAGAGCTCGGGGAAGCCCTGGTAATCGGAGAGAGCTCAGGGAAGCCCTGGTAATCAGAGAGGGCTCGGGGGAAGCCCTGGTAATCAGAGAGAGCTCAGGGGAAGCCATGGTAATAGGACAGGGCTCAGGGGAAGCCCTGGTAATAGGACAGGGGTCAGGGGAAGGCCTGGTAATTGGAGAAGGCTCGGGAAAGCCGTGGTAATCGGACAGGGCTCAGGGGAAGCCCTGATAATCGGAGAGAGCTCGGGGCAGCCCTGGTAATCGGAGAGAGCTCCGGGAAACCTTGGTAATCGGAGAGAGCTCGGGGAAGCCCTGGTAATTGGAGAGAGCTCAGGGGAAGCCCTGGTAATCGGAGAGAGCTTGGGGAAGCCCTGGTAATCGGAGAGAGCTCGGGGAAGCCTTGGTAATCGGAGAGAGCACAGAGGAAGACCTGGTAATTGGGGAGCACTTGGGGAAGCCCTGGTAATCGGGGAAGCCCTGGTAATCGGAGAGAGCTCGGGGAAGCCCTGGTAATCGGAGAGAGCTCGGGGAAGCCCTGGTAATCAGAGAGGGCTTGGGGGAAGCCCTGGTATTCGGACAGGGCTCAGGGGAAGCCCTGGTAATCGGAGAGAGCTCAGGCGAATCCCTGGTAATCGGAGAGAGCTCAGGGGAAGCACTGGTAATAGCAGAGGTCTCAGGGGAAGCCCTGGTAATCGGAGAGGGCTCGGGGAAGCCCTGCTAATTGGAGAGAGCTCAGGGGAATCCCTGGTAATTGGAGAGAGCTCGGGGAAGCCCTGGTAATTGGAGAGAGCTCGGGGGAAGCCCTGGTAATTGGAGAGAGCTCAGGGGAAGCTCTGGTAATAGGACAGGGCCCAGGGGAAGCCCTGGTAATCGGAGAGGGTTCGGGGAAGCCCTGGTTATTGGGCAGGGCTCAGGGGAAGCCCTGGTAATCGAATAGAGCTCGGGGGAAGCCCTGGTATTCGGAGAGAGCCCGGGGAAGCCCTGTTAATCGGAGAGAGCTCAGGGAAGCGCTAGTAATCAGAGAGGGCTCGGGGGAAGCCCTGGTAATCGGAAAGCACTCGGGGAAGCCCTGGTAATCGGAGAGAGCTCGGGGAAGCCCCGGCAATCGGACAGGGCTCAGGGGCAGCCCTGGTAATCGAAGAGAGCTCAGGGGAAGCCCTGGTGATTGGAGAGAGCTCAGGGGAAGCTCTGGTAATAGGACAGGGCTCAGGGGAAGCCCTGGTAATCGGAGAGGGTTCGGGGAAGCCCTGGTAATTGGGCAGGGCTTAGGGGAAGCCCTGGTAATCGAATAGAGCTCGGGGGAAGCCCTGGTAATCGGAGAGAGCGCGGGGGATGCCCTGGTAATTGGGCATGGCTCAGGGGAAGCCCTGGTAATTGGAGAGAGCTCAGGGGAAGCCCTGGTAATCGAACAGGGCTCAGGGGAAGCCCTGGTAATTGGTGTCAGCTCCGGGGAAGCCCTGGTAATTGGAGAGAATTCCGGGGAAGCCCTGGTAATCGGCGTGAGCTCGGTGAAGCCCTGGTAATCGGAGAGAGCTCGGGGAAGCCCTGGTAATCGGAGAGAGCTCAGAGGAAGCCCTGGTAATTGGAGAGCACTTGGGGAAGCCCTGGTAATCGGACAGGGCTCAGGGGAAGCCCTGGTAATTGGACCGGGCTCAGCGGAAGCCCTGGTAATTGGCGAGAGCTCAGGGGAAGCCCTGGTAATCGGACAGGGCTCAGGGGAAGCCCTGGTAATCGGACAGGGCTCAGCGGAAGCGCTGGTAATCGGAGAGAGCTCGGGAAGCCCTGGTAATCGGACAGGGCTCAGGGGAAGCCCTGGTTATTGGAGAGAGCTCAGGGGAATCTCTGGTAATTGGAGAGAGCTCAGGGGAAGCCCTGGTAATCGGAGAGAGCTCAGGGGAAGCTCTGGTAATTGGTGAGAGCTCAAGGGAAGCCCTGGTAATCGGAGACAGTTCGGGGAAGCCCTGGTAATCGGAAAGCACTCGGGGAAGCCCTGGTAATCGGAGAGAGCTCAGGGGAAGCCCTGGTAATTGGACAGGGCTCAGGGGAAGCCCTGGTAATCGGAAAGCATTCGGGGAAGCACTGGTAATTGGAGAGAGCTCAGGGAACCCTGGTAATTGGACAGGGCTCGGGGCAGCCCTGGTAATCGGACAGGGCTCAGGGGAAGCCCTGGTAATTGAAGAGAACTCAGGGGAATCCCTGGTAATTGGAGAGAGCTCGGGGAAGCCCTGGTAATTGGAGAGAGCTCGGGGGATGCCCTGGTAATTCGTGATAGCGCAGGGGAAGCCCTCTTAATTGGAGAGAGCTCGGGGAAGTCGCGGCAATCGGACAGGGCTCAGGGGCAGCCCTGGTAATCGAAGAGAGCTCAGGGGAAGCCCTGGTAATTGGAGAGAGCTCAGGGGAAGCTCTGGTAATAGGACAGGGCTCAGGGGAAGACCTGGTAATCGGAGAGGGTTCGGGGAAGCCCTGGTTATTGGGCAGGGCTCAGGGGAAGCCCTGGTAATCGAATAGAGCTCGGGGGAAGCCCTGGTAATCGGAGAGAGCGCGGGGGAAGCCCTGGTAATTGGAAAGGGCTCAGGGGAAGCCCTGGTAATTGGAGAGAGCTCAGGGGAAGCCCTGGTAATTGGAGAGAGCTCGGGGAAGCCCTGGTATTCGGAGAGAGCTCGGGGAAGCCCTGTTAATCGCAGAGAGCTCAGGGAAGCCCTAGTAATCAGAGAGGGCTCGGGGGAAGCCCTCGTAAACGGAGAGAGCTCAGGGGAAGCCCTGCTATTAGGACAGGGCTCAGGGGAAGCCCCGGTAAATGGAGAGAGCTCGGGGGAAGCCCTGGTAATTGGACAGGGCTCAGCGGAATCCCTGGTAATTGGCGAGAGCTCAGGGGAAGCCCTGGTAATCGGACAGGGCTCAGGGGAAGCCCTGGTTATCGGACAGGGCTCAGCGGAAGCGCTGGTAATCGGAGAGAGCTCAGGGGAATCTCTGGTAATTGGGGAGAGCTCAGGGGAAGCCCTGGTAATCGGAGAGAGCTCAGGGGAAGCTCTGGTAATTGTTGAGAGCTCAGGGTAAGCCCTGGTAATCGGAGAGAGCTCGGGGAAGACCTCGTAATCGGAAAGCACTCGGGGAAGCCCTGGTAATCGCAGAGAGCTCAGGGGAAGCCCTGGTAATTGGACAGGGCTCAGGGGAAGCCCTGGTAATCGGAAAGCATTCGAGGAAGCACTGGTAATTGGAGAGAGCTCAGGGAAGCCCTGGTGATTGGACAGGGCTCGGGGGAGCCCTGGTAATCGGACAGGGCTCAGGGGAAGCCCTGGTAATTGGAGAGAGCTCAGGGGAATCCCTGGTAATTGGAGAGAGCTCGGGGAAGCCCTGGTAATTGGAGAGTGCTCGGGGGAAGCCCTGGTAATTCCATATAGCTCAGGGGAAGCCCTCTTAATTGGAGAGAGCTGGGGGATGCCCCGGCAATCGGACAGGGCTCAGGGGCAGCCCTGGTAATCGAAGAGAGCTCAGGGGAAGCCCTGGTAATTGGAGAGAGCTCAGGGGAAGCTCTGGTAATAGGACAGGGCTCAGGGGAAGCCCTGGGAATCGGAGAGGGTTCGGGGAAGCCCTGGTTATTGGGCAGGGCTCAGGGGAAGCCCTGGTAATCGAATAGAGCTCGGGGGAAGCCCTGGTAATCGGAGAGAGCGCGGGGGAAGCCCTGGTAATTGGAGAGAGCTCGGGGGAAGCCCTGGTAATTCGAGATAGCTCAGGGGAAGCCCTCTTAATTGGAGAGAGCTCGGGGAAGCCCAGGCAATCGGACAGGGCTCAGGGGCAGCCCTGGTAATTGGAGAGAGCTCAGGGGAAGCCCTGGTAATTGGAGAGAGCTCAGGGAAGCCCTGGTATTGGGAGAGAGCTCGGGGAAGCCCTGTTAATCGGAGAGAACTCAGGGAAGCCCTAGTAATCAGAGAGGGCTCGGGGGAAGCCCTCGTAAATGGAGAGAGCTCAGGGGAAGCCCTGCTAATAGGACAGGGCTCAGGGGAAGCCCCGGTAATCGGAGAGTGCTCAGGGAAGCCCTGGTAATTGGAGAGCACTTGGGGAAGCCCTGGTAATCGGAGAGAGCTCGGGGAAGCCCTGGTAATCGGAGAGTGCTCAGGGAAGCCCTGGTAATCAGAGAGGGCTCGAGGGAAGCCCTGGTAATCGGAAAGCATTCGGGGAAGCACTGGTAATTGGAGAGAGCTCGGGGAAGCCCTGGTAATTGGAAAGGGCTCGGGGGAGCCCTGGTATTCGGACAGGGCTCAGGGGAAGCCCTGGTAATTGGAGAGAGCTCAGGGGAATCCCTGGTAATTGGAGAGAGCTCGGGGAAGTCCTGGTAATTGGAGAGAGCTCGGGGGAAGCCCTGGTAATTCGAGATAGCTCAGGGTAAGCCCTCTTAATTGGAGAGAGCTCGGGGAAGCCCCGGCCATCGGACAGGACTCAGAGGCAGCCCTGGTAATCGAAGAGATCTCAGGGGAAGCCCTGGTAATTGCAGAGAGCTCAGGGGAAGCTCTGGTAATAGGACAGGGCTCAGGGGAAGCCCTGGTAATCGGAGAGGGTTCGGGGAAGCCCTGGTTATTGGGCAGGGCTCAGGGGAAGCCCTGGTAATCGAATAGAGCTCGGGGGAAGCCCTGGTAATCGGAGAGAGCGCGGGGGAAGCCCTCGTAATTGGACAGGGCTCAGGGGAAGCCCTGGTAATTGGAGAGATCTCAGGGGAAGCCCTGGTAATTGGAGAGAGCTCGGGGAAGCCCTGGTATTCGGAGAGAGCCCGGGGAAGCCCTGTTAATCGGAGAGAGCTCAGGGAAGCCCTAGTAATCAGAGAGGGCTCGGGGGAAGCCCTCGTAAACAGAGAGAGCTCAGGTGAAGCCCTGCTAATAGGACAGGGCTCAGGGGAAGCCCCGGTAATCGGAGAGAGCTCGGGGGAAGCCCTGGTAATTGGAGAGCAATTGGGGAAGGTCTGGTAATCGGAGAGAGCTCGGGGAAGCCCTGGTAATTGGAGAGAGCTCAGGGAAGCCCTGGTAATCAGAGAGGGCTCGGGGGAAGCCCTGGTAATTGGGCATGGCTCAGGGGAAGCCCTGGTAATTGGAGAGAGCTCAGGGGAAGCCCTGGTAATCGAACAGGACTCAGGGGAAGCCCTGGTAATTGGTGTCAGCTCCGGGGAAGCCCTGGTAATTGGAGAGAGCTCCGGGGAAGCCCTGGTAATGGGCGTGAGCTCGGTGAAGCCCTGGTAATCGGAGAGAGCTCGGGGAAGCCCTGGTAATCGGAGAGAGCTCAGAGGAAGCCCTGGTAATTGGAGAGCACTTGGGGAAGCCCTGGTAATCAGACAGGGCTCAGGGGAAGCCCTGGTAATTGGACAGGGCTCAGCGGAAGCCCTGGTAATTGGCGAGAGCTCAGGGGAAGCCCTGGTAATCGGACAGGGCTCAGCGGAAGCGCTGGTAATCGGAGAGAGCTCGGGGAAGCCCTGGTAATCGGACAGGGCTCAGGGGAAGCCCTGGTTATTGGAGAGAACTCAGGGGAATCTCTGGTAATTGGAGAGAGCTCAGGGGAAGCCCTGGTAATCGGAGAGAGCTCAGGGGAAGCTCTGGTAATTGGTGAGAGCTCAGGGGAAGTCCTGGTAATCGGAGAGAGTTCGGGGAAGCCCTGGTAATCGGAAAGCACTCGGGGAAGACCGGGTAATCGGAGAGAGCTCAGGGGAAGCCCTGGTAATTGGACAGGGCTCAGGGGAAGCCCTGGTAATCGGAAAGCATTCGGGGAAGCACTGGTAATTGGAGAGAGCTCAGGGAAGCCCTGGTAATTGGACAGGGCTCGGGGGAGCCCTGGTAATCGGACAGGGCTCAGGGGAAGCCCTGGTAATTGGAGAGAACTCAGGGGAATCCCTGGTAATTGGAGAGAGCTCGGGGAAGCCCTGGTAATTGGAGAGAGCTCGGGGGAAGCCCTGGTAATTCGAGATAGCGCAGGGGAAGCCCTCTTACTTGGAGAGAGCTCGGGGAAGCCCCGGCAATCGGACAGGGCTCAGGGGCAGCCCTGGTAATCGAAGAGAGCTCAGGGGAAGCCCTGGTAATTGGAGAGAGCTCAGGGGAAGCTCTGGTAATAGGACAGGGCTCAGGGGAAGCCCTGGTAATCGGAGAGGGTTCGGGGAAGCCCTGGTTATTGGGCAGGGCTCAGGGGAAGCCCTGGTAATCGAATAAATCTCGGGGGAAGCCCTGGTAATTGGACAGGGCTCAGGGGAATCCCTGGTAATTGGAGAGAGCTCAGGGGAAGCCCTGGTAATTGGAGAGAGCTCGGGGAAGCCCTGGTATTCGGAGAGAGCTCGGGGAAGCCCTGTTAATCGGAGAGAGCTCAGGGAAGCCCTAGTAATCAGAGAGGGCTCGGGGGAAGCCCTCGTAAACGGAGAGAGCTCAAGGGAAGCCCTGCTATTAGGACAGGGCTCAGGGGAAGCCCCGGTAATTGGAGAGAGCTCGGGGGAAGCCCTGGTAATTGGACAGGGCTCAGCGGAAGCCCTGGTAATTGGCGAGAGCTCAGGGGAAGCCCTGGTAATCGGACAGGGCTCAGGGGAAGCCCTGGTTATCGGACAGGGCTCCGCGGAAGCGCTGGTAATCGGAGAGAGCTCAGGGGAATCTCTGGTAATTGGAGAGAGCTCAGGGGAAGCCCTGGTAATTGGACAGGGCTCGGGGGAAGCCCTGGTAATTGGAGAGAGCTCAGGGGAAGCCCTGGTAATCAGACAGGGCTCAGGGGAAGCCCTGGTAATTGGAGAGAACTTGGGGATGCCCTGGTAATTAGAGAGAGCTCGGGGAAGCCCTGGTAATCGGAGAGAGCTTGGGGAAGCCCTGGTAATCAGAGAGGGCTCGGGGGAAGCCCTGGTAATCGGAAAGCACTCGGGGAAGCCCTGGTAATCGGAGAGAGCTCGGGGAAGCACCGGCAATCGGACAGGGCTCAGGGGCAGCCCTGGTAATCGAAGAGAGCTCAGGGGAAGCCCTGGTAATTGGAGAGAGCTCAGGGGAAGCTCTGGTAATAGGACAGGGCTCAGGGGAAGCCCTGGTAATCGGAGAGGGTTCGGGGAAGCCCTGGTAATTGGGCAGGGCTCAGGGGAAGCCCTGGTAATCGAATAGAGCTCGGGGGAAGCCCTGGTAATCGGAGAGAGCGCGGGGGAAGCCCTGGTAATTGGGCATGGCTCAGGGGAAGCCCTGGTAATTGGAGAGAGCTCAGGGGAAGCCCTGGTAATCGAACAGGGCTCAGGGGAAGCCCTGGTAATTGGTGTCAGCTCCGGGGAAGCCCTGGTAATTGGAGAGAGATCCGGGGAAGCCCTGGTAATCGGCGTGAGCTCGGTTAAGCCCTGGTAATCGGAGAGAGCTCGGGGAAGCCCTGGTAATCGGAGAGAGCTCAGAGGAAGCCCTGGTAATTGGAGAGCACTTGGGGAAGCCCTGGTAATCAGACAGGGCTCAGGGGAAGCCCTGGTAATTGGACAGGGCTCAGCGGAAGCCCTGGTAATTGGCGAGAGCTCAGGGGAAGCCCTGGTAATCGGACAGGGCTCAGCGGAAGCGCTGGTAATCGGAGAGAGCTCGGGGAAGCCCTGGTAATCGGACAGGGCTCAGGGGAAGCCCTGGTTATTGGAGAGAACTCAGGGGAATCTCTGGTAATTGGAGAGAGCTCAGGGGAAGCCCTGGTAATCGGAGAGAGCTCAGGGGAAGCTCTGGTAATTGGTGAGAGCTCAGGGGAAGTCCTGGTAATCGGAGAGAGTTCGGGGAAGCCCTGGTAATCGGAAAGCACTCGGGGAAGACCGGGTAATCGGAGAGAGCTCAGGGGAAGCCCTGGTAATTGGACAGGGCTCAGGGGAAGCCCTGGTAATCGGAAAGCATTCGGGGAAGCACTGGTAATTGGAGAGAGCTCAGGGAAGCCCTGGTAATTGGACAGGGCTCGGGGGAGCCCTGGTAATCGGACAGGGCTCAGGGGAAGCCCTGGTAATTGGAGAGAACTCAGGGGAATCCCTGGTAATTGGAGAGAGCTCGGGGAAGCCCTGGTAATTGGAGAGAGCTCGGGGGAAGCCCTGGTAATTCGAGATAGCGCAGGGGAAGCCCTCTTACTTGGAGAGAGCTCGGGGAAGCCCCGGCAATCGGACAGGGCTCAGGGGCAGCCCTGGTAATCGAAGAGAGCTCAGGGGAAGCCCTGGTAATTGGAGAGAGCTCAGGGGAAGCTCTGGTAATAGGACAGGGCTCAGGGGAAGCCCTGGTAATCGGAGAGGGTTCGGGGAAGCCCTGGTTATTGGGCAGGGCTCAGGGGAAGCCCTGGTAATCGAATAAATCTCGGGGGAAGCCCTGGTAATTGGACAGGGCTCAGGGGAATCCCTGGTAATTGGAGAGAGCTCAGGGGAAGCCCTGGTAATTGGAGAGAGCTCGGGGAAGCCCTGGTATTCGGAGAGAGCTCGGGGAAGCCCTGTTAATCGGAGAGAGCTCAGGGAAGCCCTAGTAATCAGAGAGGGCTCGGGGGAAGCCCTCGTAAACGGAGAGAGCTCAAGGGAAGCCCTGCTATTAGGACAGGGCTCAGGGGAAGCCCCGGTAATTGGAGAGAGCTCGGGGGAAGCCCTGGTAATTGGACAGGGCTCAGCGGAAGCCCTGGTAATTGGCGAGAGCTCAGGGGAAGCCCTGGTAATCGGACAGGGCTCAGGGGAAGCCCTGGTTATCGGACAGGGCTCCGCGGAAGCGCTGGTAATCGGAGAGAGCTCAGGGGAATCTCTGGTAATTGGAGAGAGCTCAGGGGAAGCCCTGGTAATTGGACAGGGCTCGGGGGAAGCCCTGGTAATTGGAGAGAGCTCAGGGGAAGCCCTGGTAATCAGACAGGGCTCAGGGGAAGCCCTGGTAATTGGAGAGAACTTGGGGATGCCCTGGTAATTAGAGAGAGCTCGGGGAAGCCCTGGTAATCGGAGAGAGCTTGGGGAAGCCCTGGTAATCAGAGAGGGCTCGGGGGAAGCCCTGGTAATCGGAAAGCACTCGGGGAAGCCCTGGTAATCGGAGAGAGCTCGGGGAAGCACCGGCAATCGGACAGGGCTCAGGGGCAGCCCTGGTAATCGAAGAGAGCTCAGGGGAAGCCCTGGTAATTGGAGAGAGCTCAGGGGAAGCTCTGGTAATAGGACAGGGCTCAGGGGAAGCCCTGGTAATCGGAGAGGGTTCGGGGAAGCCCTGGTAATTGGGCAGGGCTCAGGGGAAGCCCTGGTAATCGAATAGAGCTCGGGGGAAGCCCTGGTAATCGGAGAGAGCGCGGGGGAAGCCCTGGTAATTGGGCATGGCTCAGGGGAAGCCCTGGTAATTGGAGAGAGCTCAGGGGAAGCCCTGGTAATCGAACAGGGCTCAGGGGAAGCCCTGGTAATTGGTGTCAGCTCCGGGGAAGCCCTGGTAATTGGAGAGAGATCCGGGGAAGCCCTGGTAATCGGCGTGAGCTCGGTTAAGCCCTGGTAATCGGAGAGAGCTCGGGGAAGCCCTGGTAATCGGAGAGAGCTCAGAGGAAGCCCTGGTAATTGGAGAGCACTTGGGGAAGCCCTGGTAATCAGACAGGGCTCAGGGGAAGCCCTGGTAATTGGACAGGGCTCAGCGGAAGCCCTGGTAATTGGCGAGAGCTCAGGGGAAGCCCTGGTAATCGGACAGGGCTCAGCGGAAGCGCTGGTAATCGGAGAGAGCTCGGGGAAGCCCTGGTAATCGGACAGGGCTCAGGGGAAGCCCTGGTCATTGGAGAGAACTCAGGGGAATCTCTGGTAATTGGAGAGAGCTCAGGGGAAGCCCTGGTAATCGGAGAGAGCTCAGGGGAAGCTCTGGTAATTGGTGAGAGCTCAGGGGAAGCCCTGGTAATCGGAGAGAGTTCGGGGAAGCCCTGGTAATCGGAAAGCACTCGGGGAAGCCCGGGTAATCGGAGAGAGCTCAGGGGAGGCCCTGGTAATTGGACAGGGCTCAGGAGAAGCCCTGGTAATCGGAAAGCATTCGGGGAAGCACTGGTAATTGGAGAGAGCTCAGGGAAGCCCTGGTAATTGGACAGGGCTCGGGGGAGCCCTGGTAATCGGACAGGGCTCAGGGGAAGCCCTGGTAATTGGAGAGAACTCAGGGGAATCCCTGGTAATTGGAGAGAGCTCGGGGAAGCCCTGGTAATTGGAGAGAGCTCGGGGGAAGCCCTGGTAATTCGAGATAGCGCAGGGGAAGCCTTCTTACTTGGAGAGAGCTCGGGGAAGCCCCGGCAATCGGACAGGGCTCAGGGGCAGCCCTGGTAATCGAAGAGAGCTCAGGGGAAGCCCTGCTATTAGGACAGGGCTCAGGGGAAGCCCCGGTAATTGGAGAGAGCTCGGGGGAAGCCCTGGTAATTGGACAGGGCTCAGCGGAAGCCCTGGTAATTGGCGAGAGCTCAGGGGAAGCCCTGGTAATCGGACAGGGCTCAGGGGAAGCCTTGGTTATCGGACAGGGCTCAGCGGAAGCGCTGGTAAACGGAGAGAGCTCAGGGGAATCTCTGGTAATTGGAGAGAGCTCAGGGGAAGCCCTGGTAATCGGAGAGAGCTCAGGGTAAGCTCTGGTAATTGGTGAGAGCTCAGGGTAAGCCATGGTAATCGGAGAGAGCTCGGGGAAGACCTCGTAATCGGAAAGCACTCAGGGAAGCCCTGGTAATCGCAGAGAGCTCAGGGGAAGCCCTGGTAATTGGACAGGGCTCAGGGGAAGCCCTGGTAATCGGAAAGCATTCGGGGAAGCACTGGTAATTGGAGAGAACTCAGGGAAGCCCTGGTAATTGGACAGGGCTCGGGGGAGCCCTTGTAATCGGACAGGGCTCAGGGGAAGCCCTGGTAATTGGAGAGAGCTCAGGGGAATCCCTGGTAATTGGAGAGAGCTCGGGGAAGCCCTGGTAATTGGAGAGAGCTCGGGGGAAGCCCTCTTAATTGGAAAGAGCTGGGGGATGCCCCGGCAATCGGACAGGGCTCAAGGGCAGCCCTGGTAATCGAAGAGAGCTCAGGGGAAGCCCTGGTAATCGGAGAGAGCTCGGGGAAGCCCTGGTAATCGGAGAGAGCTCGGGGAAGCCCTGGTAATCAGAGAGGGCTTGGGGGAAGCCCTGGTATTCGGACAGGGCTCAGGGGAAGCCCTGGTAATCGGAGAGAGCTCAGGCGAATCCCTGGTAATCGGAGAGAGCTCAGGGGAAGCACTGGTAATAGGAGAGGTCTCAGGGGAAGCCCTGGTAATCGGAGAGGGATCGGGGAAGCCCTGGTAATCGGACAGGGCTCTGTGGAAGCCCTGGTAATCGGAAAGAGCTCGGAGGAAGACCTGGTAACCGGTGAGAGCTCAGGGGAAGCTATGGTAATTGGAGAGAGCTCAGGGGAAGCCCTGGCAATTGGAGAGAGCTCGGGGAAGCCCTGGTAATCAGAGAGAGCTCAGGGGAAGCCCTGGAACTTGGACAGGACTCGGGGGAAGCCCTGAGAGTTGGAGAGAGCTCAGGGGAAGCTCTGGTAATCAGACAGGGCTCAGGGGAAGCCCTGGTAATTGGAGAGAACTTGGGGATGCCCTGGTAATCAGAGAGAGCTCGGGGAAGCCCTGGTAATCGGAGAGAGCTCGGGGAAGCCCTGGTAATCAGAGAGGGCTCGGGGGAAGCCCTGGTAATCGGAAAGCACTCGGGGAAGCCCTGGTAATCCGTGAGAGCTCGGGGAAGCCCCGGCAATCGGACAGGGCTCAGGGGCAGCCCTGGTAATCGAAGAGAGCTCAGGGGAAGCCCTGGTAATTGGAGAGAGCTCAGGGGAAGCTCTGGTAATAGGACAGGGCTCAGGGGAAGCCCTGGTAATCGGAGAGGTTTCGGGGAAGCCCTGGTAATTGGGCAGGGCTCAGGGGAAGCCCTGGTAATCGAATAGAGCTCGGGGGAAGACCTGGTAATCGGAGAGAGCGCGGGGGAAGCCCTGGTAATTGGGCATGGCTCAGGGGAAGCCCTGGTAATTGGAGAGAGCTCAGGGGAAGCCCTGGTAATCGAACAGGGCTCAGGGGAAGCCCTGGTAATTGGTGTCAGCTCCGGGGAAGCCCCGGTAATTGGAGAGAGCTCGGGGGAAGCCCTGGTAATTGGACAGGGCTCAGCGGAAGCCCTGGTAATTGGCGAGAGCTCAGGGGAAGCCCTGGTAATCGGACAGGGCTCAGGGGAAGCCTTGGTTATCGGACAGGGCTCAGCGGAAGCGCTGGTAAACGGAGAGAGCTCAGGGGAATCTCTGGTAATTGGAGAGAGCTCAGGGGAAGCCCTGGTAATCGGAGAGAGCTCAGGGTAAGCTCTGGTAATTGGTGAGAGCTCAGGGTAAGCCATAGTAATCGGAGAGAGCTCGGGGAAGACCTCGTAATCGGAAAGCACTCAGGGAAGCCCTGGTAATCGCAGAGAGCTCAGGGGAAGCCCTGGTAATTGGACAGGGCTCAGGGGAAGCCCTGGTAATCGGAAAGCATTCGGGGAAGCACTGGTAATTGGAGAGAACTCAGGGAAGCCCTGGTAATTGGACAGGGCTCGGGGGAGCCCTTGTAATCGGACAGGGCTCAGGGGAAGCCCTGGTAATTGGAGAGAGCTCAGGGGAATCCCTGGTAATTGGAGAGAGCTCGGGGAAGCCCTGGTAATTGGAGAGAGCTCGGGGGAAGCCCTCTTAATTGGAAAGAGCTGGGGGATGCCCCGGCAATCGGACAGGGCTCAAGGGCAGCCCTGGTAATCGAAGAGAGCTCAGGGGAAGCCCTGGTAATCGGAGAGAGCTCGGGGAAGCCCTGGTAATCGGAGAGAGCTCGGGGAAGCCCTGGTAATCAGAGAGGGCTTGGGGGAAGCCCTGGTATTCGGACAGGGCTCAGGGGAAGCCCTGGTAATCGGAGAGAGCTCAGGCGAATCCCTGGTAATCGGAGAGAGCTCAGGGGAAGCACTGGTAATAGGAGAGGTCTCAGGGGAAGCCCTGGTAATCGGAGAGGGATCGGGGAAGCCCTGGTAATCGGACAGGGCTCTGTGGAAGCCCTGGTAATCGGAAAGAGCTCGGAGGAAGACCTGGTAACCGGTGAGAGCTCAGGGGAAGCTATGGTAATTGGAGAGAGCTCAGGGGAAGCCCTGGCAATTGGAGAGAGCTCGGGGAAGCCCTGGTAATCAGAGAGAGCTCAGGGGAAGCCCTGGAACTTGGACAGGACTCGGGGGAAGCCCTGAGAGTTGGAGAGAGCTCTGGGGAAGCCCTGGTAATCAGACAGGGCTCAGGGGAAGCCCTGGTAATTGGAGAGAACTTGGGGATGCCCTGGTAATCAGAGAGAGCTCGGGGAAGCCCTGGTAATCGGAGAGAGCTCGGGGAAGCCCTGGTAATCAGAGAGGGCTCGGGGGAAGCCCTGGTAATCGGAAAGCACTCGGGGAAGCCCTGGTAATCGGAGAGAGCTCGGGGAAGCCCCGGCAATCGGACAGGGCTCAGGGGCAGCCCTGGTAATCGAAGAGAGCTCAGGGGAAGCCCTGGTAATTGGAGAGAGCTCAGGGGAAGCTCTGGTAATAGGACAGGGCTCAGGGGAAGCCCTGGTAATCGGAGAGGGTTCGGGGAAGCCCTGGTAATTGGGCAGGGCTCAGGGGAAGCCCTGGTAATCGAATAGAGCTCGGGGGAAGACCTGGTAATCGGAGAGAGCGCGGGGGAAGCCCTGGTAATTGGGCATGTCTCAGGGGAAGCCCTGGTAATTGGAGAGAGCTCAGGGGAAGCCCTGGTAATCGAACAGGGCTCAGGGGAAGCCCTGGTAATTGGTGTCAGCTCCGGGGAAGCCCTGGTAATTGGAGAGAGCTCCGGGGAAGCCCTGGCAATCGGCGTGAGCTCGGTGAAGCCCTGGTAATCGGAGAGAGCTCGGGGAAGCCCTGGTAATCGGAGAGAGCTCAGAGGAAGCCCTGGTAATTGGAGAGCACTTGGGGAAGCCCTGGTAATCGCACAGGGCTCAGGGGAAGCCCTGGTAATTGGACAGGGCTCAGCGGAAGCCCTGGTAATTGGCGAGAGCTCAGGGGAAGCCCTGGTAATCGGACAGGGCTCAGGGGAAGCCCTGGTAATCGGACAGGGCTCAGCGGAAGCGCTGGTAATCGGAGAGAGCTCGGGGAAGCCCTGGTAATCGGACAGGGCTCAGGGGAAGCCCTGGTTATTGGAGAGAGCTCAGGGGAATCTCTGGTAATTGGAGAGAGCTCAGGGGAAGCCCTGGTAATCGGAGAGAGCTCAGGGGAAGCTCTGGTAATTGGTGAGAGCTCAGGGGAAGCCCTGGTAATCGGAGAGAGTTAGGGGAAGCCCTGGTAATCGGAGAGAGCTCAGGGGAAGCCCTGGTAATTGGACAGGGCTCAGGGGAAGCCCTGGTAATCGGAAAGCATTCGGGGAAGCACTGGTAATTGGAGAGAGCTCAGGGAACCCTGGTAATTGGACAGGGCTCGGGGCACCCCTGGTAATCGGACAGGGCTCAGGGGAAGCCCTGGTAATTGGAGAGAACTCAGGGGAATCCCTGGTAATTGGAGAGAGCTCGGGGAAGCCCTGGTAATTGGAGAGAGCTCGGGGGATGCCCTGGTAATTCGAGATAGCGCAGGGGAAGCCCTCTTAATTGGAGAGAGCTCGGGGAAGCCCCGGCAATCGGACAGGGCTCAGGGGCAGCCCTGGTAATCGAAGAGAGCTCAGGGGAAGCCCTGGTAATTGGAGAGAGCTCAGGGGAAGCTCTGGTAATAGGACAGGGCTCAGGGGAAGCCCTGGTAATCGGAGAGGGTTCGGGGAAGCCCTGGTTATTGGGCAGGGCTCAGGGGAAGCCCTGGTATTCGAATAGAGCTCGGGGGAAGCCCTGGTAATCGGAGAGAGCGCGGGGGAAGCCCTGGTAATTGGACAGGGCTCAGGGGAAGCCCTGGTAATTGGAGAGAGCTCAGGGGAAGCCCTGGTAATTGGAGAGAGCTCGGGGAAGCCCTGGTATTCGGAGAGAGCTCGGGGAAGCCCTGTTAATCGGAGAGAGCTCAGGGAAGCCCTGGTAATCAGAGAGGGCTCGGGGGAAGCCCTCGTAAACGGAGAGAGCTCAGGGGAAGCCCTGCTATTAGGACAGGGCTCAGGGGAAGCCCCGGTAATTGGAGAGAGCTCGGGGGAAGCCCTGGTAATTGGACAGGGCTCAGCAGAAGCCCTGGTAATTGGCGAGAGCTCAGGGGAAGCCCTGGAAATCGGACAGGGCTCAGGGGAAGCCCTGGTTATCGGACAGGGCTCAGCGGAAGCGCTGGTAATCGGAGAGAGCTCAGGGGAATCTCTGGTAATTGGAGAGAGCTCAGGGGAAGCCCTGGTAATCGGAGAGAGCTCAGGGGAAGCTCTGGTAATTGGTGAGAGCTCAGGGTAAGCCCTGGTAATCGGAAAGCATTCGGGGAAGCACTGGTAGTTGGAGAGAGCTCAGGGAAGCCCTGGTAATTGGACAGGGCTCGGGGGAGCCCTGGTAATCGGACAGGGCTCAGGGGAAGCCGTGGTAATTGGAGAGAGCTCAGGGGAATCCCTGGTAATTCGAGAGAGCTCGGGGAAGCCCTGGTAATTGGAGAGAGCTCGGGGGAAGCCCTGGTAATTCGATATAGCTCAGGGGAAGCCCTCTTAATTGGAGAGAGCTGGGGGAAGCCCTGGTAATCGGACAGGGCTCAGGGGAAGCCCTGGTTATCGGACAGGGCTCAGCGGAAGCGCTGGTAATCGGAGAGAGCTCAGGGGAATCTCTGGTAATTGGAGAGAGCTCAGGGGAAGCCCTGGTAATCGGAGAGAGCTCAGGGGAAGCTCTGGTAATTGGTGAGAGCTCAGGGTAAGCCCTGGTAATCGGAGAGAGCTCGGGGAAGACCTCGTAATCGGAAAGCACTCGGGGAAGCCCTGGTAATCGCAGAGAGCTCAGGGGAAGCCCTGGTAATTGGACAGGGCTCAGGGGAAGCCCTGGTAATCGGAAAGCATTCGGGGAAGCACTGGTAGTTGGAGAGAGCTCAGGGAAGCCCTGGTAATTGGACAGGGCTCGGGGGAGCCCTGGTAATCGTACAGGGCTCAGGGGAAGCCCTGGTAATTGGAGAGAGCTCAGGGAAGCCCTGGTAATTGGAGAGAGCTCGGGGGAAGCCCTGGTAATTCGATATAGCTCAGGGGAAGCCCTCTTAATTGGAGAGAGCTGGGGGATGCCCCGGCAATCGGACAGGGCTCAGGGGCAGCCCTGGTAATCGAAGAGAGCTCAGGGGAAGCCCTGGTAATTGGAGAGAGCTCAGGGGAAGCTCTGGTAATAGGACAGGACTCAGGGGAAGCCCTGGGAATCGGAGAGGGTTCGGGGAAGCCCTGGTTATTGGGCAGGGCTCAGGGGAAGCCCTGGTAATCGAATAGAGCTCGGGGGAAGCCCTGGTAATCGGAGAGAGCGCGGGGGAAGCCCTGGTAATTGGAGAGAGCTCGGGGGAAGCCCTGGTAATTCGAGATAGCTCAGGGGAAGCCCTCTTAATTGGCGAGAGCTCGGGGAAGCCCAGGCAATCGGACAGGGATCAGGGGCAGCCCTGGTAATTGGAGAGAGCTCAGGGGAAGCTCTGGTAATAGGACAGGGCTCAGGGGAAGCCCTGGTAATCGGAGAGGGTTCGGGGAAGACCTGGTAATAGGACAGGGCTTAGGGGAAGCCCTGGTAATCGAATAGAGCTCGGGGGAAGCCCTGGTAATCGGAGAGAGCGCGGGGGAAGCCCTGGTAATTGGACAGGGCTTAGGGGAAGCCCTGGTAATTGGAGAGAGCTCAGGGGAAGCCCTGGTAATTGGAGAGAGCTCAGGGAAGCCCTGGTATTCGGAGAGAGCTCGGGGAAGCCCTGTTAATCGGAGAGAGCTCAGGGAAGCCCTAGTAATCAGAGAGGGCTCGGGGGAAGCCCTCGTAAACGGAGAGAGCTCAGGGGAAGCCCTGCTAATAGGACAGGGCTCAGGGGAAGCCCCGGTAATCGGAGAGAGCTCGGGGGAAGCCCTGGTAATTGGAGAGCACTTGGGGAAGCCCTGGTAATCGGAGAGAGCTCGGGGAAGCCCTGGTAATCGGAGAGTGCTCAGGGAAGCCCTGGTAATCAGAGAGGGCTCGGGGGAAGCCCTGGTAATCGGAGAGAGCTCAGGGGAAGCCATGGTAATAGGACAGAGCTCAGGGGAAGCCCTGGTAATCGGAAAGCATTCGGGGAAGCACTGGTAATTGGAGAGAGCTCGGGGAAGCCCTGGTAATTGGAAAGGGCTCGGGGGAGCCCTGGTATTCGGACAGGGCTCAGGGGAAGCCCTGGTAATTGGAGAGAACTTGGGGATGCCCTGGTAATCAGAGAGAGCTCGGGGAAGCCCTGGTAATCGGAGAGAGCTCGGGGAAGCCCTGGTAATCAGAGAGGGCTCGGGGGAAGCCCTGGTAATCGGAAAGCACTCGGGGAAGCCCTGGTAATCGGAGAGAGCTCGGGGAAGCCCCGGCAATCGGACAGGGCTCAGGGGCAGCCCTGGTAATCGAAGAGAGCTCAGGGGAAGCCCTGGTAATTGGAGAGAGCTCAGGGGAAGCTCTGGTAATAGGACAGGGCTCAGGGGAAGCCCTGGTAATCGGAGAGGGTTCGGGGAAGCCCTGGTAATTGGGCAGGGCTCAGGGGAAGCCCTGGTAATCGAATAGAGCTCGGGGGAAGACCTGGTAATCGGAGAGAGCGCGGGGGAAGCCCTGGTAATTGGGCATGGCTCAGGGGAAGCCCTGGTAATTGGAGAGAGCTCAGGGGAAGCCCTGGTAATCGAACAGGGCTCAGGGGAAGCCCTGGTAATTGGTGTCAGCTCCGGGGAAGCCCCGGTAATTGGAGAGAGCTCGGGGGAAGCCCTGGTAATTGGACAGGGCTCAGCGGAAGCCCTGGTAATTGGCGAGAGCTCAGGGGAAGCCCTGGTAATCGGACAGGGCTCAGGGGAAGCCTTGGTTATCGGACAGGGCTCAGCGGAAGCGCTGGTAAACGGAGAGAGCTCAGGGGAATCTCTGGTAACTGGAGAGAGCTCAGGGGAAGCCCTGGTAATCGGAGAGAGCTCAGGGTAAGCTCTGGTAATTGGTGAGAGCTCAGGGTAAGCCATGGTAATCGGAGAGAGCTCGGGGAAGACCTCGTAATCGGAAAGCACTCAGGGAAGCCCTGGTAATCGCAGAGAGCTCAGGGGAAGCCCTGGTAATTGGACAGGGCTCAGGGGAAGCCCTGGTAATCGGAAAGCATTCGGGGAAGCACTGGTAATTGGAGAGAACTCAGGGAAGCCCTGGTAATTGGACAGGGCTCGGGGGAGCCCTTGTAATCGGACAGGGCTCAGGGGAAGCCCTGGTAATTGGAGAGAGCTCAGGGGAATCCCTGGTAATTGGAGAGAGCTCGGGGAAGCCCTGGTAATTGGAGAGAGCTCGGGGGAAGCCCTCTTAATTGGAAAGAGCTGGGGGATGCCCCGGCAATCGGACAGGGCTCAAGGGCAGCCCTGGTAATCGAAGAGAGCTCAGGGGAAGCCCTGGTAATCGGAGAGAGCTCGGGGAAGCCCTGGTAATCGGAGAGAGCTCGGGGAAGCCCTTGTAATCAGAGAGGGCTTGGGGGAAGCCCTGGTATTCGGACAGGGCTCAGGGGAAGCCCTGGTAATCGGAGAGAGCTCAGGCGAATCCCTGGTAATCGGAGAGAGCTCAGGGGAAGCACTGGTAATAGGAGAGGTCTCAGGGGAAGCCCTGGTAATCGGAGAGGGATCGGGGAAGCCCTGGTAATCGGACAGGGCTCTGTGGAAGCCCTGGTAATCGGAAAGAGCTCGGAGGAAGACCTGGTAACCGGTGAGAGCTCAGGGGAAGCTATGGTAATTGGAGAGAGCTCAGGGGAAGCCCTGGCAATTGGAGAGAGCTCGGGGAAGCCCTGGTAATCAGAGAGAGCTCAGGGGAAGCCCTGGAACTTGGACAGGACTCGGGGGAAGCCCTGAGAGTTGGAGAGAGCTCAGGGGAAGCCCTGGTAATCAGACAGGGCTCAGGGGAAGCCCTGGTAATTGGAGAGAACTTGGGGATGCCCTGGTAATCAGAGAGAGCTCGGGGAAGCCCTGGTAATCGGAGAGAGCTCGGGGAAGCCCTGGTAATCAGAGAGGGCTCGGGGGAAGCCCTGGTAATCGGAAAGCACTCGGGGAAGCCCTGGTAATCGGAGAGAGCTCGGGGAAGCCCCGGCAATCGGACAGGGCTCAGGGGCAGCCCTGGTAATCGAAGAGAGCTCAGGGGAAGCCCTGGTAATTGGAGAGAGCTCAGGGGAAGCTCTGGTAATAGGACAGGGCTCAGGGGAAGCCCTGGTAATCGGAGAGGGTTCGGGGAAGCCCTGGTAATTGGGCAGGGCTCAGGGGAAGCCCTGGTAATCGAATAGAGCTCGGGGGAAGACCTGGTAATCGGAGAGAGCGCGGGGGAAGCCCTGGTAATTGGGCATGGCTCAGGGGAAGCCCTGGTAATTGGAGAGAGCTCAGGGGAAGCCCTGGTAATCGAACAGGGCTCAGGGGAAGCCCTGGTAATTGGTGTCAGCTCCGGGGAAGCCCTGGTAATTGGAGAGAGCTCCGGGGAAGCCCTGGCAATCGGCGTGAGCTCGGTGAAGCCCTGGTAATCGGAGAGAGCTCGGGGAAGCCCTGGTAATCGGAGAGAGCTCAGAGGAAGCCCTGGTAATTGGAGAGCACTTGGGGAAGCCCTGGTAATCGCACAGGGCTCAGGGGAAGCCCTGGTAATTGGACAGGGCTCAGCGGAAGCCCTGGTAATTGGCGAGAGCTCAGGGGAAGCCCTGGTAATCGGACAGGGCTCAGGGGAAGCCCTGGTAATCGGACAGGGCTCAGCGGAAGCGCTGGTAATCGGAGAGAGCTCGGGGAAGCCCTGGTAATCGGACAGGGCTCAGGGGAAGCCCTGGTTATTGGAGAGAGCTCAGGGGAATCTCTGGTAATTGGAGAGAGCTCAGGGGAAGCCCTGGTAATCGGAGAGAGCTCAGGGGAAGCTCTGGTAATTGGTGAGAGCTCAGGGGAAGCCCTGGTAATCGGAGAGAGTTCGGGGAAGCCCTGGTAATCGGAGAGAGCTCAGGGGAAGCCCTGGTAATTGGACAGGGCTCAGGGGAAGCCCTGGTAATCGGAAAGCATTCGGGGAAGCACTGGTAATTGGAGAGAGCTCAGGGAACCCTGGTAATTGGACAGGGCTCGGGGCACCCCTGGTAATCGGACAGGGCTCAGGGGAAGCCCTGGTAATTGGAGAGAACTCAGGGGAATCCCTGGTAATTGGAGAGAGCTCGGGGAAGCCCTGGTAATTGGAGAGAGCTCGGGGGATGCCCTGGTAATTCGAGATAGCGCAGGGGAAGCCCTCTTAATTGGAGAGAGCTCGGGGAAGCCCCGGCAATCGGACAGGGCTCAGGGGCAGCCCTGGTAATCGAAGAGAGCTCAGGGGAAGCCCTGGTAATTGGAGAGAGCTCAGGGGAAGCTCTGGTAATAGGACAGGGCTCAGGGGAAGCCCTGGTAATCGGAGAGGGTTCGGGGAAGCCCTGGTTATTGGGCAGGGCTCAGGGGAAGCCCTGGTAATCGAATAGAGCTCGGGGGAAGCCCTGGTAATCGGAGAGAGCGCGGGGGAAGCCCTGGTAATTGGACAGGGCTCAGGGGAAGCCCTGGTAATTGGAGAGAGCTCAGGGGAAGCCCTGGTATTTGGAGAGAGCTCGGGGAAGCCCTGGTATTCGGAGAGAGCTCGGGGAAGCCCTGTTAATCGGAGAGAGCTCAGGGAAGCCCTGGTAATCAGAGAGGGCTCGGGGGAAGCCCTCGTAAACGGAGAGAGCTCAGGGGAAGCCCTGCTATTAGGACAGGGCTCAGGGGAAGCCCCGGTAATTGGAGAGAGCTCGGGGGAAGCCCTGGTAATTGGACAGGGCTCAGCAGAAGCCCTGGTAATTGGCGAGAGCTCAGGGGAAGCCCTGGAAATCGGACAGGGCTCAGGGGAAGCCCTGGTTATCGGACAGGGCTCAGCGGAAGCGCTGGTAATCGGAGAGAGCTCAGGGGAATCTCTGGTAATTGGAGAGAGCTCAGGGGAAGCCCTGGTAATCGGAGAGAGCTCAGGGGAAGCTCTGGTAATTGGTGAGAGCTCAGGGTAAGCCCTGGTAATCGGAAAGCATTCGGGGAAGCACTGGTAGTTGGAGAGAGCTCAGGGAAGCCCTGGTAATTGGACAGGGCTCGGGGGAGCCCTGGTAATCGGACAGGGCTCAGGGGAAGCCGTGGTAATTGGAGAGAGCTCAGGGGAATCCCTGGTAATTCGAGAGAGCTCGGGGAAGCCCTGGTAATTGGAGAGAGCTCGGGGGAAGCCCTGGTAATTCGATATAGCTCAGGGGAAGCCCTCTTAATTGGAGAGAGCTGGGGGAAGCCCTGGTAATCGGACAGGGCTCAGGGGAAGCCCTGGTTATCGGACAGGGCTCAGCGGAAGCGCTGGTAATCGGAGAGAGCTCAGGGGAATCTCTGGTAATTGGAGAGAGCTCAGGGGAAGCCCTGGTAATCGGAGAGAGCTCAGGGGAAGCTCTGGTAATTGGTGAGAGCTCAGGGTAAGCCCTGGTTATCGGAGAGAGCTCGGGGAAGACCTCGTAATCGGAAAGCACTCGGGGAAGCCCTGGTAATCGCAGAGAGCTCAGGGGAAGCCCTGGTAATTGGACAGGGCTCAGGGGAAGCCCTGGTAATCGGAAAGCATTCGGGGAAGCACTGGTAGTTGGAGAGAGCTCAGGGAAGCCCTGGTAATTGGACAGGGCTCGGGGGAGCCCTGGTAATCGTACAGGGCTCAGGGGAAGCCCTGGTAATTGGAGAGAGCTCAGGGGAATCCCTGGTAATTGGAGAGAGCTCGGGGAAGCCCTCGTAATTGGAGAGAGCTCGGGGGAAGCCCTGGTAATTCGATATAGCTCAGGGGAAGCCCTCTTAATTGGAGAGAGCTGGGGGATGCCCCGGCAATCGGACAGGGCTCAGGGGCAGCCCTGGTAATCGAAGAGAGCTCAGGGGAAGCCCTGGTAATTGGAGAGAGCTCAGGGGAAGCTCTGGTAATAGGACAGGACTCAGGGGAAGCCCTGGGAATCGGAGAGGGTTCGGGGAAGCCCTGGTTATTGGGCAGCGCTCAGGGGAAGCCCTGGTAATCGAATAGAGCTCGGGGGAAGCCCTGGTAATCGGAGAGAGCGCGGGGGAAGCCCTGGTAATTGGAGAGAGCTCGGGGGAAGCCCTGGTAATTCGAGATAGCTCAGGGGAAGCCCTCTTAATTGGAGAGAGCTCGGGGAAGCCCAGGCAATCGGACAGGGATCAGGGGCAGCCCTGGTAATTGGAGAGAGCTCAGGGGAAGCTCTGGTAATAGGACAGGGCTCAGGGGAAGCCCTGGTAATCGGAGAGGGTTCGGGGAAGCCCTGGTTATTTGGCAGAGCTTAGGGGAAGCCCTGGTAATCGAATAGAGCTCGGGGGAAGCCCTGGTAATCGGAGAGAGCGCGGGGGAAGCCCTGGTAATTGGACAGGGCTTAGGGGAAGCCCTGGTAATTGGAGAGAGCTCAGGGGAAGCCCTGGTAATTGGAGAGAGCTCAGGGAAGCCCTGGTATTCGGAGAGAGCTCGGGGAAGCCCTGTTAATCGGAGAGAGCTCAGGGAAGCCCTAGTAATCAGAGAGGGCTCGGGGGAAGCCCTCGTAAACGGAGAGAGCTCAGGGGAAGCCCTGCTAATAGGACAGGGCTCAGGGGAAGCCCCGGTAATCGGAGAGAGCTCGGGGGAAGCCCTGGTAATTGGAGAGCACTTGGGGAAGCCCTGGTAATCGGAGAGAGCTCGGGGAAGCCCTGGTAATCGGAGAGTGCTCAGGGAAGCCCTGGTAATCAGAGAGGGCTCGGGGGAAGCCCTGGTAATCGGAGAGAGCTCAGGGGAAGCCATGGTAATAGGACAGAGCTCAGGGGAAGCCCCGGTAATCGGAGAGAGCTCGGGGGAAGCCCTGGTAATTGGAGAGAGCTCGGGGAAGCCCTGGTAATTGGAAAGGGCTCGGGGGAGCCCTGGTATTCGGACAGGGCTCAGGGGAAGCCCTGGTAATTGGAGAGAGCTCAGGGGAATCCCTGGTAATTGGAGAGAGATCGGGGAAGTCCTGGTAATTGGAGAGAGCTCGGGGGAAGCCCTGGCAATTCGAGATAGCTCAGGGTAAGCCCTCTTAATTGGAGAGAGCTCGGGGAAGCCCCGGCAATCGGACAGGACTCAGAGGCAGCCCTGGTAATCGAAGAGAGCTCAGGGGAAGCCCTGGTAATTGGAGAGAGCTCAGGGGAAGCTCTGGTAATAGGACAGGGCTCAGGGGAAGCCCTGGTAATCGGAGAGGGTTCGGGGAAGCCCTGGTTATTGGGCAGGGCTCAGGGGAAGCCCTGGTAATCGAATAGAGCTCGGGGGAAGCCCTGGTAATCGGAGAGAGCGCGGGGGAAGCCCTGGTAATTGGACAGGGCTCAGGGGAAGCCCTGGTAATTGGAGAGATCTCAGGGGAAGCCCTGGTAATTGGAGAGAGCTCGGGGAAGCCCTGGTATTCGGAGAGAGCCCGGGGAAGCCCTGTTAATCGGAGAGAGCTCAGGGAAGCCCTAGTAATCAGAGAGGGCTCGGGGGAAGCCCTCGTAAACGGAGAGAGCTCAGGTGAAGCCCTGCTAATAGGACAGGGCTCAGGGGAAGCCCCGGTAATCGGAGAGAGCTCGGGGGAAGCCCTGGTAATTGGAGAGCAATTGGGGAAGGCCTGGTAATCGGAGAGAGCTCGGGGAAGCCCTGGTAACCGGAGGGAGCTCAGGGAAGCCCTGGTAATCAGAGAGGGCTCGGGGGAAGCCCTGGTAATCAGAGAGAGCTCAGGGGAAGCCATGGTAATAGGACAGGGCTCAGGGGAAGCCCTGGTAATAGGACAGGTGTCAGGGGAAGGCCTGGTAATCGGAGAAGGCTCAGGAAAGCCCTGGTAATCGGACAGGGCTCAGGGGAAGCCCTGCTAATCGGAGAGAGCTCGGGGCAGCCCTGGTAATCGGAGAGAGCTCCGGGAAACCTTGGTAATCAGAGAGAGCTCGGGGAAGCCCTGGTAATTGGAGAGAGCTCAGGGGAAGCCCTGGTAATCGGAGAGAGCTTGGGGAAGCCCTGGTAATCGGAGAGAGCTCGGGGAAGCCTTGGTAATCGGAGAGAGCACAGAGGAAGACCTGGTAATTGGGGTGCACTTGGGGAAGCCCTGGTAATCGGGGAAGCCCTGGTAATCGGAGAGAGCTCGGGGAAGCCCTGGTAATCGGAGAGAGCTCGGGGAAGCCCTGGTAATCAGAGAGGGCTTGGGGGAAGCCCTGGTATTCGGACAGGGCACAGGGGAAGCCCTGGTAATCGGAGAGAGATCAGGCGAATCCCTGGTAATCGGAGAGAGCTCAGGGGAAGCACTGGTAATAGGAGAGGTCTCAGGGGAAGCCCTGGTAATCGGAGAGGGCTCGGGGAAGCCCTGGTAATCGGACAGGGCTCTGTGGAAGCCCTGGTAATCGAATAGAGCTCGGGGGAAGCCCTGGTAATCGGAGAGAGCGCGGGGGAAGCCCTGGTAATTGGACAGGGCTTAGGGGAAGCCCTGGTAATTGGAGAGAGCTCAGGGGAAGCCCTGGTAATTGGAGAGAGCTCAGGGAAGCCCTGGTATTCGGAGAGAGCTCGGGGAAGCCCTGTTAATCGGAGAGAGCTCAGGGAAGCCCTAGTAATCAGAGAGGGCTCGGGGGAAGCCCTCGTAAACGGAGAGAGCTCAGGGGAAGCCCTGCTAATAGGTCAGGGCTCAGGGGAAGCCCCGGTAATCGGAGAGAGCTCGGGGGAAGCCCTGGTAATTGGAGAGAACTTGGGGAAGCCCTGGTAATCGGAGAGAGCTCGGGGAAGCCCTGGTAATCGGAGAGTGCTCAGGGAAGCCCTGGTAATCAGAGAGGGCTCGGGGGAAGCCCTGGTAATCGGAGAGAGCTCAGGGGAAGCCATGGTAATAGGACAGAGCTCAGGGGAAGCCCTGGTAATCGGAAAGCATTCGGGGAAGCACTGGTAATTGGAGAGAGCTCGGGGAAGCCCTGGTAATTGGAAAGGGCTCGGGGGAGCCCTGGTATTCGGACAGGGCTCAGGGGAAGCCCTGGTAATTGGAGAGAGCTCAGGGGAATCCCTGGTAATTGGAGAGAGATCGGGGAAGTCCTGGTAATTGGAGAGAGCTCGGGGGAAGCCCTGGCAATTCGAGATAGCTCAGGGTAAGCCCTCTTAATTGGAGAGAGCTCGGGGAAGCCCCGGCAATCGGACAGGACTCAGAGGCAGCCCTGGTAATCGAAGAGAGCTCAGGGGAAGCCCTGGTAATTGGAGAGAGCTCAGGGGAAGCTCTGGTAATAGGACAGGGCTCAGGGGAAGCCCTGGTAATCGGAGAGGGTTCGGGGAAGCCCTGGTTATTGGGCAGGGCTCAGGGGAAGCCCTGGTAATCGAATAGAGCTCGGGGGAAGCCCTGGTAATCGGAGAGAGCGCGGGGGAAGCCCTGGTAATTGGACAGGGCTCAGGGGAAGCCCTGGTAATTGGAGAGATCTCAGGGGAAGCCCTGCTAATTGGAGAGAGCTCGGGGAAGCCCTGGTATTCGGAGAGAGCCCGGGGAAGCCCTGTTAATCGGAGAGAGCTCAGGGAAGCCCTAGTAATCAGAGAGGGCTCGGGGGAAGCCCTCGTAAACGGAGAGAGCTCAGGTGAAGCCCTGCTAATAGGACAGGGCTCAGGGGAAGCCCCGGTAATCGGAGAGAGCTCGGGGGAAGCCCTGGTAATTGGAGAGCAATTGGGGAAGGCCTGGTAATCGGAGAGAGCTCGGGGAAGCCCTGGTAACCGGAGGGAGCTCAGGGAAGCCCTGGTAATCAGAGAGGGCTCGGGGGAAGCCCTGGTAATCAGAGAGAGCTCAGGGGAAGCCATGGTAATAGGACAGGGCTCAGGGGAAGCCCTGGTAATAGGACAGGGGTCAGGGGAAGGCCTGGTAATCGGAGAAGGCTCAGGAAAGCCCTGGTAATCGGACAGGGCTCAGGGGAAGCCCTGCTAATTGGAGAGAGCTCGGGGAAGCCCTGGTATTCGGAGAGAGCCCGGGGAAGCCCTGTTAATCGGAGAGAGCTCAGGGAAGCCCTAGTAATCAGAGAGGGCTCGGTGGAAGCCCTCGTAAACGGAGAGAGCTCAGGTGAAGCCCTGCTAATAGGACAGGGCTCAGGGGAAGCCCCGGTAATCGGAGAGAGCTCGGGGGAAGCCCTGGTAATTGGAGAGCAATTGGGGAAGGCCTGGTAATCGGAGAGAGCTCGGGGAAGCCCTGGTAACCGGAGGGAGCTCAGGGAAGCCCTGGTAATCAGAGAGGGCTCGGGGGAAGCCCTGGTAATCAGAGAGAGCTCAGGGGAAGCCATGGTAATAGGACAGGGCTCAGGGGAAGCCCTGGTAATAGGACAGGGGTCAGGGGAAGGCCTGGTAATCGGAGAAGGCTCAGGAAAGCCCTGGTAATCGGACAGGGCTCAGGGGAAGCCCTGGTATTCGAATAGAGCTCGGGGGAAGCCCTGGTAATCGGAGAGAGCGCGGGGGAAGCCCTGGTAATTGGACAGGGCTCAGGGGAAGCCCTGGTAATTGGAGAGAGCTCAGGGGAAGCCTTGGCAATTGGAGAGAACTCGGGGAAGCCCTGGTATTCGGAGAGAGCTCGGGGAAGCCCTGTTAATCGGAGAGAGCTCAGGGAAGCCCTAGTAATCAGAGAGGGCTCGGGGGAAGCCCTCGTAAACGGAGAGAGCTCAGGGGAAGCCCTGCTAATAGGACAGGGCTCAGGGGAAGCCCCAGTAATCGGAGAGAGCTCGGGGGAAGCCCTGGTAATTGGAGAGCACTTGGGGAAGCCCTGGTAATCGGAGAGAGCACGGGGAAGCCCTGGTAATCGGAGAGACCTCAGGGAAGCCCTGGTAATCAGAGAGGGCTCGGTGGAAGCCCTGGTAATCGGAGAGAGCTCAGATGAAGCCAAGGTAATAGGACAGGGCTCAGGGGAAGCCCTGGTAATAGGACAGGGCTCAGGGGAAGCCCTGCTAATCGGAGAGAGCTCGGGGCAGCCCTGGTAATCGGAGAGAGCTCCGGGAAACCTTGGTAATCGGAGAGAGATCGGGGAAGCCCTGGTAATTAGAGAGAGCTCAGGGGAAGACCTGGTAATCGGAGAGAGCTCGGGGGAAGCCCTGGTAATCGGAGAGAGCTCGGGGAAGCCTTGGTAATCGGAGAGAGCACAGAAGAAGACCTGATAATTGGGGAGCACTTGGGGAAGCCCTGGTAATCGGGGAAGCCCTGGTAATCGGAGAGAGCTCGGGGAAGCCCTGGTAATCGGAGAGAGCTCGGGGAAGCCCTGGTAATCAGAGAGGGCTTGGGGGAAGCGCTGGTATTCAGACAGGGCTCAGGGGAAGCCCTGGTAATAGGAGAGAGCTCAGGCGAATCCCTGGTAAACGGAGAGAGCTCAGGGGAAGCCCTGGTAATCGGAGAGGGCTCGGGGAAGCCCTGGTAATCGGACAGGGCTCTGTGGAAGCCCTGGTAATCAGAAAGAGCTCGGGGGAAGACCTGGTAACCGGTGAGAGCTCAGGGGAAGCTATGGTGATTGGACAGGGTTTAGGGGAAGCCCTGGTAATTGGAGAGAGCTCAGGGGAAGCCCTGGTAATTGGAGAGAGCTCGGGGAAGCCCTGGTAATCAGAGAGAGCTCAGGGGAAGCCCTGGTAATTGGACAGGGCTCGGGGGAAGCCCTGGTAATTGGAGAGAGCTCAGGGGAAGCCCTGGTAATCAGACAGGGCTCAGGGGAAGCCCTGGTAATTGGAGAGAATTTGGGGATGCCCTGGTAATCAGAGAGAGCTCGGGGAAGCCCTGGTAAACGGAGAGAGCTCGGGGAAGCCCTGGTAATCAGAGAGGGCTCGGTGGAGCCCTGGTAATCGGAAAGCTCTCGGTGAAGCCCTGGTAATCGGAGAGAGCTCGGGGAAGCCCGGGCAATCGGAAAGGGCTCAGGGGCAGCCCTGGTAATCGGAGATAGCTCAGGGGAAGACCTGGTAATTGGAGAGAGCTCAGGGGAAGCTCTGGTAATACGACAGGGCTCAGGGGAAGCCCTGGTAATCGGAGAGGGTTCGGGGACGCCCTGGTAATTGGACAGGGCTCAGGGGAAGCCCTGGTAATCGAAGAGAGCTCGGGGGAAGCCCTGGTAATCGGAGAGAGCGCGGAGGAAGCCCTGGTAATTGGACAGGGCTCAGGGGAAGCCCTGGTAATTGGAGAGAGCTCAGGCGAAACCCTGGTAATTGGAGAGAGCTCGGGGAAGCCCTGGTAATCGGAGAGAGCTAGGGGAAGCCCTGGTAATCGGAGAGAGCTCAGGGAAGCCCTGGTAATCAGAGAGGGCTCGGGGGAAGCCCTCGTAAAGGGAGAGAGATCAGGGGAAGCCCTGGTAATAGGACAGGGCTCAGGGGAAGCCCTGGTAATCAGAGATTGCTCGGGGGAAGCACTGGTAATTGGAGAGCACTTGGGGAAGCCCTGGTAATCGGAGAGAGCTCAGGGGAAGCCCTGGTAATTGGACAGGGCTCAGGGGAAGCCCTGGTAATAGGACAGGGCTCAGGGGAAGCCCTGGTAATCGGAGAGGGCTCGGGGAAGCCCTGGTAATCTGACAGGGCTCAGGGGAAGCCCTGCTAATCGGAGAGAGCTCGGGGCAGCCCTTGTAATCGGAGAGAGCTCCGGGAAACCTTGGCAATCGGAGAGAGCTCGGGGAAGCCCTGGTAATTGGAGAGAGCTCAGGGGAAGCCCTGGTAATCGGAGAGAGCTCGGGGAAGCCCTGGTAATCGGAGAGAGCTCGGGGAAGCCTTGGTAATCGGAGAGAGCACAGAGGAAGACCTGATAATTGGGGAGCACTTGGGGAAGCCCTGGTAATCGGGGAAGCCCTGGTAATCGGAGAGAGCTCGGGGAAGCCCTGGTAATCGGAGAGAGCTCGGGGAAGCCCTGGTAATCAGAGAGGGCTTGGGGGAAGCCCTGGTATTCGGACAGGGCTCAGGGGAAGCCCTGGTAATCGCAGAGAGCTCAGGCGAATCCCTGGTAATCGGAGAGAGCTCAGGGGAAGCACTGGTAATAGGAGAGGTCTCAGGGGAAGCCCTGGTAATCGGAAAGGGCTCGGGGAAGCCCTGGTAATCGGACAGGGCTCTGTGGAAGCCCTGGTAATTGGAGAGAGCTCGGGGGAAGATCTGGTAACCGGTGAGAGCGTAGGGGATGCTATGGTGATTGGACAGGGCTCAGGGGAAGCCCTGGTAATTGGAGAGAGCTCAGGGGAAGCCCTGGTAATTGGAGAGAGATCGGGGAAGCCCTGGTAATCAGAGAGAGCTCAGGGAAGCCCTGGTAATTGGAAAGGGCTCGGGGGAAGCCCTGGTAATTGGAGAGAGCTCGGGGGAAGCCCTGGTAATCAGACAGGGCTCAGGGGAAGCCCTGGTAATTGGAGAGAACTTGGGGATGCCCTGGTAATCAGAGAGAGCTCGGGGAAGCCCTTGTAATCGGAGAGAGCTCGGGGAAGCCCTGGTAATCAGAGAGGGCTCGGGGGAAGCCCTGGTAATCGGAAAGCACTCGGGGAAGCCCTGGTAATCGGAGAGAGCTCGGGGAAGCCCCGGCAATCGGACAGGGCTCAGGGGCAGCCCTGGTAATCGAAGAGAGCTCAGGGGATGCCCTGGTAATTGGAGAGAGCTCAGGGGAAGCTCTGATAATAGGACAGGGCTCAGGGGAACCCCTGGTAATCGGAGAGGGTTCGGGGAAGCCCTGGTAATCGGAGAGAGCGCGGGGGAAGACCTGGTAATTGGACATGGCTCAGGGGAAGCCCTGGTAATTGGAGTGAGCTCCGGGGAAGCCCTGATAATTGGAGAGAGCTCCGGGGAAGCCCTGGTAATCGGAGTGAGCTCGGTGAAGACCTGGTAATCGGAGTGAGCTCGGGGAAGCCCTGTAATCAGAGAGAGCTCAGAGGAAGCCCTGGTAATTGGAGAGCACTTGGGGAAGCCCTGGTAATCGGAGCGGTTCGGGGAAGCCCTGGTAATTGGGCAGGGCTCAGGGGAAGTCCTGGTAATTGAAGAGAGCTCAGGGGAAGCCCTGGTAATCGGACAGGGCTCAGGGGAAGTCCTGGTAATTGGAGTGAGCTCCGGGGAAGCCCTGGTAATTGGAGAGAGCTCCGGGGAAGCCCTGGTAATTGGAGAGAGCTCCGGGGAAGCCCTGGTAATCGGAGTGAGTTCGGTGAAGCCCTGGTAATCGAACAGAGCTCGGGGGAAGCCCCGGTAATCGGAGAGAGCGCGGGGGAAGCCCTGGTAATTGGACATGGCTCAGCGGAAGCCCTGGTAATTGAAGAGAGCTCAGGGGAAGCCCTGGTAATCGGACAGGGCTCAGGGGAAGTCCTGGTAATTGGAGTGAGCTCCGGGGATGCCCTGGTAATTGGAGAGAGCTCCGGGGAAGCCCTGGTAATTGGAGAGAGCTCCGGGGAAGCCCTGGTAATCGGAGTGAGTTCGGTGAAGCCCTGGTAATCGGAGAGAGCTCGGGGAAGCCCTGGTAATCGGAGAGAGCGCAGAGGAAGCCCTGGTAATTGGAGAGCAATTGGTGAAGCCCTGGTAATCAGACAGGGCTCAGGGGAAGCCCTGGTAATTGGACAGGGCTCAGCGGAAGCCCTGGTAATTGGCGAGAGCTCAGGGGAAGCCCTGATAATCGGACAGGGCTCAGGGGAAGCCCTGGTAATCGGACAGGGCTCAGCGGTAGCGCTGGTAATCGGAGAGAGCTCGGGGAAGCCCTGGTAATCGGACAGGGCTCTGTGGAAGCCCTGGTAATCGAAGAGAGCTCGGGGGAAGACCTGGTAACCGGTGAGAGCTCAGGGGAAGCCCTGGTAATTGGACAGGGCTCAGGGGAAGCCCTGGTAATCGGAAAGCATTCGGGGAAGCACTGGTAATTGGAGAGAGCTCAGGGGAATCTCTGGTAATTGGAGAGAGCTCAGGGGAAGCCCTGGTAATCGGAGAGAGCTCAGGGGAAGCTCTGGTAATTGGTGAGAGCTCAGGGGAAGCCCTGGTAATCGGAGAGAGCTCGGGGAAGCCCTGGTAATCGGAAAGCACTCGGGGAAGCCCTGGTAATCGGAGAGAGCTCAGGGAAAGCCCTGGTAATTGGACAGGGCTCAGGGGAAGCCCTGGTAATCGGAAAGCATTCGGGGAAGCACTGGTAATTGGAGAGAGCTCGGGGAAGCCCTGGTAATTGGACAGGGCTCGGGGGAGCCCTGGTAATCGGACAGGGCTCAGGGGAAGCCCTGGTAATTGGAGAGAGCTCAGGGGAAGCCCTGGTAATTGGACATGGCTCAGGGGAAGCCCTGGTAATTGGAGAGAGCTCAGGCGAAACCCTGGTAATTGGAGAGAACTCGGGGAAGCCCTGGTAATCGGAGAGAGCTAGGGGAAGCCCTGGTAATCGGAGAGAGCTCAGGGAAGCCCTGGTAATCAGAGAGGGCTCGGGGGAAGCCCTCGTAAACGGAGAGAGATCAGGGGAAGCCCTGGTAATAGGACAGGGCTCAGGGGAAGCCCTGGTAATCGGAGATTGCTCGGGGGAAGACTTGGTAATTGGAGAGCACTTGGGGAAGCCCTGGTAATCGGAGAGAGCTCAGGGGAAGCCCTGGTAATTGGACAGGGCTCAGGGGAAGCCCTGGTAATAGGACACGGCTCAGGGGAAGCCCTGGTAATCGGAGAGGGCTCGGGGAAGCCCTGGTAATCGGACAGGGCTCAGGGGAAGCCCTGCTAATCGGAGAGAGCTCGGGGCAGCCCTGGTAATCGGAGAGAGCTCCGGGAAACCTTGGCAATCGGAGAGAGCTCGGTGGAAGCCCTGGTAATTGGAGAGAGTTCAGGGGAAGCCCTCGTAATCGGAGAGAGCTCGGGGTAGCCCTGTTAATCGGAGAGAGCTCGGGGAAGCCTTGGTAATCGGAGAGAGCACAGAGGAAGACCTGATAATTGGGGAGCACTTGGGGAAGCCCTGGTAATCGGGGAAGCCCTGGTAATCGGAGAGAAATCGGGGAAGCCCTGGTAATCGGAGAGAGCTCGGGGAAGCCCTGGTAATCAGAGAGGGCTTGGCGGAAGCCCTGGTATTCGGACAGGGCTCAGGGGAAGCCCTGGTAATCGCAGAGAGCTCAGGCGAATCCCTGGTAATCGGAGAGAGCTCAGGGGAAGCACTGGTAATAGGAGAGGTCTCAGGGGGAGCCCTGGTAATCGGAAAGGGCTCGGGGAAGCCCTGGTAATCGGACAGGGCTCTGTGGAAGCCCTGGTAATTGGAGAGAGCTCGGGGGAAGATCTGGTAACCGGTGAGAGCTTAGGGGATGCTATGGTGATTGGACAGGGCTCAGGGGAAGCCCTGGTAATTGGAGAGAGCTCAGGGGAAGCCTTGGTAATTGGAGAGAGATCGCGGAAGCCCTGGTAATCAGAGAGAGCTCAGGGGAAGCCCTGGTAATTGGACAGGGCTCGGGGGAAGCCCTGGTAATTGGAGAGAGCTCAGGGGAAGCCCTGGTAATCAGACAGGGCTCAGGGGAAGCCCTGGTAATTGGAGAGAACTTGGGGATGCCCTGGTAATCAGAGAGAGCTCGGGGAAGCCCTGGTAATCGGAGAGAGCTCGGGGAAGCCCTGGTAATCAGAGAGGGCTCGGGGGAAGCCCTGGTAATCGGAAAGCACTCAGGGAAGCCCTGGTAATCGGAGAGAGCTCGGGGAAGCCCCGGCAATCGGACAGGGCTCAGGGGCAGCCCTTATAATCGAAGAGAGCTCAGGGGAAGCCCTGGTAATTGGAGAGAGCTCAGGGGAAGCTCTGGTAATAGGACAGGGCTCAGGGGAAGCCCTGGTAATCGGAGAGGGTTCGGGGAAGCCCTGGTAATTGGGCAGGGCTCAGGGGAAACCCTGGTAATCGAATAGAGCTCGGGGGAAGCCCTGGTAATCGGAGAGAGCGCGGGGGAAGACCTGGTAATTGGACATGGCTCAGGGGAAGCCCTGGTAATTG